>NC_092147.1:1920539-2250955 GCF_045791955.1 Oncorhynchus clarkii lewisi
TGGCCATCTTTAATCCGGACTTGACATGCCTCCTCCCTGACTGGCCATCTTTACACCGGACTTGACATGCCTCCTCCCTGACTGGCCATCTTTACACCGGACTTGACATGCCTCCTCCCTGACTGGCCATCTTTACACCGGACTTGACATACTCCTCCCTGACTGGCCATCTTTACACCGGACTTGACATGCCTCCTCCCTGACTGGCCATCTTTACACCGGACTTGACATGCCTCCTCCCTGACTGGCCATCTTTACAACGGACTTGACATGCCCCCTCCCTGACTGGCCATCTTTACACCGGACTTGACATGCTCCCTCCCTGACTGGCCATCTTTACACCGGACTTGACATGCCTCCTCCCCGACTGGCATCTTTACACCGGACTTGACATGCCTCCTCCCTGACTGGCATCATTACACCGGACTTGACATGCCTCCTCCCTGACTGGCATCTTTACACCGGACTTGACATGCCTCCTCCCTGACTGGCCATCTTTACAACAGACTTGACATGCCTCCTCCCTGACTGGCCATCTTTAATCCGGACTTGACATGCCTCCTCCCTGACTGGCCATCTTTACACCGGACTTGACATGCCTCCTCCCTGACTGGCCATCTTTAATCCGGACTTGACATGCCTCCTCCCTGACTGGCCATCTTTACACCAGACTTGACATGCCTCCTCCCTGACTGGCCATCTTTAATCCGGACTTGACATGCCTCCTCCCTGACTGGCCATCTTTAATCCGGACTTGACATGCCTCCTCCCTGACTGGCCATCTTTACACCGGACTTGACATGCCTCCTCCCTGACTGGCCATCTTTACACCAGACTTGACATGCCTCCTCCCTGTCTGGCCATCTTTACACCGGACTTGAAATGCCTCCTCCGTGACTGGCCATCTTTACACCGGACTTGACATGCCTCCTCCCTGACTGGCCATCTTTACACCGGACTTGACATGCCTCCTCCCTGACTGGGCATCTTTACACCGGACTTGACATACTCCTCCCTGACTGGCCATCTTTACACCAGACTTGACATGCCTCCTCCCTGACTGGCCATCTTTACACCGGACTTGACATGCCTACTCCCTGACTGGCCATCTTTACAACGGACTTGACATGCCCCCTCCCTGACTGGCCATCTTTACACCGGACTTGACATGCTCCCTCCCTGACTGGCCATCTTTACACCGGACTTGACATGCTCCCTCCCTGACTGGCCAACTTTAATCCGGACTTGACATGCATCCTCCCTGACTGGCATCTTTACACTGGACCTGACATGCTTCCTCCCTGACTGGCATCTTTACACCGGACTTGACATGCCTCCTCCCTGACTGGCATCTTTACACTGGACCTGACATGCTTCCTCCCTGACTGGCCATCTTTACACCGGACTTGACATGCCTCCTCCCTGACTGGCCAACTTTAATCCGGACTTGACATGCCTCCTCCCTGACTGGCAATCTTTAATCCGGACTTGACATGCTTCCTCCCTGACTGGCCATCTTTACACCGGACTTGACATGCCTCCTCCCTGACTGGCCATCTTTACACCAGACCTGACATGCTTCCTCCCTGACTGGCCATCTTTACACCAGACCTGACATGCCTCCTCCCTGACTGGCCATCTTTACACCGGACTTGACATGCCTCCTCCCTGACTGGCATCTCTACACTGGACTTGACATGCCTCCCCCCTGACTGGCCATCTTTACACCGAACTTGACATGCCTCCTCCCTGACTGGCATCTTTACACCGGACTTGACATGCCTCCTCCCTGATTTGACATCTTTACACCAGACCTGACATGCCTCCTCCCTGACTGGCCATCTTTACACCAGACTTGACATGCCTCCTCCCTGACTGGCATCTTTACACCGGACTTGACATACATCCTCCCTGACTGGCCATCTTTACACCGGACCTGACATGCCTCCTCCCTGACTGGCCATCTTTACACCGGACTTGACATGCCTCCTCCCTGACTGGCATCTTTACACCGGACTTGACATGCCTCCTCCCTGACTGGCATCTTTACACCGGACTTGACATGCCTCCTCCCTGACTGGCAGCTTTACACCGGACTTAACATGCCTCCTCCCTGACTGGCCATCTTTACACCGGACTTGACATGCCTCCTCCCTGACTGGCCATCTTTACACCGGACTTGACATGCCTCCTCCCTGACTGGCATCTTTACACTGGACTTGACAAGCCTCCTCCCTGACTGGCCATCTTTACACCGGACTTGACATGCCTCCTCCCTGACTGGCATCTTTACACCGGACTTGACATGCTTCCTCCCTGACTGCCATCTTTACACCGGACTTGACATGCCTCCTCCCTGACTGGCCATCTTTACACCGGACTTGACATGCCTCCTCCCTGACTGGCATCTTTACACCGGACTTGACATGCTTCCTCCCTGACTGGCATCTTTTCACCAGACCTGACATGCTTCCTCCCTGACTGGCCATCTTTACACTGGACTTGACATGCCTCCTCCCTGACTGGCCATCTTTACACCAGACTTGACATGCCTCCTCCCTGACTGGCCATCTTTACACCGGACTTGACATGCCTCCTCCCTGACTGGCATCTTTACACCGGACTTGACATGCTTCCTCCCTGACTGCCATCTTTACACCGGACTTGACATGCCTCCTCCCTGACTGGCCATCTTTACACCGGACTTGACATGCCTCCTCCCTGACTGGCATCTTTACACCGGACTTGACATGCTTCCTCCCTGACTGGCATCTTTTCACCAGACCTGACATGCCTCCTCCCTGACTGGCATCTTTACACCAGACCTGACATGCCTCCTCCCTGACTGGCATCTTTACACCGGACTTGACATGCCTCCTCCCTGACTGGCATCTTTACACCGGACTTAACATGCCTCCTCCCTGACTGGCCATCTTTACACCGGACTTGACATGCCTCCTCCCTGACTGGCATCTTTACACCGGACTTGACATGCCTCCTCCCTGACTGGCCATCTTTACACCGGACTTGACATGCCTCCTCCCTGACTGGCATCTTTACACCGGACTTGACATGCCTCCTCCCTGACTGGCCATCTTTACACCAGACCTGACATGCTTCCTCCCTGACTGGAAATCTTTACACTGGACTTGACATGCCTCCTCCCTGACTGGCCATCTTTAAACCGGACTTGACATGCCTCCTCCTTGACTGGCCATCTTTACACCGGACTTGACATGCCTCCTCCCTGACTTGCCATCTTTACACCAGACCTGACATGCCTCCTCCCTGACTGGCCATCTTTACACCGGACTTGACATGCCTCCTCCCTGACTGGCCATCTTTACACCGGACTTGACATGCCTCCTCCCTGACTGGCATCTTTACACCGGACTTGACATGCCTCCTCCCTGACTGGCCATCTTTACACCGAACTTGACATGCCTCCTCCCTGACTGGCATCTTTACACCAGACCTGACATGCATCCTCCCTGACTGGCCATCTTTACACCGGACCTGACATGCCTCCTCCCTGACTGGCCATCTTTATACCGGACTTGACATGCCTCCTCCCTGACTGGCATCTTTACACCGGACTTGACATGCCTCCTCCCTGACTGGCATCTTTACACCGGACTTGACATGCCTCCTCCCTGACTGGCATCTTTACACCGGACTTAACATGCCTCCTCCCTGACTGGCCATCTTTACACCGGACTTGACATGCCTCCTCCCTGACTGGCCATCTTTACACCGGACTTGACATGCCTCCTCCCTGACTGGCATCTTTACACCGGACTTGACATGCCTCCTCCCTGACTGGCCATCTTTACACCGGACTTGACATGCCTCCTCCCTGACTGGCATCTTTACACCGGACTTGACATGCTTCCTCCCTGACTGGCATCTTTACACCGGACTTGACATGCCTCCTCCCTGACTGGCCATCTTTACACCAGACCTGACATGCTTCCTCCCTGACTGGCCATCTTTACACCGGACTTGACATGCCTCCTCCCTGACTGGCCATCTTTACACCGGACTTGACATGCCTCCTCCCTGACTGGCATCTTTACACCGGACTTGACATGCCTCCTCCCTGACTGGCCATCTTTACAACGGACTTGACATGCCTCCTCCCTGACTGGCCATCTTTACACCGGACTTGACATGCTTCCTCCCTGACTGGCATCTTTACACCAGACTTGACATGCCTCCTCCCTGACTGGCCATCTTTACACCAGACCTGACACGCTTCCTCCCTGACTGGCCATCTTTACACTGGACTTGACATGCCTCCTCCCTGACTGGCCATCTTTACACCGGACTTGACATGCCTCCTCCTTGACTGGCCATCTTTACACTGGACTTGACATGCCTCCTCCCTGACTTGCCATCTTTACACCAGACCTGACATGCCTCCTCCCTGACTTGCCATCTTTACACCAGACCTGACATGCCTCCTCCCTGACTGGCATCTTTACACCGGACTTGACATGCCTCCTCCCTGACTGGCATCTTTACACCGGACTTGACATGCCTCCTCCCTGACTGGCCATCTTTACACCAGACCTGACATGCTTCCTCCCTGACTGGCCATCTTTACACCGGACTTGACATGCCTCCTCCCTGACTGGCCATCTTTACACCGGACTTGACATGCTTCCTCCCTGACTGGCATCTTTACACCGGACTTGACATGCCTCCTCCCTGACTGGCCATCTTTACACCAGACCTGACATGCTTCCTCCCTGACTGGCCATCTTTACACCGGACTTGACATGCCTCCTCCCTGACTGGCCATCTTTACACCGGACTTGACATGCCTCCTCCCTGACTGGCATCTTTACACCGGACTTGACATGCCTCCTCCCTGACTGGCCATCTTTACAACGGACTTGACATGCCTCCTCCCTGACTGGCCATCTTTACACCGGACTTGACATGCTTCCTCCCTGACTGGCATCTTTACACCAGACTTGACATGCCTCCTCCCTGACTGGCCATCTTTACACCAGACCTGACACGCTTCCTCCCTGACTGGCCATCTTTACACTGGACTTGACATGCCTCCTCCCTGACTGGCCATCTTTACACCGGACTTGACATGCCTCCTCCCTGACTGGCCATCTTTACACCGGACTTGACATGCCTCCTCCCTGACTGGCATCTTTACACCGGACTTGACATGCCTCCTCCCTGACTGGCCATCTTTACACCGGACTTGACATGCCTCCTCCCTGACTGGCATCTTTACACCAGACCTGACATGCCTCCTCCCTGACTGGCATCTTTACACCGGACTTGACATGCCTCCTCCCTGACTGGCATCTTTACACCGGACTTAACATGCCTCCTCCCTGACTGGCCATCTTTACACCGGACTTGACATGCCTCCTCCCTGACTGGCATCTTTACACCGGACTTGACATGCCTCCTCCCTGACTGGCCATCTTTACACCGGACTTGACATGCCTCCTCCCTGACTGGCATCTTTACACCGGACTTGACATGCCTCCTCCCTGACTGGCCATCTTTACACCAGACCTGACATGCTTCCTCCCTGACTGGAAATCTTTACACTGGACTTGACATGCCTCCTCCCTGACTGGCCATCTTTAAACCGGACTTGACATGCCTCCTCCTTGACTGGCCATCTTTACACCGGACTTGACATGCCTCCTCCCTGACTTGCCATCTTTACACCAGACCTGACATGCCTCCTCCCTGACTGGCCATCTTTACACCGGACTTGACATGCCTCCTCCCTGACTGGCCATCTTTACACCGGACTTGACATGCCTCCTCCCTGACTGGCATCTTTACACCGGACTTGACATGCCTCCTCCCTGACTGGCCATCTTTACACCGAACTTGACATGCCTCCTCCCTGACTGGCCATCTTTACACCAGACCTGACATGCCTCCTCCCTGACTGGCATCTTTACACCGGACTTGACATGCATCCTCCCTGACTGGCCATCTTTACACCGGACCTGACATGCCTCCTCCCTGACTGGCCATCTTTACACCGGACTTGACATGCCTCCTCCCTGACTGGCATCTTTACACCGGACTTGACATGCCTCCTCCCTGACTGGCATCTTTACACCGGACTTAACATGCCTCCTCCCTGACTGGCCATCTTTACACCGGACTTGACATGCCTCCTCCCTGACTGGCATCTTTACACCGGACTTGACATGCTTCCTCCCTGACTGGCCATCTTTACACTGGACTTGACATGCCTCCTCCCTGACTGGCCATCTTTACACCGGACTTGACATGCCTCCTCCCTGACTGGCCATCTTTACACCAGACCTGACATGCTTCCTCCCTGACTGGCCATCTTTACACCGGACTTGACATGCCTCCTCCCTGACTGGCCATCTTTACACCGGACTTGACATGCTTCCTCCCTGACTGGCATCTTTACACCGGACTTGACATGCCTCCTCCCTGACTTGCCATCTTTACACCAGACCTGACATGCCTCCTCCCTGACTTGCCATCTTTACACCAGACCTGACATGCCTCCTCCCTGACTGGCATCTTTACACCGGACTTGACATGCCTCCTCCCTGACTGGCATCTTTACACCGGACTTGACATGCCTCCTCCCTGACTGGCCATCTTTACACCAGACCTGACATGCTTCCTCCCTGACTGGCCATCTTTACACCGGACTTGACATGCCTCCTCCCTGACTGGCCATCTTTACACCGGACTTGACATGCTTCCTCCCTGACTGGCATCTTTACACCGGACTTGACATGCCTCCTCCCTGACTGGCCATCTTTACACCAGACCTGACATGCTTCCTCCCTGACTGGCCATCTTTACACCGGACTTGACATGCCTCCTCCCTGACTGGCCATCTTTACACCGGACTTGACATGCCTCCTCCCTGACTGGCATCTTTACACCGGACTTGACATGCCTCCTCCCTGACTGGCCATCTTTACAACGGACTTGACATGCCTCCTCCCTGACTGGCCATCTTTACACCGGACTTGACATGCTTCCTCCCTGACTGGCATCTTTACACCAGACTTGACATGCCTCCTCCCTGACTGGCCATCTTTACACCAGACCTGACACGCTTCCTCCCTGACTGGCCATCTTTACACTGGACTTGACATGCCTCCTCCCTGACTGGCCATCTTTACACCGGACTTGACATGCCTCCTCCCTGACTGGCCATCTTTACACCGGACTTGACATGCCTCCTCCCTGACTGGCATCTTTACACCGGACTTGACATGCCTCCTCCCTGACTGGCCATCTTTACACCGGACTTGACATGCCTCCTCCCTGACTGGCATCTTTACACCAGACCTGACATGCCTCCTCCCTGACTGGCATCTTTACACCGGACTTGACATGCCTCCTCCCTGACTGGCATCTTTACACCGGACTTAACATGCCTCCTCCCTGACTGGCCATCTTTACACCGGACTTGACATGCCTCCTCCCTGACTGGCATCTTTACACCGGACTTGACATGCCTCCTCCCTGACTGGCCATCTTTACACCGGACTTGACATGCCTCCTCCCTGACTGGCATCTTTACACCGGACTTGACATGCCTCCTCCCTGACTGGCCATCTTTACACCAGACCTGACATGCTTCCTCCCTGACTGGAAATCTTTACACTGGACTTGACATGCCTCCTCCCTGACTGGCCATCTTTAAACCGGACTTGACATGCCTCCTCCTTGACTGGCCATCTTTACACCGGACTTGACATGCCTCCTCCCTGACTTGCCATCTTTACACCAGACCTGACATGCCTCCTCCCTGACTGGCCATCTTTACACCGGACTTGACATGCCTCCTCCCTGACTGGCCATCTTTACACCGGACTTGACATGCCTCCTCCCTGACTGGCATCTTTACACCGGACTTGACATGCCTCCTCCCTGACTGGCCATCTTTACACCGAACTTGACATGCCTCCTCCCTGACTGGCCATCTTTACACCAGACCTGACATGCCTCCTCCCTGACTGGCATCTTTACACCGGACTTGACATGCATCCTCCCTGACTGGCCATCTTTACACCGGACCTGACATGCCTCCTCCCTGACTGGCCATCTTTACACCGGACTTGACATGCCTCCTCCCTGACTGGCATCTTTACACCGGACTTGACATGCCTCCTCCCTGACTGGCATCTTTACACCGGACTTAACATGCCTCCTCCCTGACTGGCCATCTTTACACCGGACTTGACATGCCTCCTCCCTGACTGGCATCTTTACACCGGACTTGACATGCTTCCTCCCTGACTGGCATCTTTACACCGGACTTGACATGCCTCCTCCCTGACTGGCCATCTTTACACCAGACCTGACATGCTTCCTCCCTGACTGGCATCTTTTCACCAGACCTGACATGCCTCCTCCCTGACTGGCATCTTTACACCAGACCTGACATGCCTCCTCCCTGACTGGCATCTTTACACCGGACTTGACATGCCTCCTCCCTGACTGGCATCTTTACACCGGACTTAACATGCCTCCTCCCTGACTGGCCATCTTTACACCGGACTTGACATGCCTCCTCCCTGACTGGCATCTTTACACCGGACTTGACATGCCTCCTCCCTGACTGGCCATCTTTACACCGGACTTGACATGCCTCCTCCCTGACTGGCATCTTTACACCGGACTTGACATGCCTCCTCCCTGACTGGCCATCTTTACACCAGACCTGACATGCTTCCTCCCTGACTGGAAATCTTTACACTGGACTTGACATGCCTCCTCCCTGACTGGCCATCTTTAAACCGGACTTGACATGCCTCCTCCTTGACTGGCCATCTTTACACCGGACTTGACATGCCTCCTCCCTGACTTGCCATCTTTACACCAGACCTGACATGCCTCCTCCCTGACTGGCCATCTTTACACCGGACTTGACATGCCTCCTCCCTGACTGGCCATCTTTACACCGGACTTGACATGCCTCCTCCCTGACTGGCATCTTTACACCGGACTTGACATGCCTCCTCCCTGACTGGCCATCTTTACACCGAACTTGACATGCCTCCTCCCTGACTGGCATCTTTACACCAGACCTGACATGCATCCTCCCTGACTGGCCATCTTTACACCGGACCTGACATGCCTCCTCCCTGACTGGCCATCTTTATACCGGACTTGACATGCCTCCTCCCTGACTGGCATCTTTACACCGGACTTGACATGCCTCCTCCCTGACTGGCATCTTTACACCGGACTTGACATGCCTCCTCCCTGACTGGCATCTTTACACCGGACTTAACATGCCTCCTCCCTGACTGGCCATCTTTACACCGGACTTGACATGCCTCCTCCCTGACTGGCCATCTTTACACCGGACTTGACATGCCTCCTCCCTGACTGGCATCTTTACACCGGACTTGACATGCCTCCTCCCTGACTGGCCATCTTTACACCGGACTTGACATGCCTCCTCCCTGACTGGCATCTTTACACCGGACTTGACATGCTTCCTCCCTGACTGGCATCTTTACACCGGACTTGACATGCCTCCTCCCTGACTGGCCATCTTTACACCAGACCTGACATGCTTCCTCCCTGACTGGCCATCTTTACACCGGACTTGACATGCCTCCTCCCTGACTGGCCATCTTTACACCGGACTTGACATGCCTCCTCCCTGACTGGCATCTTTACACCGGACTTGACATGCCTCCTCCCTGACTGGCCATCTTTACAACGGACTTGACATGCCTCCTCCCTGACTGGCCATCTTTACACCGGACTTGACATGCTTCCTCCCTGACTGGCATCTTTACACCAGACTTGACATGCCTCCTCCCTGACTGGCCATCTTTACACCAGACCTGACACGCTTCCTCCCTGACTGGCCATCTTTACACTGGACTTGACATGCCTCCTCCCTGACTGGCCATCTTTACACCGGACTTGACATGCCTCCTCCTTGACTGGCCATCTTTACACTGGACTTGACATGCCTCCTCCCTGACTTGCCATCTTTACACCAGACCTGACATGCCTCCTCCCTGACTTGCCATCTTTACACCAGACCTGACATGCCTCCTCCCTGACTGGCATCTTTACACCGGACTTGACATGCCTCCTCCCTGACTGGCATCTTTACACCGGACTTGACATGCCTCCTCCCTGACTGGCCATCTTTACACCAGACCTGACATGCTTCCTCCCTGACTGGCCATCTTTACACCGGACTTGACATGCCTCCTCCCTGACTGGCCATCTTTACACCGGACTTGACATGCTTCCTCCCTGACTGGCATCTTTACACCGGACTTGACATGCCTCCTCCCTGACTGGCCATCTTTACACCAGACCTGACATGCTTCCTCCCTGACTGGCCATCTTTACACCGGACTTGACATGCCTCCTCCCTGACTGGCCATCTTTACACCGGACTTGACATGCCTCCTCCCTGACTGGCATCTTTACACCGGACTTGACATGCCTCCTCCCTGACTGGCCATCTTTACAACGGACTTGACATGCCTCCTCCCTGACTGGCCATCTTTACACCGGACTTGACATGCTTCCTCCCTGACTGGCATCTTTACACCAGACTTGACATGCCTCCTCCCTGACTGGCCATCTTTACACCAGACCTGACACGCTTCCTCCCTGACTGGCCATCTTTACACTGGACTTGACATGCCTCCTCCCTGACTGGCCATCTTTACACCGGACTTGACATGCCTCCTCCCTGACTGGCCATCTTTACACCGGACTTGACATGCCTCCTCCCTGACTGGCATCTTTACACCGGACTTGACATGCCTCCTCCCTGACTGGCCATCTTTACACCGGACTTGACATGCCTCCTCCCTGACTGGCATCTTTACACCAGACCTGACATGCCTCCTCCCTGACTGGCATCTTTACACCGGACTTGACATGCCTCCTCCCTGACTGGCATCTTTACACCGGACTTAACATGCCTCCTCCCTGACTGGCCATCTTTACACCGGACTTGACATGCCTCCTCCCTGACTGGCATCTTTACACCGGACTTGACATGCCTCCTCCCTGACTGGCCATCTTTACACCGGACTTGACATGCCTCCTCCCTGACTGGCATCTTTACACCGGACTTGACATGCCTCCTCCCTGACTGGCCATCTTTACACCAGACCTGACATGCTTCCTCCCTGACTGGAAATCTTTACACTGGACTTGACATGCCTCCTCCCTGACTGGCCATCTTTAAACCGGACTTGACATGCCTCCTCCTTGACTGGCCATCTTTACACCGGACTTGACATGCCTCCTCCCTGACTTGCCATCTTTACACCAGACCTGACATGCCTCCTCCCTGACTGGCCATCTTTACACCGGACTTGACATGCCTCCTCCCTGACTGGCCATCTTTACACCGGACTTGACATGCCTCCTCCCTGACTGGCATCTTTACACCGGACTTGACATGCCTCCTCCCTGACTGGCCATCTTTACACCGAACTTGACATGCCTCCTCCCTGACTGGCCATCTTTACACCAGACCTGACATGCCTCCTCCCTGACTGGCATCTTTACACCGGACTTGACATGCATCCTCCCTGACTGGCCATCTTTACACCGGACCTGACATGCCTCCTCCCTGACTGGCCATCTTTACACCGGACTTGACATGCCTCCTCCCTGACTGGCATCTTTACACCGGACTTGACATGCCTCCTCCCTGACTGGCATCTTTACACCGGACTTAACATGCCTCCTCCCTGACTGGCCATCTTTACACCGGACTTGACATGCCTCCTCCCTGACTGGCATCTTTACACCGGACTTGACATGCTTCCTCCCTGACTGGCCATCTTTACACCGGACTTGACATGCCTCCTCCCTGACTGGCCATCTTTACACCAGACCTGACATGCTTCCTCCCTGACTGGCCATCTTTACACCGGACTTGACATGCCTCCTCCCTGACTGGCCATCTTTACACCGGACTTGACATGCTTCCTCCCTGACTGGCATCTTTACACCGGACTTGACATGCCTCCTCCCTGACTTGCCATCTTTACACCAGACCTGACATGCCTCCTCCCTGACTTGCCATCTTTACACCAGACCTGACATGCCTCCTCCCTGACTGGCATCTTTACACCGGACTTGACATGCCTCCTCCCTGACTGGCATCTTTACACCGGACTTGACATGCCTCCTCCCTGACTGGCCATCTTTACACCAGACCTGACATGCTTCCTCCCTGACTGGCCATCTTTACACCGGACTTGACATGCCTCCTCCCTGACTGGCCATCTTTACACCGGACTTGACATGCTTCCTCCCTGACTGGCATCTTTACACCGGACTTGACATGCCTCCTCCCTGACTGGCCATCTTTACACCAGACCTGACATGCTTCCTCCCTGACTGGCCATCTTTACACCGGACTTGACATGCCTCCTCCCTGACTGGCCATCTTTACACCGGACTTGACATGCCTCCTCCCTGACTGGCATCTTTACACCGGACTTGACATGCCTCCTCCCTGACTGGCCATCTTTACAACGGACTTGACATGCCTCCTCCCTGACTGGCCATCTTTACACCGGACTTGACATGCTTCCTCCCTGACTGGCATCTTTACACCAGACTTGACATGCCTCCTCCCTGACTGGCCATCTTTACACCAGACCTGACACGCTTCCTCCCTGACTGGCCATCTTTACACTGGACTTGACATGCCTCCTCCCTGACTGGCCATCTTTACACCGGACTTGACATGCCTCCTCCCTGACTGGCCATCTTTACACCGGACTTGACATGCCTCCTCCCTGACTGGCATCTTTACACCGGACTTGACATGCCTCCTCCCTGACTGGCCATCTTTACACCGGACTTGACATGCCTCCTCCCTGACTGGCATCTTTACACCAGACCTGACATGCCTCCTCCCTGACTGGCATCTTTACACCGGACTTGACATGCCTCCTCCCTGACTGGCATCTTTACACCGGACTTAACATGCCTCCTCCCTGACTGGCCATCTTTACACCGGACTTGACATGCCTCCTCCCTGACTGGCATCTTTACACCGGACTTGACATGCCTCCTCCCTGACTGGCCATCTTTACACCGGACTTGACATGCCTCCTCCCTGACTGGCATCTTTACACCGGACTTGACATGCCTCCTCCCTGACTGGCCATCTTTACACCAGACCTGACATGCTTCCTCCCTGACTGGAAATCTTTACACTGGACTTGACATGCCTCCTCCCTGACTGGCCATCTTTAAACCGGACTTGACATGCCTCCTCCTTGACTGGCCATCTTTACACCGGACTTGACATGCCTCCTCCCTGACTTGCCATCTTTACACCAGACCTGACATGCCTCCTCCCTGACTGGCCATCTTTACACCGGACTTGACATGCCTCCTCCCTGACTGGCCATCTTTACACCGGACTTGACATGCCTCCTCCCTGACTGGCATCTTTACACCGGACTTGACATGCCTCCTCCCTGACTGGCCATCTTTACACCGAACTTGACATGCCTCCTCCCTGACTGGCCATCTTTACACCAGACCTGACATGCCTCCTCCCTGACTGGCATCTTTACACCGGACTTGACATGCATCCTCCCTGACTGGCCATCTTTACACCGGACCTGACATGCCTCCTCCCTGACTGGCCATCTTTACACCGGACTTGACATGCCTCCTCCCTGACTGGCATCTTTACAACGGACTTGACATGCCTCCTCCCTGACTGGCATCTTTACACCGGACTTAACATGCCTCCTCCCTGACTGGCCATCTTTACACCGGACTTGACATGCCTCCTCCCTGACTGGCATCTTTACACCGGACTTGACATGCTTCCTCCCTGACTGGCATCTTTACACCGGACTTGACATGCCTCCTCCCTGACTGGCCATCTTTACACCAGACCTGACATGCTTCCTCCCTGACTGGCCATCTTTACACTGGACTTGACATGCCTCCTCCCTGACTGGCTATCTTTACACCGGACTTGACATGCCTCCTCCTTGACTGGCCATCTTTACACCGGACTTGACATGCCTCCTCCCTGACTTGCCATCTTTACACCAGACCTGACATGCCTCCTCCCTGACTGGCCATCTTTACACCGGACTTCACATGCCTCCTCCCTGACTGGCATCTTTACACCGGACTTGACATGCATCCTCCCTGACTGGCCATCTTTACACCGGACCTGACATGCCTCCTCCCTGACTGGACATCTTTACACCGGACTTGACATGCCTCCTCCCTGACTGGCATCTTTACACCGGACTTGACATGCCTCCTCCCTGACTGGCATCTTTACACCGGACTTGACATGCCTCCTCCCTGACTGGCCATCTTTACACCGGACTTGACATGCCTCCTCCCTGACTGGCCATCTTTACACCAGACCTGACATGCGTCCTCCCTGACTGGCCATCTTTACACCAGACCTGACATGCCTCCTCCCTGACTGGCCATCTTTACACCAGACCTGACATGCCTCCTCCCTGACTGGCCATCTTTACACCGGACTTGACATGCCTCCTCCCTGACTGGCATCTCTACCCTGGACTTGACATGCCTCCTCCCTGACTGGCCATCTTTACACCGGACTTGACATGCCTCCTCCCTGACTGGCCATCTTTACACCGGACTTGACATGCCTCCTCCCTGACTGGCATCTTTACACCGGACTTGACATGCTTCCTCCCTGACTGGCATCTTTACACCAGACCTGACATGCTTCCTCCCTGACTGGCCATCTTTACACTGGACTTGACATGCCTCCTCCCTGACTGGCCATCTTTACACCGGACTTGACATGCCTCCCCCCTGACTGGCCATCTTTACACCGAACTTGACATGCCTCCTCCCTGACTGGCATCTTTTCACCGGACTTGACATGCCTCCTCCCTGATTTGACATCTTTACACCAGACCTGACATGCCTCCTCCCTGACTGGCCATCTTTACACCAGACTTGACATGCCTCCTCCCTGACTGGCATCTTTACACCGGACTTGACATGCATCCTCCCTGACTGGCCATCTTTTCACCGGACCTGACATGCCTCCTCCCTGACTGGCCATCTTTACACCGGACTTGACATGCCTCCTCCCTGACTGGCATCTTTACACCGGACTTGACATGCCTCCTCCCTGACTGGCATCTTTACACCGGACTTAACATGCCTCCTCCCTGACTGGCCATCTTTACACCGGACTTGACATGCCTCCTCCCTGACTGGCCATCTTTACACCGGACTTGACATGCCTCCTCCCTGACTGGCATCTTTACACCGGACTTGAAATGCCTCCTCCCTGACTGGCCATCTTTACACCAGACCTGACATGCTTCCTCCCTGACTGGCCATCTTTACACCGGACTTGACATGCCTCCTCCCTGACTGGCCATCTTTACACCGGACTTGACATGCCTCCTCCTTGACTGGCCATCTTTACACCGGACTTGACATGCCTCCTCCCTGACTTGCCATCTTTACACCAGACCTGACATGCCTCCTCCCTGACTGGCCATCTTTACACCGGACTTGACATGCCTCCTCCCTGACTGGCATCTTTACACCGGACTTGACATGCATCCTCCCTGACTGGCCATCTTTACACCGGACCTGACATGCCTCCTCCCTGACTGGCCATCTTTACACCGGACTTGACATGCCTCCTCCCTGACTGGCATCTTTACACCGGACTTAACATGCTTCCTCCCTGACTGGCATCTTTACACCGGACTTGACATGCCTCCTCCCTGACTGGCCATCTTTACACCGGACTTGACATGCCTCCTCCCTGACTGGCCATCTTTAATCCGGACTTGACATGCCTCCTCCCTGACTGGCCATCTTTACACCGGACTTGACATGCCTCCTCCCTGACTGGCCATCTTTACACCGGACTTGACATGCCTCCTCCCTGACTGGCATCTTTACACCGGACTTGACATGCCTCCTCCCTGACTGGCCATCTTTACACCAGACCTGACATGCTTCCTCCCTGACTGGAAATCTTTACACTGGACTTGACATGCCTCCTCCCTGACTGGCCATCTTTAAACCGGACTTGACATGCCTCCTCCTTGACTGGCCATCTTTACACCGGACTTGACATGCCTCCTCCCTGACTTGCCATCTTTACACCAGACCTGACATGCCTCCTCCCTGACTGGCCATCTTTACACCGGACTTGACATGCCTCCTCCCTGACTGGCCATCTTTACACCGGACTTGACATGCCTCCTCCCTGACTGGCATCTTTACACCGGACTTGACATGCCTCCTCCCTGACTGGCCATCTTTACACCGAACTTGACATGCCTCCTCCCTGACTGGCCATCTTTACACCAGACCTGACATGCCTCCTCCCTGACTGGCATCTTTACACCGGACTTGACATGCATCCTCCCTGACTGGCCATCTTTACACCGGACCTGACATGCCTCCTCCCTGACTGGCCATCTTTACACCGGACTTGACATGCCTCCTCCCTGACTGGCATCTTTACACCGGACTTGACATGCCTCCTCCCTGACTGGCATCTTTACACCGGACTTAACATGCCTCCTCCCTGACTGGCCATCTTTACACCGGACTTGACATGCCTCCTCCCTGACTGGCATCTTTACACCGGACTTGACATGCTTCCTCCCTGACTGGCATCTTTACACCGGACTTGACATGCCTCCTCCCTGACTGGCCATCTTTACACCAGACCTGACATGCTTCCTCCCTGACTGGCCATCTTTACACTGGACTTGACATGCCTCCTCCCTGACTGGCTATCTTTACACCGGACTTGACATGCCTCCTCCTTGACTGGCCATCTTTACACCGGACTTGACATGCCTCCTCCCTGACTTGCCATCTTTACACCAGACCTGACATGCCTCCTCCCTGACTGGCCATCTTTACACCGGACTTCACATGCCTCCTCCCTGACTGGCATCTTTACACCGGACTTGACATGCATCCTCCCTGACTGGCCATCTTTACACCGGACCTGACATGCCTCCTCCCTGACTGGCCATCTTTACACCGGACTTGACATGCCTCCTCCCTGACTGGCATCTTTACACCGGACTTGACATGCCTCCTCCCTGACTGGCATCTTTACACCGGACTTGACATGCCTCCTCCCTGACTGGCCATCTTTACACCGGACTTGACATGCCTCCTCCCTGACTGGCCATCTTTACACCAGACCTGACATGCTTCCTCCCTGACTGGCCATCTTTACACCAGACCTGACATGCCTCCTCCCTGACTGGCCATCTTTACACCAGACCTGACATGCCTCCTCCCTGACTGGCCATCTTTACACCGGACTTGACATGCCTCCTCCCTGACTGGCATCTCTACCCTGGACTTGACATGCCTCCTCCCTGACTGGCCATCTTTACACCGGACTTGACATGCCTCCTCCCTGACTGGCCATCTTTACACCGGACTTGACATGCCTCCTCCCTGACTGGCATCTTTACACCGGACTTGACATGCTTCCTCCCTGACTGGCATCTTTACACCAGACCTGACATGCTTCCTCCCTGACTGGCCATCTTTACACTGGACTTGACATGCCTCCTCCCTGACTGGCCATCTTTACACCGGACTTGACATGCCTCCCCCCTGACTGGCCATCTTTACACCGAACTTGACATGCCTCCTCCCTGACTGGCATCTTTTCACCGGACTTGACATGCCTCCTCCCTGATTTGACATCTTTACACCAGACCTGACATGCCTCCTCCCTGACTGGCCATCTTTACACCAGACTTGACATGCCTCCTCCCTGACTGGCATCTTTACACCGGACTTGACATGCATCCTCCCTGACTGGCCATCTTTTCACCGGACCTGACATGCCTCCTCCCTGACTGGCCATCTTTACACCGGACTTGACATGCCTCCTCCCTGACTGGCATCTTTACACCGGACTTGACATGCCTCCTCCCTGACTGGCATCTTTACACCGGACTTAACATGCCTCCTCCCTGACTGGCCATCTTTACACCGGACTTGACATGCCTCCTCCCTGACTGGCATCTTTTCACCAGACCTGACATGCCTCCTCCCTGACTGGCATCTTTACACCAGACCTGACATGCCTCCTCCCTGACTGGCATCTTTACACCGGACTTGACATGCCTCCTCCCTGACTGGCATCTTTACACCGGACTTGACATGCCTCCTCCCTGACTGGCCATCTTTACACCGGACTTGACATGCCTCCTCCCTGACTGGCATCTTTACACCGGACTTGACATGCCTCCTCCCTGACTGGCCATCTTTACACCGGACTTGACATGCCTCCTCCCTGACTGGCATCTTTACACCGGACTTGACATGCCTCCTCCCTGACTGGCCATCTTTACACCAGACCTGACATGCTTCCTCCCTGACTGGAAATCTTTACACTGGACTTGACATGCCTCCTCCCTGACTGGCCATCTTTAAACCGGACTTGACATGCCTCCTCCTTGACTGGCCATCTTTACACCGGACTTGACATGCCTCCTCCCTGACTTGCCATCTTTACACCAGACCTGACATGCCTCCTCCCTGACTGGCCATCTTTACACCGGACTTGACATGCCTCCTCCCTGACTGGCCATCTTTACACCGGACTTGACATGCCTCCTCCCTGACTGGCATCTTTACACCGGACTTGACATGCCTCCTCCCTGACTGGCCATCTTTACACCGAACTTGACATGCCTCCTCCCTGACTGGCATCTTTACACCAGACCTGACATGCATCCTCCCTGACTGGCCATCTTTACACCGGACCTGACATGCCTCCTCCCTGACTGGCCATCTTTATACCGGACTTGACATGCCTCCTCCCTGACTGGCATCTTTACACCGGACTTGACATGCCTCCTCCCTGACTGGCATCTTTACACCGGACTTGACATGCCTCCTCCCTGACTGGCATCTTTACACCGGACTTAACATGCCTCCTCCCTGACTGGCCATCTTTACACCGGACTTGACATGCCTCCTCCCTGACTGGCCATCTTTACACCGGACTTGACATGCCTCCTCCCTGACTGGCATCTTTACACCGGACTTGACATGCCTCCTCCCTGACTGGCCATCTTTACACCGGACTTGACATGCCTCCTCCCTGACTGGCATCTTTACACCGGACTTGACATGCTTCCTCCCTGACTGGCATCTTTACACCGGACTTGACATGCCTCCTCCCTGACTGGCCATCTTTACACCAGACCTGACATGCTTCCTCCCTGACTGGCCATCTTTACACCGGACTTGACATGCCTCCTCCCTGACTGGCCATCTTTACACCGGACTTGACATGCCTCCTCCCTGACTGGCATCTTTACACCGGACTTGACATGCCTCCTCCCTGACTGGCCATCTTTACAACGGACTTGACATGCCTCCTCCCTGACTGGCCATCTTTACACCGGACTTGACATGCTTCCTCCCTGACTGGCATCTTTACACCAGACTTGACATGCCTCCTCCCTGACTGGCCATCTTTACACCAGACCTGACACGCTTCCTCCCTGACTGGCCATCTTTACACTGGACTTGACATGCCTCCTCCCTGACTGGCCATCTTTACACCGGACTTGACATGCCTCCTCCTTGACTGGCCATCTTTACACTGGACTTGACATGCCTCCTCCCTGACTTGCCATCTTTACACCAGACCTGACATGCCTCCTCCCTGACTTGCCATCTTTACACCAGACCTGACATGCCTCCTCCCTGACTGGCATCTTTACACCGGACTTGACATGCCTCCTCCCTGACTGGCATCTTTACACCGGACTTGACATGCCTCCTCCCTGACTGGCCATCTTTACACCAGACCTGACATGCTTCCTCCCTGACTGGCCATCTTTACACCGGACTTGACATGCCTCCTCCCTGACTGGCCATCTTTACACCGGACTTGACATGCTTCCTCCCTGACTGGCATCTTTACACCGGACTTGACATGCCTCCTCCCTGACTGGCCATCTTTACACCAGACCTGACATGCTTCCTCCCTGACTGGCCATCTTTACACCGGACTTGACATGCCTCCTCCCTGACTGGCCATCTTTACACCGGACTTGACATGCCTCCTCCCTGACTGGCATCTTTACACCGGACTTGACATGCCTCCTCCCTGACTGGCCATCTTTACAACGGACTTGACATGCCTCCTCCCTGACTGGCCATCTTTACACCGGACTTGACATGCTTCCTCCCTGACTGGCATCTTTACACCAGACTTGACATGCCTCCTCCCTGACTGGCCATCTTTACACCAGACCTGACACGCTTCCTCCCTGACTGGCCATCTTTACACTGGACTTGACATGCCTCCTCCCTGACTGGCCATCTTTACACCGGACTTGACATGCCTCCTCCCTGACTGGCCATCTTTACACCGGACTTGACATGCCTCCTCCCTGACTGGCATCTTTACACCGGACTTGACATGCCTCCTCCCTGACTGGCCATCTTTACACCGGACTTGACATGCCTCCTCCCTGACTGGCATCTTTACACCAGACCTGACATGCCTCCTCCCTGACTGGCATCTTTACACCGGACTTGACATGCCTCCTCCCTGACTGGCATCTTTACACCGGACTTAACATGCCTCCTCCCTGACTGGCCATCTTTACACCGGACTTGACATGCCTCCTCCCTGACTGGCCATCTTTACACCGGACTTGACATGCCTCCTCCCTGACTGGCATCTTTACACCGGACTTGACATGCCTCCTCCCTGACTGGCCATCTTTACACCAGACCTGACATGCTTCCTCCCTGACTGGAAATCTTTACACTGGACTTGACATGCCTCCTCCCTGACTGGCCATCTTTAAACCGGACTTGACATGCCTCCTCCTTGACTGGCCATCTTTACACCGGACTTGACATGCCTCCTCCCTGACTTGCCATCTTTACACCAGACCTGACATGCCTCCTCCCTGACTGGCCATCTTTACACCGGACTTGACATGCCTCCTCCCTGACTGGCCATCTTTACACCGGACTTGACATGCCTCCTCCCTGACTGGCATCTTTACACCGGACTTGACATGCCTCCTCCCTGACTGGCCATCTTTACACCGAACTTGACATGCCTCCTCCCTGACTGGCCATCTTTACACCAGACCTGACATGCCTCCTCCCTGACTGGCATCTTTACACCGGACTTGACATGCATCCTCCCTGACTGGCCATCTTTACACCGGACCTGACATGCCTCCTCCCTGACTGGCCATCTTTACACCGGACTTGACATGCCTCCTCCCTGACTGGCATCTTTACACCGGACTTGACATGCCTCCTCCCTGACTGGCATCTTTACACCGGACTTAACATGCCTCCTCCCTGACTGGCCATCTTTACACCGGACTTGACATGCCTCCTCCCTGACTGGCATCTTTACACCGGACTTGACATGCTTCCTCCCTGACTGGCCATCTTTACACTGGACTTGACATGCCTCCTCCCTGACTGGCCATCTTTACACCGGACTTGACATGCCTCCTCCCTGACTGGCCATCTTTACACCAGACCTGACATGCTTCCTCCCTGACTGGCCATCTTTACACCGGACTTGACATGCCTCCTCCCTGACTGGCCATCTTTACACCGGACACATGCCTCCTCCCTGACTTGCCATCTTTACACCAGACCTGACATGCCTCCTCCCTGACTGGCATCTTTACACCGGACTTGACATGCCTCCTCCCTGACTGGCCATCTTTACACCAGACCTGACATGCTTCCTCCCTGACTGGCATCTTTACACCGGACTTGACATGCCTCCTCCCTGACTTGCCATCTTTACACCAGACCTGACATGCCTCCTCCCTGACTTGCCATCTTTACACCAGACCTGACATGCCTCCTCCCTGACTGGCATCTTTACACCGGACTTGACATGCCTCCTCCCTGACTGGCATCTTTACACCGGACTTGACATGCCTCCTCCCTGACTGGCCATCTTTACACCAGACCTGACATGCTTCCTCCCTGACTGGCCATCTTTACACCGGACTTGACATGCCTCCTCCCTGACTGGCCATCTTTACACCGGACTTGACATGCTTCCTCCCTGACTGGCATCTTTACACCGGACTTGACATGCCTCCTCCCTGACTGGCCATCTTTACACCAGACCTGACATGCTTCCTCCCTGACTGGCCATCTTTACACCGGACTTGACATGCCTCCTCCCTGACTGGCCATCTTTACACCGGACTTGACATGCCTCCTCCCTGACTGGCATCTTTACACCGGACTTGACATGCCTCCTCCCTGACTGGCCATCTTTACAACGGACTTGACATGCCTCCTCCCTGACTGGCCATCTTTACACCGGACTTGACATGCTTCCTCCCTGACTGGCATCTTTACACCAGACTTGACATGCCTCCTCCCTGACTGGCCATCTTTACACCAGACCTGACACGCTTCCTCCCTGACTGGCCATCTTTACACTGGACTTGACATGCCTCCTCCCTGACTGGCCATCTTTACACCGGACTTGACATGCCTCCTCCCTGACTGGCCATCTTTACACCGGACTTGACATGCCTCCTCCCTGACTGGCATCTTTACACCGGACTTGACATGCCTCCTCCCTGACTGGCCATCTTTACACCGGACTTGACATGCCTCCTCCCTGACTGGCATCTTTACACCAGACCTGACATGCCTCCTCCCTGACTGGCATCTTTACACCGGACTTGACATGCCTCCTCCCTGACTGGCATCTTTACACCGGACTTAACATGCCTCCTCCCTGACTGGCCATCTTTACACCGGACTTGACATGCCTCCTCCCTGACTGGCATCTTTACACCGGACTTGACATGCCTCCTCCCTGACTGGCCATCTTTACACCGGACTTGACATGCCTCCTCCCTGACTGGCATCTTTACACCGGACTTGACATGCCTCCTCCCTGACTGGCCATCTTTACACCAGACCTGACATGCTTCCTCCCTGACTGGAAATCTTTACACTGGACTTGACATGCCTCCTCCCTGACTGGCCATCTTTAAACCGGACTTGACATGCCTCCTCCTTGACTGGCCATCTTTACACCGGACTTGACATGCCTCCTCCCTGACTTGCCATCTTTACACCAGACCTGACATGCCTCCTCCCTGACTGGCCATCTTTACACCGGACTTGACATGCCTCCTCCCTGACTGGCCATCTTTACACCGGACTTGACATGCCTCCTCCCTGACTGGCATCTTTACACCGGACTTGACATGCCTCCTCCCTGACTGGCCATCTTTACACCGAACTTGACATGCCTCCTCCCTGACTGGCCATCTTTACACCAGACCTGACATGCCTCCTCCCTGACTGGCATCTTTACACCGGACTTGACATGCATCCTCCCTGACTGGCCATCTTTACACCGGACCTGACATGCCTCCTCCCTGACTGGCCATCTTTACACCGGACTTGACATGCCTCCTCCCTGACTGGCATCTTTACACCGGACTTGACATGCCTCCTCCCTGACTGGCATCTTTACACCGGACTTAACATGCCTCCTCCCTGACTGGCCATCTTTACACCGGACTTGACATGCCTCCTCCCTGACTGGCATCTTTACACCGGACTTGACATGCTTCCTCCCTGACTGGCATCTTTACACCGGACTTGACATGCCTCCTCCCTGACTGGCCATCTTTACACCAGACCTGACATGCTTCCTCCCTGACTGGCATCTTTTCACCAGACCTGACATGCCTCCTCCCTGACTGGCATCTTTACACCAGACCTGACATGCCTCCTCCCTGACTGGCATCTTTACACCGGACTTGACATGCCTCCTCCCTGACTGGCATCTTTACACCGGACTTAACATGCCTCCTCCCTGACTGGCCATCTTTACACCGGACTTGACATGCCTCCTCCCTGACTGGCATCTTTACACCGGACTTGACATGCCTCCTCCCTGACTGGCCATCTTTACACCGGACTTGACATGCCTCCTCCCTGACTGGCATCTTTACACCGGACTTGACATGCCTCCTCCCTGACTGGCCATCTTTACACCAGACCTGACATGCTTCCTCCCTGACTGGAAATCTTTACACTGGACTTGACATGCCTCCTCCCTGACTGGCCATCTTTAAACCGGACTTGACATGCCTCCTCCTTGACTGGCCATCTTTACACCGGACTTGACATGCCTCCTCCCTGACTTGCCATCTTTACACCAGACCTGACATGCCTCCTCCCTGACTGGCCATCTTTACACCGGACTTGACATGCCTCCTCCCTGACTGGCCATCTTTACACCGGACTTGACATGCCTCCTCCCTGACTGGCATCTTTACACCGGACTTGACATGCCTCCTCCCTGACTGGCCATCTTTACACCGAACTTGACATGCCTCCTCCCTGACTGGCATCTTTACACCAGACCTGACATGCATCCTCCCTGACTGGCCATCTTTACACCGGACCTGACATGCCTCCTCCCTGACTGGCCATCTTTATACCGGACTTGACATGCCTCCTCCCTGACTGGCATCTTTACACCGGACTTGACATGCCTCCTCCCTGACTGGCATCTTTACACCGGACTTGACATGCCTCCTCCCTGACTGGCATCTTTACACCGGACTTAACATGCCTCCTCCCTGACTGGCCATCTTTACACCGGACTTGACATGCCTCCTCCCTGACTGGCCATCTTTACACCGGACTTGACATGCCTCCTCCCTGACTGGCATCTTTACACCGGACTTGACATGCCTCCTCCCTGACTGGCCATCTTTACACCGGACTTGACATGCCTCCTCCCTGACTGGCATCTTTACACCGGACTTGACATGCTTCCTCCCTGACTGGCATCTTTACACCGGACTTGACATGCCTCCTCCCTGACTGGCCATCTTTACACCAGACCTGACATGCTTCCTCCCTGACTGGCCATCTTTACACCGGACTTGACATGCCTCCTCCCTGACTGGCCATCTTTACACCGGACTTGACATGCCTCCTCCCTGACTGGCATCTTTACACCGGACTTGACATGCCTCCTCCCTGACTGGCCATCTTTACAACGGACTTGACATGCCTCCTCCCTGACTGGCCATCTTTACACCGGACTTGACATGCTTCCTCCCTGACTGGCATCTTTACACCAGACTTGACATGCCTCCTCCCTGACTGGCCATCTTTACACCAGACCTGACACGCTTCCTCCCTGACTGGCCATCTTTACACTGGACTTGACATGCCTCCTCCCTGACTGGCCATCTTTACACCGGACTTGACATGCCTCCTCCTTGACTGGCCATCTTTACACTGGACTTGACATGCCTCCTCCCTGACTTGCCATCTTTACACCAGACCTGACATGCCTCCTCCCTGACTTGCCATCTTTACACCAGACCTGACATGCCTCCTCCCTGACTGGCATCTTTACACCGGACTTGACATGCCTCCTCCCTGACTGGCATCTTTACACCGGACTTGACATGCCTCCTCCCTGACTGGCCATCTTTACACCAGACCTGACATGCTTCCTCCCTGACTGGCCATCTTTACACCGGACTTGACATGCCTCCTCCCTGACTGGCCATCTTTACACCGGACTTGACATGCTTCCTCCCTGACTGGCATCTTTACACCGGACTTGACATGCCTCCTCCCTGACTGGCCATCTTTACACCAGACCTGACATGCTTCCTCCCTGACTGGCCATCTTTACACCGGACTTGACATGCCTCCTCCCTGACTGGCCATCTTTACACCGGACTTGACATGCCTCCTCCCTGACTGGCATCTTTACACCGGACTTGACATGCCTCCTCCCTGACTGGCCATCTTTACAACGGACTTGACATGCCTCCTCCCTGACTGGCCATCTTTACACCGGACTTGACATGCTTCCTCCCTGACTGGCATCTTTACACCAGACTTGACATGCCTCCTCCCTGACTGGCCATCTTTACACCAGACCTGACACGCTTCCTCCCTGACTGGCCATCTTTACACTGGACTTGACATGCCTCCTCCCTGACTGGCCATCTTTACACCGGACTTGACATGCCTCCTCCCTGACTGGCCATCTTTACACCGGACTTGACATGCCTCCTCCCTGACTGGCATCTTTACACCGGACTTGACATGCCTCCTCCCTGACTGGCCATCTTTACACCGGACTTGACATGCCTCCTCCCTGACTGGCATCTTTACACCAGACCTGACATGCCTCCTCCCTGACTGGCATCTTTACACCGGACTTGACATGCCTCCTCCCTGACTGGCATCTTTACACCGGACTTAACATGCCTCCTCCCTGACTGGCCATCTTTACACCGGACTTGACATGCCTCCTCCCTGACTGGCATCTTTACACCGGACTTGACATGCCTCCTCCCTGACTGGCCATCTTTACACCGGACTTGACATGCCTCCTCCCTGACTGGCATCTTTACACCGGACTTGACATGCCTCCTCCCTGACTGGCCATCTTTACACCAGACCTGACATGCTTCCTCCCTGACTGGAAATCTTTACACTGGACTTGACATGCCTCCTCCCTGACTGGCCATCTTTAAACCGGACTTGACATGCCTCCTCCTTGACTGGCCATCTTTACACCGGACTTGACATGCCTCCTCCCTGACTTGCCATCTTTACACCAGACCTGACATGCCTCCTCCCTGACTGGCCATCTTTACACCGGACTTGACATGCCTCCTCCCTGACTGGCCATCTTTACACCGGACTTGACATGCCTCCTCCCTGACTGGCATCTTTACACCGGACTTGACATGCCTCCTCCCTGACTGGCCATCTTTACACCGAACTTGACATGCCTCCTCCCTGACTGGCCATCTTTACACCAGACCTGACATGCCTCCTCCCTGACTGGCATCTTTACACCGGACTTGACATGCATCCTCCCTGACTGGCCATCTTTACACCGGACCTGACATGCCTCCTCCCTGACTGGCCATCTTTACACCGGACTTGACATGCCTCCTCCCTGACTGGCATCTTTACACCGGACTTGACATGCCTCCTCCCTGACTGGCATCTTTACACCGGACTTAACATGCCTCCTCCCTGACTGGCCATCTTTACACCGGACTTGACATGCCTCCTCCCTGACTGGCATCTTTACACCGGACTTGACATGCTTCCTCCCTGACTGGCCATCTTTACACCGGACTTGACATGCCTCCTCCCTGACTGGCCATCTTTACACCAGACCTGACATGCTTCCTCCCTGACTGGCCATCTTTACACCGGACTTGACATGCCTCCTCCCTGACTGGCCATCTTTACACCGGACTTGACATGCTTCCTCCCTGACTGGCATCTTTACACCGGACTTGACATGCCTCCTCCCTGACTTGCCATCTTTACACCAGACCTGACATGCCTCCTCCCTGACTTGCCATCTTTACACCAGACCTGACATGCCTCCTCCCTGACTGGCATCTTTACACCGGACTTGACATGCCTCCTCCCTGACTGGCATCTTTACACCGGACTTGACATGCCTCCTCCCTGACTGGCCATCTTTACACCAGACCTGACATGCTTCCTCCCTGACTGGCCATCTTTACACCGGACTTGACATGCCTCCTCCCTGACTGGCCATCTTTACACCGGACTTGACATGCTTCCTCCCTGACTGGCATCTTTACACCGGACTTGACATGCCTCCTCCCTGACTGGCCATCTTTACACCAGACCTGACATGCTTCCTCCCTGACTGGCCATCTTTACACCGGACTTGACATGCCTCCTCCCTGACTGGCCATCTTTACACCGGACTTGACATGCCTCCTCCCTGACTGGCATCTTTACACCGGACTTGACATGCCTCCTCCCTGACTGGCCATCTTTACAACGGACTTGACATGCCTCCTCCCTGACTGGCCATCTTTACACCGGACTTGACATGCTTCCTCCCTGACTGGCATCTTTACACCAGACTTGACATGCCTCCTCCCTGACTGGCCATCTTTACACCAGACCTGACACGCTTCCTCCCTGACTGGCCATCTTTACACTGGACTTGACATGCCTCCTCCCTGACTGGCCATCTTTACACCGGACTTGACATGCCTCCTCCCTGACTGGCCATCTTTACACCGGTCTTGACATGCCTCCTCCCTGACTGGCATCTTTACACCGGACTTGACATGCCTCCTCCCTGACTGGCCATCTTTACACCGGACTTGACATGCCTCCTCCCTGACTGGCATCTTTACACCAGACCTGACATGCCTCCTCCCTGACTGGCATCTTTACACCGGACTTGACATGCCTCCTCCCTGACTGGCATCTTTACACCGGACTTAACATGCCTCCTCCCTGACTGGCCATCTTTACACCGGACTTGACATGCCTCCTCCCTGACTGGCATCTTTACACCGGACTTGACATGCCTCCTCCCTGACTGGCCATCTTTACACCGGACTTGACATGCCTCCTCCCTGACTGGCATCTTTACACCGGACTTGACATGCCTCCTCCCTGACTGGCCATCTTTACACCAGACCTGACATGCTTCCTCCCTGACTGGAAATCTTTACACTGGACTTGACATGCCTCCTCCCTGACTGGCCATCTTTAAACCGGACTTGACATGCCTCCTCCTTGACTGGCCATCTTTACACCGGACTTGACATGCCTCCTCCCTGACTTGCCATCTTTACACCAGACCTGACATGCCTCCTCCCTGACTGGCCATCTTTACACCGGACTTGACATGCCTCCTCCCTGACTGGCCATCTTTACACCGGACTTGACATGCCTCCTCCCTGACTGGCATCTTTACACCGGACTTGACATGCCTCCTCCCTGACTGGCCATCTTTACACCGAACTTGACATGCCTCCTCCCTGACTGGCCATCTTTACACCAGACCTGACATGCCTCCTCCCTGACTGGCATCTTTACACCGGACTTGACATGCATCCTCCCTGACTGGCCATCTTTACACCGGACCTGACATGCCTCCTCCCTGACTGGCCATCTTTACACCGGACTTGACATGCCTCCTCCCTGACTGGCATCTTTACACCGGACTTGACATGCCTCCTCCCTGACTGGCATCTTTACACCGGACTTAACATGCCTCCTCCCTGACTGGCCATCTTTACACCGGACTTGACATGCCTCCTCCCTGACTGGCATCTTTACACCGGACTTGACATGCTTCCTCCCTGACTGGCATCTTTACACCGGACTTGACATGCCTCCTCCCTGACTGGCCATCTTTACACCAGACCTGACATGCTTCCTCCCTGACTGGCCATCTTTACACTGGACTTGACATGCCTCCTCCCTGACTGGCTATCTTTACACCGGACTTGACATGCCTCCTCCTTGACTGGCCATCTTTACACCGGACTTGACATGCCTCCTCCCTGACTTGCCATCTTTACACCAGACCTGACATGCCTCCTCCCTGACTGGCCATCTTTACACCGGACTTCACATGCCTCCTCCCTGACTGGCATCTTTACACCGGACTTGACATGCATCCTCCCTGACTGGCCATCTTTACACCGGACCTGACATGCCTCCTCCCTGACTGGCCATCTTTACACCGGACTTGACATGCCTCCTCCCTGACTGGCATCTTTACACCGGACTTGACATGCCTCCTCCCTGACTGGCATCTTTACACCGGACTTGACATGCCTCCTCCCTGACTGGCCATCTTTACACCGGACTTGACATGCCTCCTCCCTGACTGGCCATCTTTACACCAGACCTGACATGCTTCCTCCCTGACTGGCCATCTTTACACCAGACCTGACATGCCTCCTCCCTGACTGGCCATCTTTACACCAGACCTGACATGCCTCCTCCCTGACTGGCCATCTTTACACCGGACTTGACATGCCTCCTCCCTGACTGGCATCTCTACCCTGGACTTGACATGCCTCCTCCCTGACTGGCCATCTTTACACCGGACTTGACATGCCTCCTCCCTGACTGGCCATCTTTACACCGGACTTGACATGCCTCCTCCCTGACTGGCATCTTTACACCGGACTTGACATGCTTCCTCCCTGACTGGCATCTTTACACCAGACCTGACATGCTTCCTCCCTGACTGGCCATCTTTACACTGGACTTGACATGCCTCCTCCCTGACTGGCCATCTTTACACCGGACTTGACATGCCTCCCCCCTGACTGGCCATCTTTACACCGAACTTGACATGCCTCCTCCCTGACTGGCATCTTTTCACCGGACTTGACATGCCTCCTCCCTGATTTGACATCTTTACACCAGACCTGACATGCCTCCTCCCTGACTGGCCATCTTTACACCAGACTTGACATGCCTCCTCCCTGACTGGCATCTTTACACCGGACTTGACATGCATCCTCCCTGACTGGCCATCTTTTCACCGGACCTGACATGCCTCCTCCCTGACTGGCCATCTTTACACCGGACTTGACATGCCTCCTCCCTGACTGGCATCTTTACACCGGACTTGACATGCCTCCTCCCTGACTGGCATCTTTACACCGGACTTAACATGCCTCCTCCCTGACTGGCCATCTTTACACCGGACTTGACATGCCTCCTCCCTGACTGGCCATCTTTACACCGGACTTGACATGCCTCCTCCCTGACTGGCATCTTTACACCGGACTTGACATGCCTCCTCCCTGACTGGCCATCTTTACACCAGACCTGACATGCTTCCTCCCTGACTGGCCATCTTTACACCGGACTTGACATGCCTCCTCCCTGACTGGCCATCTTTACACCGGACTTGACATGCCTCCTCCTTGACTGGCCATCTTTACACCGGACTTGACATGCCTCCTCCCTGACTTGCCATCTTTACACCAGACCTGACATGCCTCCTCCCTGACTGGCCATCTTTACACCGGACTTGACATGCCTCCTCCCTGACTGGCATCTTTACACCGGACTTGACATGCATCCTCCCTGACTGGCCATCTTTACACCGGACCTGACATGCCTCCTCCCTGACTGGCCATCTTTACACCGGACTTGACATGCCTCCTCCCTGACTGGCATCTTTACACCGGACTTAACATGCTTCCTCCCTGACTGGCATCTTTACACCGGACTTGACATGCCTCCTCCCTGACTGGCCATCTTTACACCGGACTTGACATGCCTCCTCCCTGACTGGCCATCTTTAATCCGGACTTGACATGCCTCCTCCCTGACTGGCCATCTTTACACCGGACTTGACATGCCTCCTCCCTGACTGGCCATCTTTACACCGGACTTGACATGCCTCCTCCCTGACTGGCATCTTTACACCGGACTTGACATGCCTCCTCCCTGACTGGCCATCTTTACACCAGACCTGACATGCTTCCTCCCTGACTGGAAATCTTTACACTGGACTTGACATGCCTCCTCCCTGACTGGCCATCTTTAAACCGGACTTGACATGCCTCCTCCTTGACTGGCCATCTTTACACCGGACTTGACATGCCTCCTCCCTGACTTGCCATCTTTACACCAGACCTGACATGCCTCCTCCCTGACTGGCCATCTTTACACCGGACTTGACATGCCTCCTCCCTGACTGGCCATCTTTACACCGGACTTGACATGCCTCCTCCCTGACTGGCATCTTTACACCGGACTTGACATGCCTCCTCCCTGACTGGCCATCTTTACACCGAACTTGACATGCCTCCTCCCTGACTGGCCATCTTTACACCAGACCTGACATGCCTCCTCCCTGACTGGCATCTTTACACCGGACTTGACATGCATCCTCCCTGACTGGCCATCTTTACACCGGACCTGACATGCCTCCTCCCTGACTGGCCATCTTTACACCGGACTTGACATGCCTCCTCCCTGACTGGCATCTTTACACCGGACTTGACATGCCTCCTCCCTGACTGGCATCTTTACACCGGACTTAACATGCCTCCTCCCTGACTGGCCATCTTTACACCGGACTTGACATGCCTCCTCCCTGACTGGCATCTTTACACCGGACTTGACATGCTTCCTCCCTGACTGGCATCTTTACACCGGACTTGACATGCCTCCTCCCTGACTGGCCATCTTTACACCGGACCTGACATGCTTCCTCCCTGACTGGCCATCTTTACACTGGACTTGACATGCCTCCTCCCTGACTGGCTATCTTTACACCGGACTTGACATGCCTCCTCCTTGACTGGCCATCTTTACACCGGACTTGACATGCCTCCTCCCTGACTTGCCATCTTTACACCAGACCTGACATGCCTCCTCCCTGACTGGCCATCTTTACACCGGACTTCACATGCCTCCTCCCTGACTGGCATCTTTACACCGGACTTGACATGCATCCTCCCTGACTGGCCATCTTTACACCGGACCTGACATGCCTCCTCCCTGACTGGCCATCTTTACACCGGACTTGACATGCCTCCTCCCTGACTGGCATCTTTACACCGGACTTGACATGCCTCCTCCCTGACTGGCATCTTTACACCGGACTTGACATGCCTCCTCCCTGACTGGCCATCTTTACACCGGACTTGACATGCCTCCTCCCTGACTGGCCATCTTTACACCAGACCTGACATGCTTCCTCCCTGACTGGCCATCTTTACACCAGACCTGACATGCCTCCTCCCTGACTGGCCATCTTTACACCAGACCTGACATGCCTCCTCCCTGACTGGCCATCTTTACACCGGACTTGACATGCCTCCTCCCTGACTGGCATCTCTACCCTGGACTTGACATGCCTCCTCCCTGACTGGCCATCTTTACACCGGACTTGACATGCCTCCTCCCTGACTGGCCATCTTTACACCGGACTTGACATGCCTCCTCCCTGACTGGCATCTTTACACCGGACTTGACATGCTTCCTCCCTGACTGGCATCTTTACACCAGACCTGACATGCTTCCTCCCTGACTGGCCATCTTTACACTGGACTTGACATGCCTCCTCCCTGACTGGCCATCTTTACACCGGACTTGACATGCCTCCCCCCTGACTGGCCATCTTTACACCGAACTTGACATGCCTCCTCCCTGACTGGCATCTTTTCACCGGACTTGACATGCCTCCTCCCTGATTTGACATCTTTACACCAGACCTGACATGCCTCCTCCCTGACTGGCCATCTTTACACCAGACTTGACATGCCTCCTCCCTGACTGGCATCTTTACACCGGACTTGACATGCATCCTCCCTGACTGGCCATCTTTTCACCGGACCTGACATGCCTCCTCCCTGACTGGCCATCTTTACACCGGACTTGACATGCCTCCTCCCTGACTGGCATCTTTACACCGGACTTGACATGCCTCCTCCCTGACTGGCATCTTTACACCGGACTTAACATGCCTCCTCCCTGACTGGCCATCTTTACACCGGACTTGACATGCCTCCTCCCTGACTGGCCATCTTTACACCGGACTTGACATGCCTCCTCCCTGACTGGCATCTTTACACCGGACTTGACATGCCTCCTCCCTGACTGGCCATCTTTACACCAGACCTGACATGCTTCCTCCCTGACTGGCCATCTTTACACCGGACTTGACATGCCTCCTCCCTGACTGGCCATCTTTACACCGGACTTGACATGCCTCCTCCTTGACTGGCCATCTTTACACCGGACTTGACATGCCTCCTCCCTGACTTGCCATCTTTACACCAGACCTGACATGCCTCCTCCCTGACTGGCCATCTTTACACCGGACTTGACATGCCTCCTCCCTGACTGGCATCTTTACACCGGACTTGACATGCATCCTCCCTGACTGGCCATCTTTACACCGGACCTGACATGCCTCCTCCCTGACTGGCCATCTTTACACCGGACTTGACATGCCTCCTCCCTGACTGGCATCTTTACACCGGACTTAACATGCTTCCTCCCTGACTGGCATCTTTACACCGGACTTGACATGCCTCCTCCCTGACTGGCCATCTTTACACCGGACTTGACATGCCTCCTCCCTGACTGGCCATCTTTAATCCGGACTTGACATGCCTCCTCCCTGACTGGCCATCTTTACACCGGACTTGACATGCCTCCTCCCTGACTGGCCATCTTTAATCCGGACTTGACATGCCTCCTCCCTGACTGGCCATACCTTAAGGGAACATTTTGACATTTCGTGTATGGTTAGTGAGAAAGTCCATATTGCAAATGTACGGTCCCTTACTAGACGTCCGAAAACGTTTGTAAAATTCGCGGTCGGCGTCGGGCCGTGCGGTAGGTCCGGACCTACCGGGAAGTCATCGAATGAACTTTGTCGGACATTCGGTTTCCGTTTTATAAAATAAACAATTTTTGGACCATTTTTCCGCTATCCCGGAAATTCCCACAAGAGGGCATACGGAATCATATGGCAATTTGGCAAAACATCACGAATCACGACGGGGCCTTATCTCGAAAACGGAAAATATTTCGAAGCTGAAACTTGGTGAGCGTAGGTTTGGCATAATGGGCAGTTGGCCCCGAACAAGATGGCGTCTAGGCCTCAACGGTTTTTGAGTTATGGCCATTTTTCTGGGATTAAAGGTCCAAAATGGAAATAGAGAAATTATTTTTCCCCTTCAGGTCAAAGTCAAGGAGCCTCCGGTGTCAATAAAAAAAGGACCAGCCATTTATCTATCGTCATTTAAGAGAAACGGAACAATGACAAATTGGTGATGTTCACAAATAGGCGTTTTTTTTTCTTCAACGGTTACAGATCCAGTTGCAGGGTGTTCATACGAATCTTTTTAAAGTGTGCTGCGGAGCTCTGCGAGATTTCTGTGATTTTCTATGATTTTCTGAAATAACACACACATACTAAACCCTCCGTAAATAACTCAGTTCTTAACGTAAAGACTTAAAACTCAGGATTATGTGAAGGCATACCCCAATCACGATATGAGTTTATTTATAGCTTCCTGTGCCAACCAGAAGTGCCTTAAATGGTGTCATAGTGGCTGTTTCCAAGGGTTAAAAAGGTCAGATCTTTTCAAAACTTCATATGTGTGATTAGGCAACCCCCATAAACTGTAAGTCAGTCATTTCTCCCAACAGATGTCAAAGAAAAGCTCTCACACACACCGCAAGGATGGAGTGACAAAGTGCGGTGCTTAAAGACACAGAGAGCAGGCAATGCAATGCATTACCATAATCCCTAGGCCATGCCGAGTTCAACGAGATATCCCGCTTGACCGTAGCTCGCTCGGTCTAGGTGCAGCGACCATTAGAATAGTAGGCCCAAAATGAAGCCTGCCCCTCAATGTCATTTGCTTTTGTGTGACAGTGAGAGAACCGTTAGGGTGAGAAGAAAACTTCCACCACAGGAATGTTCCTAAGGTCCTCCCGATCCGTGCAAGCCTAACCTTGACCGTGTGGCATTTACCCTTAACAGTAAAACAGGGTTTTTTGATCTCACAGATTACAGTGACATCTCTCCCCATAGGAATACATTGCCTGCATCCCTAAATTCAACCTGAAGCCTATATGGGTTATGAATGCCGTATGAACCTGTCTTCGGTACCAGTCCATCAGGCCACTATGAGGTCTGCCTGTGTTGATTCTAAGCTTCCTGGACCAACCGGAAGTGGTTAAAATCACCCTAAAAGTGTTTACCCATACCCTGCCTGCAGTTTGACAGACATCGTGCATTCAAGCCTGTGTAAATCAGTCAGTTCTTAACGTAAGGACTTAAAAATCAGGATTCTGTAACAGCATACCCCAATGAGGATATGTGTTGATTTATAGCTTCCTGTGCCAACCGGAAGTGCCATAATTGGTGTGTCAGGGGCTGTTTCGAAGGGTTAAAAAAGTCAGATCTGTCCAAAACTTCATATATGTGATTAGGCAACCCCCATGAACTGTAAATCAGGCATTTTTCCCCCAAAAAATCAAAGGAAAAATAAATCACGCTAAAACACAACTTGGAAGGAGGGACGTATTGGGGTGCGTAGAGACAGACAGTGGCTGCAATTGTTAGCTTTGTTCGAGCTAAAAAAGAACCGTCAGACCTAGAGTTCCGAAACTTTAGAAACCTGTTCTAGACCTCCGGTCGATGGTGCGTGGTGAGTTACGTGGCTCTAGAAGGTTCTCGGACCGAGAAACAGCCTCGTACATTTGCAATACCTTCAATTCATTTTGACCATTACGAAAATTGCGACATTTAGAAATGTCCCAGAGTCGCAAGACTAGGTGCATTGCGAACGTCTCGGCCCATATAGACAGACCCCAACGTTTCTGTCCGATAGCTCATTCAAGGACCCCGTAGCAAGTCATGGAAAATAGTGGATTTTCATCACCAATTAGGGTTTTTCTCGGACACCAAATGACCTATCGAGCCGAAACTTGGGATTCGGGGTCGCCTCAGCTAGGCCAACACATAACATAAGAAATGGACCCGCAGCTAGAACGTAACTACGTGTTTTATGGTTTTTTTATGGTTTGAACCGAAGGCGTTGTGAATTTTGGGCCAGCTCTGAAGTATGTAATAGTTGGCTACTAAACGAGTTGGAAAAAGTGGGTTTGGTGTCAGTTTGTATCAGTTTGGTGTCAGAATGATATCTAATTGACTGATGGACTCTTGTCCACTTAACTCTTGTCCATTTGCAATATGTTTAAACAGTGAGGTACCATCACCAAAAGCGACATTCTGAAATCTACCCTAACGAGCGATTGAGATGAACCAGAATCACTGCAAAGCCATCCCGAGTTCATCGGGCCAGTCAATTTCACATTCCTGCAGGATTTTTATAGCATGACAAATTCGTGATGGTACCTGCCCATTGAAACATATTGCAAATGCACAGTGACTTCGAAAAAGTAAGAAAACATAAACAAATGGACATAATGAAATCATGAAAACAATGCGTATCCAGCGTCATATTTTAAACTGTCCATAAAGCACTCAAGGATGGCCCCCACTGATAGAGGGCCGTAGTAGGGTACTCCCATAGCGGGCATGGACAATAGTAGTCCCGGTAAATGCATTTAAAACAGTATTTTAATTTTCGGGTTACCAGTTGCACATTTCAGATCACCAGTTGCACGGAGGAAAATCACAATCTGCATCCATCGTCATATTTTAAACTGTCCATAAAGCACTCAAGGATGGCCCCCACTGATAGAGGGCCGTAGTAGGGTACTCCCATAGCGGGCATGGACAATAGGAGTCTCGGCAAATGCATTTACAACCATATTTTTTATTTTTGGGTTACCAGTTGCACAACAATGCACGTGCATTTGCAATATGATTCTATAGTGAAAAAACATCACCAAAGTGACATTCTGAAATCAACCCTAACGAACGATTGAGATGAACCAGAATCACTGCAAAGCCATCCCGAGTTCATCGGGCCAGTCAATTTCACATTCCTGCAGGATTTTTATAGCATGACAAATTCGTGATGGTACCTGCCCATTAAAACATATTGCAAATGCACAGTGACTTTGAAAAAGTAAGGAAACATAAACAAAAAAAATCATTTTTTTGGGGGGGGTTACCAGTTGCACATTTCAGATCACCAGTTGCACATTTCAGATCACCAGTTGCACATTTCAGATCACCAGTTGCACGGAGGAAAATCGTTACTTTTGACTTTGACTTTTGACTTCCTATGACATCATATTGCAAATGGACAAAACATATGCCTTATGCACAAGTAAAACCCCCAAAAATTATGATAATACAAGTTGACAAAGGTATAGTTTGAGCAAAGTATAGTTTGAATTTTGAGCATGACAAATTCGTGATGGTACCTGCCCATTAAAATATATTGCAAATGCACAGTGACTTTGAAAAAGTAAGGAAACGTAAACAAAAAAAATCATTTTTTTGGGGGGGGGGTTACCAGTTGCACATTTCAGATCACCAGTTGCACATTTCAGATCACCAGTTGCACATTTCAGATCACCAGTTGCACGGAGGAAAATTGTTACTTTTGACTTAAAAAACATAAACATAAACAAAAAAAATAAAAAAAATTTGGGGGGGGTTTCCAGTTGCACATTTCAGATCACCAGTTGCACGTGCATTTGCAATATGATTCTATAGTGAAAAAACATCACCAAATGGACATGATGAAATCAACACAACGAGTCATGGAAATGAACAACTATCACTGCCCGGCCATCCCGAGTTCATCAGTTCAGTCAATTTTGGCCCCCAAAAAATTTACTTTTTACTTTTGACTTTTGACTTCCTATGAAATCATATTGCAAATGGACAAATCATATTCCTTATGCACAAGTAAAAAAAAAAATATGATAATAACATTTTACAAAAGTATATTCATACAGTTCTTACACATGATTAATTGATTTAAAATCAAAACAATTTCGAAAAACGGTCCAGAAAGCACTTTTTTTACGAGGGTGAAGTTTTTTTAAAAAAATCACATTTTCGACTTTTGACTTCCTATTAAATCATATTGCAAATGGACAAAACATATGCCTTAAGCACAAGTAAAAAAAAAATATATATATATATGATAATAAAATACGAATAAAGTATGTTGATACAGTTCTTATACGTGTGTAATTGACACAATATTCGAAAGAATTTCGAAAAACGGTCCAGAAAGCACTTTTTTAAGGGTGTGTGAAGTTTTTTATAAAATTTTGACATTTTTGACTTTTGACTTCCTATGAAATCATATTCCAAATGGAGAAAACATATTCCTTATGCACAAGTTTAAAAAAAAAACTATGATAATAAAAGTATGTTGATACAGTTCTTATACATGTGTAATTGACACAAAAATCTAAAGAATTTTGAAAAACGGTCCAGAAAGCACTTTTTTAAGGATGTGTGAAGTTTTTTACCAAATTTTGACATTTTTGACTTTTGACTTTTGACTTCCTATGAAATCATATTGCAAATGGACAAAACATATGCCTTATGCGCATGTAATTAAAAAAAAAAAAATTATGATAACAAAATTGGACAAAAGTATATTCATACAGTTCTTACACATGTGTAATTGACAAAAAAAATCGAAAGAATTTCGAAAAAAGGTCCAGAAAGCAATTTTTTAAGGGGTGATACGTTTTTGAAAAAAAAATCATTTTTTCAAAATTTTGCTTTTGGATGATGACTTGGGTTGCATTTCCCCTTATTTAACCCCCAGTGATAATACCAACCCTTATTTTGACCCTGATGATGTTACCAACCATTATTTTGAAGCTGATGATGTTACCAACCCTTATTTTGACCCTGGTGATAATACCAACCCTTATTTTGACTCTGATGATGTTACCAACCCTTATTTTGACCCTGGTGATATTACCAACCCTTATTTTGACTCTGGTGATGTTACCAACCCGTATTTTGACTCTGATGATGTTACTAACCCTTATTTAACCCCCAGAAATATTACCAACCCTTATTTTAACCCTGATGATGTTACCAACCATTATTTTGAAGCTGATGATGTTACCAACCCTTATTTGGACCCTGGTGATAATACCAACCCTTATTTTGACTCTGATGATGTTACCAACCCTTATTTTGACCCTGGTGATATTACCAACCCTTATTTTGACTCTGGTGATGTTACCAACCATTATTTTGAAGCTGATGATGTTACCAACCCTTATTTTGACCCTGGTGATATTACCATCCCTTATTTTGACTCTGATGATGCTACCAACCCTTATTTTTACCCTGATGATATACCAACCCTTATACCCCCAGTGATGTTACCAACCCTTATTTAACCCCCAGTGATATTACCAACCCTATTTTGACCCTGATGATGTTACCAACCATTATTTTGAAGCTGATGATGTTACCAACCCTTATTTTGACCCTGGTGATAATACCAACCCTTATTTTGACTCTGATGATGCTACCAACCCTTATTTATACCCTGATGATATACCAACCCTTATACCCCCAGTTATGTTACCAACCCTTATTTAACCCCCAGTGATATTACCAACCCTATTTTGACCCTGATGATGTTTTCCAACCATTATTTTGAAGCTGATGATGTTACCAACCCTTACTTTGACCCTGGTGATAATACCAACCCTTATTTTGACTCTGATGTTACCAACCCTTATTTTTACCCTGATGATATACCAACTCTTATACCTCCAGTGATGTTAACAACCCTTATTTAACCCCCAGTGATATTACCAACCCTATTTTGACCCTGATAATGTTACCAACCCTTATTTTGACTCTGATGATGTTACCAATCCTTATTTTGACCCTGGTGATATTACCAACCCTTATGTTGACTCTGGTGAAGTTATAAACACGTATTTTGACTCTGATGATGTTACCAACCCTTATTTAACCCCCAGTGATATTACCAACCCTTATTTTGACCCTGATGATGTGACCAACCCTTATTTTGACTCTGATGATGCTACCAACCCTTATTTTGACCCTGGTGATATTACCAACCCTTATTTTGACTCTGGTGAAGTTATAAACACGTATTTTGACCCTGATGATGTTACCAACCCTTATTTTGACTCTGATGATGCTACCAACCCTTATTTTGACCCTGGTGATATTACCAACCCTTATTTTGACTCTGATGATGTTACCAACCCTTATTTTGACCCTGGTGATATTACCGACCCTTATTTTGACTCTGATGATGTTACCAACCCTTATTGTGTTCCTGGTGATATTACCAACCCTTATTTTGACTCTGGTGATGTTACCAACCCTTATTTTGACCCTGGTGATATTACCGACCCTTATTTTGACTCTGATGATGTTACCAACCCTTATTGTGTTCCTGGTGATATTACCAACCCTTATTTTGACTCTGGTGATAATACCAACCCTATTTTGACCCTGATGATATACCAACCCTTATACCCCCAGTGATGTTACCAAACCTTATTTAACCCCCAGTGATATTACCAACCCTATTTTGACCCTGATGATGTTACCAACCATTATTTTGAAGCTGATGATGTTACCAACCCTTATTTTGACCCTGGTGATAATACCAACCCTTATTTTGACTCTGATGATGTTACCAACCCTTATTTTGACCCTGGTGATATTACCAACCCTTATTTTGACTCTGATGATGTTACCAACCCTTATTTTGACCCTGGTGATATTACCGACCCTTATTTTGACTCTGATGATGTTACCAACCCTTATTGTGTTCCTGGTGATATTACCAACCCTTATTTTGACTCTGGTGATAATACCAACCCTATTTTGACCCTGATGATGTTACCAACCCTTATTTTGACCCTGGTGATAATACAAACCCTTATTTTGACTCTGATGATGTTACCAACCCTTATTTTGACCCTGGTGATATTACCAACCCTTATTTTGACTCTGGTGATAATACCAACCCTTATTTTGACCCTGGTGATGTTACCAACTCTTATTTTGACCCTGGTGGTATTACCAACCCTTATTTTGACCCTGATGATGTTACCAACCCTTATTTAACCCCCATTGATATTACCAACCCTTGTTTTAACCCCCAGTGATATTACCAACCCTTATTTTGACCCTGATGATGTTACTTACCAACCCTTATTTTGACTCTGATGATATTAGCCAACCCTTTTTTATCCCCCAGTGATATTACCAACCCTTATTTTTACCCTGGTGATATTACCAACCCTTATTTTGACTCTGGTGATGTTACCAACCCTTATACCCCAATTTGATGTTACCCACCCTTATTTAACCCCAGTGATGTTACCAACCCTTATACCCCCAGTGATGTTACCAACCATTATACTCCCAGTGATGTTACCAACCCTTATACCCCCACTGATGTTACCCACCCTTATTTTGACCCTTATGATGTTACCAACCCTTATTTTGACCCTGGTGATATTACCAACCCTTATTTTGACTCTGATGATGTTACCAACCCTTATTGTGTTCCTGGTGATATTACCAACCCTTATTTTGACTCTGGTGATGTTACCAACCCTTATTTTGACCCTGGTGATATTACCGACCCTTATTTTGACTCTGATGATGTTACCAACCCTTATTGTGTTCCTGGTGATATTACCAACCCTTATTTTGACTCTGGTGATAATACCAACCCTATTTTGACCCTGATAATATACCAACCCTTATACCCCCAGTGATGTTACCAAACCTTATTTAACCCCCAGTGATATTACCAACCCTATTTTGACCCTGATGATGTTACCAACCATTATTTTGAAGCTGATGATGTTACCAACCCTTATTTTGACCCTGGTGATAATACTAACCCTTATTTTGACTCTGATGATGTTACCAACCCTTATTTTGACCCTGGTGATATTACCAACCCTTATTTTGACTCTGATGATGTTACCAACCCTTATTTTGACCCTGGTGATATTACCGACCCTTATTTTGACTCTGATGATGTTACCAACCCTTATTGTGTTCCTGGTGATATTACCAACCCTTATTTTGACTCTGGTGATAATACCAACCCTATTTTGACCCTGATGATGTTACCAACCCTTATTTTGACCCTGGTGATAATACAAACCCTTATTTTGACTCTGATGATGTTACCAACCCTTATTTTGACCCTGGTGATATTACCAACCCTTATTTTGACTCTGGTGATAATACCAACCCTTATTTTGACCCTGGTGATGTTACCAACTCTTATTTTGACCCTGGTGGTATTACCAACCCTTATTTTGACCCTGATGATGTTACCAACCCTTATTTAACCCCCATTGATATTACCAACCCTTGTTTTAACCCCCAGTGATATTACCAACCCTTATTTTGACCCTGATGATGTTACTTACCAACCCTTATTTTGACTCTGATGATATTAGCCAACCCTTTTTTATCCCCCAGTGATATTACCAACCCTTATTTTTACCCTGGTGATATTACCAACCCTTATTTTGACTCTGGTGATGTTACCAACCCTTATACCCCAATTTGATGTTACCCACCCTTATTTAACCCCAGTGATGTTACCAACCCTTATACCCCCAGTGATGTTACCAACCATTATACTCCCAGTGATGTTACCAACCCTTATACCCCCACTGATGTTACCCACCCTTATTTTGACCCTTATGATGTTACCAACCCTTATTTTGACTCTGATGATGCTACCAACCCTTATTTTTACCCTGATGATATACCAACCGTTATACCCCCAGTGATGTTACCAACCCTTATTTAACCCCCAGTGATATTACCAACCCTATTTTGACCCTGATGATGTTACCAACCCTTATTTTGACCCTGGTGATAATACAAACCCTTATTTTGACTCTGATGATGTTACCAACCCTTATTTTGACCCTGGTGATATTACCAACCCTTATTTTGACTCTGGTGATATTACCAACCCTTATTTTGACCCTGATGATGTTACCAACCCTTATTTTGACCCTGGTGATGTTACCACTCTTATCTTGACCCTGGTGATATTACCAACCCTTTTTTGACCCTGATGATGTTACCAACCCTTATTTTGACCCTGGTGATAATACCAACCCTTACTTTGACTCTGATGATGTTACCAACCCTTATTTTGAACCCTGGTGATAATACCAACCCTTATTTTGACCCTGATGATGTTACCAACCCTTATTTTGACCCTGATGATGTCACCAACCCTTATTTTGACCCTGGTGATGTTACCAACCCTTATTTTGACCCTATGATGTTACAACCCTTATTTTGACTCTGATGATGTTACCAACCCTTATTTTGACCCTGATGATGTTACAACCCTTATTTTGACTCTGATGATGTTACCAACCCTTATTTTGACCGGAAGATGATATTACCAACCCTTATTTTGGCCCTGATGATGTTACAACCCTTACTTTGACCCCGACGATGTTACAACCCTTATTTTGACCCTGATGATGTTACAACCCTTATTTTGACCCTGATGACATTACCAACCCTTATTTTTACCCTGGTGAGGTTACCAACCCTTATTTAACCCCCAGTGATATTACCAACCCTTATTTTGACCCTGATGATGTCACAACCCTTATTTTGATCCTGATGATGTTACAACCCTTATTTTGACCCTAATGATATTACCGACCCTTATTTTGACCCTGATGACATTACCAACACTTATTTTGACACTGATGATGTCACCAACCCTTATTTTGACCCTGGTGATGTTACCAACCCTTATTTAGACCCTGATGATGTTACCAACCCTTATTTAACTCCCGATGATGTTACCAAACCTGATTTCGACCCTGATGATGTTACAACCCTTATTTTGACTCTGATGATGTTACCAACCCTTATTTAACCCCCAGTGATATTACCAACCCTTAGTTTGACCCTGATGATATTACCGACCCTTATTTTGACCCCGATGACATTACCAACACTTATTTTGACACTGATGATGTCACCAACCCTTATTTTGACACTGATGATGTCACCAACCCTTATTTTGACCCTATGATGTTACCAACCCTTATTTTTACCCTGGTGATGTTACCAACCCTTAGTTTGACCCAATGATGTTACCAACCCTTATTTTTACCCTGGTGATGTTACCAACCCTTAGTTTGACCCTTATGATGTTACCAACCCTTATTTTTACCCTGGTGAGGTTACCAACCCTTATTTTGACCCTGGTGATATTACCAACCCTTATTTTGACTCTGGTGATGTTACAAACCCTTATTTTGACTCTGATGATCTTAACAACCCTTATTTAACCCCCAGTGATATTACCAACCCTTATTTTGACCCTGATGATGTTACAACCCTTATTTTGATCCTGATGATGTTACAACCCTTATTTTGACCCTAATGATATTACCGACCCTTATTTTGACCCTGATGACATTACCAACACTTATTTTGACACTGATGATGTCACAAACCCTTATTTTGACCCTGGTGATGTTACCAACCCTTAGTTTGACCCTATGATGTTACCAACTCTTATTTTTACCCTGGTGATGTTACCAACCCTTAGTTTGACCCTTATGATGTTACCAACCCTTATTTTTACCCTGGTGAGGTTACCAACCCTTATTTTGACCCTGATGACATTACCAACACTTATTTTGACACTGATGATGTTACAAACCCTTATTTTGACTCTGATGATCTTACCAACCCTTATTTAACCCCCAGTGATATTACCAACCCTTATTTTGACCCTGATGATGTTACAACCCTTATTTTGATCCTGATGATGTTACAACCCTTATTTTGACCCTGATGATATTACCAACCCTTATTTTGACCCTGATGATATTACCGACCCTTATTTTGACCCTGATGATGTTACAACCCTTACTTTGACCCTGACGATGTTACAACCCTTATTTTGACCCTGATGATGTTACAACCCTTATTTTGACCCTGATGACATTACCAACCCTTATTTTGACACTGATGATGTCACCAACCCTTATTTTGACCCTTGTGATGTTACCAACCCTTATTTAGACCCTGATGATGTTACCAACCCTTATTTAACTCCCGATGATGTTACCAAACCTGATTTCGACCCTGATGATGTTACAACCCTTATTTTGACTCTGATGATGTTACCAACCCTTATTTAACCCCCAGTGATATTACCAACCCTTAGTTTGACCCTGATGATATTACCGACCCTTATTTTGACCCCGATGACATTACCAACACTTATTTTGACACTGATGATGTCACCAACCCTTATTTTGACCCTATGATGTTACCAACCCTTATACCCCAATTTGATGTTACCCACCCTTATTTAACCCCAGTGATGTTACCAACCCTTATACCCCCAGTGATGTTACCAACCATTATACTCCCAGTGATGTTACCAACCCTTATACCCCCACTGATGTTACCCACCCTTATTTTGACCCTTATGATGTTACCAACCCTTATTTTGACTCTGATGATGCTACCAACCCTTATTTTTACCCTGATGATATACCAACCGTTATACCCCCAGTGATGTTACCAACCCTTATTTAACCCCCAGTGATATTACCAACCCTATTTTGACCCTGATGATGTTACCAACCCTTATTTTGACCCTGGTGATAATACAAACCCTTATTTTGACTCTGATGATGTTACCAACCCTTATTTTGACCCTGGTGATATTACCAACCCTTATTTTGACTCTGGTGATATTACCAACCCTTATTTTGACCCTGATGATGTTACCAACCCTTATTTTGACCCTGGTGATGTTACCACTCTTATCTTGACCCTGGTGATATTACCAACCCTTTTTTGACCCTGATGATGTTACCAACCCTTATTTTGACCCTGGTGATAATACCAACCCTTACTTTGACTCTGATGATGTTACCAACCCTTATTTTGAACCCTGGTGATAATACCAACCCTTATTTTGACCCTGATGATGTTACCAACCCTTATTTTGACCCTGATGATGTCACCAACCCTTATTTTGACCCTGGTGATGTTACCAACCCTTATTTTGACCCTATGATGTTACAACCCTTATTTTGACTCTGATGATGTTACCAACCCTTATTTTGACCCTGATGATGTTACAACCCTTATTTTGACTCTGATGATGTTACCAACCCTTATTTTGACCGGAAGATGATATTACCAACCCTTATTTTGGCCCTGATGATGTTACAACCCTTACTTTGACCCCGACGATGTTACAACCCTTATTTTGACCCTGATGATGTTACAACCCTTATTTTGACCCTGATGACATTACCAACCCTTATTTTTACCCTGGTGAGGTTACCAACCCTTATTTAACCCCCAGTGATATTACCAACCCTTATTTTGACCCTGATGATGTCACAACCCTTATTTTGATCCTGATGATGTTACAACCCTTATTTTGACCCTAATGATATTACCGACCCTTATTTTGACCCTGATGACATTACCAACACTTATTTTGACACTGATGATGTCACCAACCCTTATTTTGACCCTGGTGATGTTACCAACCCTTATTTAGACCCTGATGATGTTACCAACCCTTATTTAACTCCCGATGATGTTACCAAACCTGATTTCGACCCTGATGATGTTACAACCCTTATTTTGACTCTGATGATGTTACCAACCCTTATTTAACCCCCAGTGATATTACCAACCCTTAGTTTGACCCTGATGATATTACCGACCCTTATTTTGACCCCGATGACATTACCAACACTTATTTTGACACTGATGATGTCACCAACCCTTATTTTGACACTGATGATGTCACCAACCCTTATTTTGACCCTATGATGTTACCAACCCTTATTTTTACCCTGGTGATGTTACCAACCCTTAGTTTGACCCAATGATGTTACCAACCCTTATTTTTACCCTGGTGATGTTACCAACCCTTAGTTTGACCCTTATGATGTTACCAACCCTTATTTTTACCCTGGTGAGGTTACCAACCCTTATTTTGACCCTGGTGATATTACCAACCCTTATTTTGACTCTGGTGATGTTACAAACCCTTATTTTGACTCTGATGATCTTAACAACCCTTATTTAACCCCCAGTGATATTACCAACCCTTATTTTGACCCTGATGATGTTACAACCCTTATTTTGATCCTGATGATGTTACAACCCTTATTTTGACCCTAATGATATTACCGACCCTTATTTTGACCCTGATGACATTACCAACACTTATTTTGACACTGATGATGTCACAAACCCTTATTTTTACCCTGGTGATGTTACCAACCCTTAGTTTGACCCTATGATGTTACCAACTCTTATTTTTACCCTGGTGATGTTACCAACCCTTAGTTTGACCCTTATGATGTTACCAACCCTTATTTTTACCCTGGTGAGGTTACCAACCCTTATTTTGACCCTGATGACATTACCAACACTTATTTTGACACTGATGATGTTACAAACCCTTATTTTGACTCTGATGATCTTACCAACCCTTATTTAACCCCCAGTGATATTACCAACCCTTATTTTGACCCTGATGATGTTACAACCCTTATTTTGATCCTGATGATGTTACAACCCTTATTTTGACCCTGATGATATTACCAACCCTTATTTTGACCCTGATGATATTACCGACCCTTATTTTGACCCTGATGATGTTACAACCCTTACTTTGACCCTGACGATGTTACAACCCTTATTTTGACCCTGATGATGTTACAACCCTTATTTTGACCCTGATGACATTACCAACCCTTATTTTGACACTGATGATGTCACCAACCCTTATTTTGACCCTTGTGATGTTACCAACCCTTATTTAGACCCTGATGATGTTACCAACCCTTATTTAACTCCCGATGATGTTACCAAACCTGATTTCGACCCTGATGATGTTACAACCCTTATTTTGACTCTGATGATGTTACCAACCCTTATTTAACCCCCAGTGATATTACCAACCCTTAGTTTGACCCTGATGATATTACCGACCCTTATTTTGACCCCGATGACATTACCAACACTTATTTTGACACTGATGATGTCACCAACCCTTATTTTGACCCTATGATGTTACCAACCCTTATACCCCAATTTGATGTTACCCACCCTTATTTAACCCCAGTGATGTTACCAACCCTTATACCCCCAGTGATGTTACCAACCATTATACTCCCAGTGATGTTACCAACCCTTATACCCCCACTGATGTTACCCACCCTTATTTTGACCCTTATGATGTTACCAACCCTTATTTTGACTCTGATGATGCTACCAACCCTTATTTTTACCCTGATGATATACCAACCGTTATACCCCCAGTGATGTTACCAACCCTTATTTAACCCCCAGTGATATTACCAACCCTATTTTGACCCTGATGATGTTACCAACCCTTATTTTGACCCTGGTGATAATACAAACCCTTATTTTGACTCTGATGATGTTACCAACCCTTATTTTGACCCTGGTGATATTACCAACCCTTATTTTGACTCTGGTGATATTACCAACCCTTATTTTGACCCTGATGATGTTACCAACCCTTATTTTGACCCTGGTGATGTTACCACTCTTATCTTGACCCTGGTGATATTACCAACCCTTTTTTGACCCTGATGATGTTACCAACCCTTATTTTGACCCTGGTGATAATACCAACCCTTACTTTGACTCTGATGATGTTACCAACCCTTATTTTGAACCCTGGTGATAATACCAACCCTTATTTTGACCCTGATGATGTTACCAACCCTTATTTTGACCCTGATGATGTCACCAACCCTTATTTTGACCCTGGTGATGTTACCAACCCTTATTTTGACCCTATGATGTTACAACCCTTATTTTGACTCTGATGATGTTACCAACCCTTATTTTGACCCTGATGATGTTACAACCCTTATTTTGACTCTGATGATGTTACCAACCCTTATTTTGACCGGAAGATGATATTACCAACCCTTATTTTGGCCCTGATGATGTTACAACCCTTACTTTGACCCCGACGATGTTACAACCCTTATTTTGACCCTGATGATGTTACAACCCTTATTTTGACCCTGATGACATTACCAACCCTTATTTTTACCCTGGTGAGGTTACCAACCCTTATTTAACCCCCAGTGATATTACCAACCCTTATTTTGACCCTGATGATGTCACAACCCTTATTTTGATCCTGATGATGTTACAACCCTTATTTTGACCCTAATGATATTACCGACCCTTATTTTGACCCTGATGACATTACCAACACTTATTTTGACACTGATGATGTCACCAACCCTTATTTTGACCCTGGTGATGTTACCAACCCTTATTTAGACCCTGATGATGTTACCAACCCTTATTTAACTCCCGATGATGTTACCAAACCTGATTTCGACCCTGATGATGTTACAACCCTTATTTTGACTCTGATGATGTTACCAACCCTTATTTAACCCCCAGTGATATTACCAACCCTTAGTTTGACCCTGATGATATTACCGACCCTTATTTTGACCCCGATGACATTACCAACACTTATTTTGACACTGATGATGTCACCAACCCTTATTTTGACACTGATGATGTCACCAACCCTTATTTTGACCCTATGATGTTACCAACCCTTATTTTTACCCTGGTGATGTTACCAACCCTTAGTTTGACCCAATGATGTTACCAACCCTTATTTTTACCCTGGTGATGTTACCAACCCTTAGTTTGACCCTTATGATGTTACCAACCCTTATTTTTACCCTGGTGAGGTTACCAACCCTTATTTTGACCCTGGTGATATTACCAACCCTTATTTTGACTCTGGTGATGTTACAAACCCTTATTTTGACTCTGATGATCTTAACAACCCTTATTTAACCCCCAGTGATATTACCAACCCTTATTTTGACCCTGATGATGTTACAACCCTTATTTTGATCCTGATGATGTTACAACCCTTATTTTGACCCTAATGATATTACCGACCCTTATTTTGACCCTGATGACATTACCAACACTTATTTTGACACTGATGATGTCACAAACCCTTATTTTTACCCTGGTGATGTTACCAACCCTTAGTTTGACCCTATGATGTTACCAACTCTTATTTTTACCCTGGTGATGTTACCAACCCTTAGTTTGACCCTTATGATGTTACCAACCCTTATTTTTACCCTGGTGAGGTTACCAACCCTTATTTTGACCCTGATGACATTACCAACACTTATTTTGACACTGATGATGTTACAAACCCTTATTTTGACTCTGATGATCTTACCAACCCTTATTTAACCCCCAGTGATATTACCAACCCTTATTTTGACCCTGATGATGTTACAACCCTTATTTTGATCCTGATGATGTTACAACCCTTATTTTGACCCTGATGATATTACCAACCCTTATTTTGACCCTGATGATATTACCGACCCTTATTTTGACCCTGATGATGTTACAACCCTTACTTTGACCCTGACGATGTTACAACCCTTATTTTGACCCTGATGATGTTACAACCCTTATTTTGACCCTGATGACATTACCAACCCTTATTTTGACACTGATGATGTCACCAACCCTTATTTTGACCCTTGTGATGTTACCAACCCTTATTTTGACCCTATGATGTTACCAACCCTTATTTTTACCCTGGTGATGTTACCAACCCTTAGTTTGACCCAATGATGTTACCAACCCTTATTTTTGCCCTGGTGATGTTACCAACCCTTAGTTTGACCCTTATGATGTTACTTATTTTTACCCTGGTGAGGTTACCAACCCTTATTTTGACCCTGGTGATATTACCAACCCTTATTTTGACTCTGTTGATGTTACAAACCCTTATTTTGACTCTGATCTTAACAACCCTTATTTAACCCCCAGTGATATTACCAACCCTTATTTTGACCCTGATGATGTTACAACCCTTATTTTGATCCTGATGATGTTACAACCCTTATTTTGACCCTAATGATATTACCGACCCTTATTTTGACCCTGATGACATTACCAACACTTATTTTGACACTGATGATGTCACCAACCCTTATTTTGACCCTGGTGATGTTACCAACCCTTAGTTTGACCCTATGATGTTACCAACTCTATGATGTTACCAACCCTTATTTTTACCCTGGTGATGTTACCAACCCTTAGTTTGACCCTTATGATGTTACCAACCCTTATTTTTACCCTGGTGAGGTTACCAACCCTTATTTTGACCCTGATGACATTACCAACACTTATTTTTACACTGATGATGTTACAAACCCTTATTTTGACTCTGATGATCTTACCAACCCTTATTTAACCCCCAGTGATATTACCAACCCTTATTTTGACCCTGATGATGTTACAACCCTTATTTTGATCCTGATGATGTTACAACCCTTATTTTGACCCTGATGATATTACCAACCCTTATTTTGACCCTGATGATATTACCAACCCTTATTTTGACCCTGATGATGTTACAACCCTTACTTTGACCCTGACGATGTTACAACCCTTATTTTGACCCTGATGATGTTACAACCCTTATTTTGACCCTGATGACATTACCAACCCTTATTTTGACCCTATGATGTTACCAACCCTTATTTTTACCCTGGTGATGTTACCAACCCTTAGTTTGACCCAATGATGTTACCAACCCTTATTTTTGCCCTGGTGATGTTACCAACCCTTAGTTTGACCCTTATGATGTTACCAACCCTTATTTTTAACCTGGTGAGGTTACCAACCCTTATTTTGACCCTGGTGATATTACCAACCCTTATTTTGACTCTGTTGATGTTACAAACCCTTATTTTGATTATTTAACCCCCAGTGTTACAACCCTTACCCTTATTTTGACTCTGATCTTAACAACCCTTATTTAACCCCCAGTGATATTACCAACCCTTATTTTGACCCTGATGATGTTACAACCCTTATTTTGATCCTGATGATGTTACAACCCTTATTTTGACCCTAATGATATTACCGACCCTTATTTTGACCCTGATGACATTACCAACACTTATTTTGACACTGATGATGTCACCAACCCTTATTTTGACCCTGGTGATGTTACCAACCCTTAGTTTGACCCTATGATGTTACCAACTCTTATTTTTACCCTGGTGATGTTACCAACCCTTAGTTTGACCCTTATGATGTTACCAACCCTTATTTTTACCCTGGTGAGGTTACCAACCCTTATTTTGACCCTGATGACATTACCAACACTTATTTTTACACTGATGATGTTACAAACCCTTATTTTGACTCTGATGATCTTACCAACCCTTATTTAACCCCCAGTGATATTACCAACCCTTATTTTGACCCTGATGATGTTACAACCCTTATTTTGATCCTGATGATGTTACAACCCTTATTTTGACCCTGATGATATTACCAACCCTTATTTTGACCCTGATGATATTACCAACCCTTATTTTGACCCTGATGATGTTACAACCCTTACTTTGACCCTGACGATGTTACAACCCTTATTTTGACCCTGATGATGTTACAACCCTTATTTTGACCCTGATGACATTACCAACCCTTATTTTGACACTGATGATGTCACCAACCCTTATTTTGACCCTTGTGATGCTACCAACCCTTATTTTGACCCTATGATGTTACCAACCCTTATTTTTACCCTGGTGATGTTACCAACCCTTAGTTTGACCCAATGATGTTACCAACCCTTATTTTTACCCTGGTGATGTTACCAACCCTTATTTTGACCCTGGTGATATTACCAACCCTTATTTTGACTCTGGTGATGTTACAAACCCTTATTTTGACCCTGATGATGTTACAACCCTTATTTTGATCCTGATGATGTTACAACCCTTATTTTGACCCTAATGATATTACCGACCCTTATTTTGACCCTGATGACATTACCAACACTTATTTTGACACTGATGATGTCACCAACCCTTATTTTTACCCTGGTGATGTTACCAACCCTTAGTTTGACACTTATGATGTTACCAACCCTTATTTTTACCCTGGTGAGGTTACCAACCCTTATTTTGACCCTGATGACATTACCAACACTTATTTTGACCCTGATATTACACTGATGATGACATTACCAACACCCTTATTTTGACACTGATGATGTCACCAACCCTTATTTTTACCCTGGTGATGTTACCAACCCTTAGTTTGACACTTATGATGTTACCAACCCTTATTACCCTTTTACCAACCCCCAGTGATATTACCAACCCTTATTATTGACCCTTATTTTGACCCTGATGATGTACAACCCTTATTTTGATCCTGATGATGTTACAACCCTTATTTTGACCCTGATGATATTACCAACCCTTATTTTGACCCTGATGATATTACCGACCCTTATTTTGACCCTGATGATGTTACAACCCATACTTTGACCCTGACGATGTTACAACCCTTATTTTGACCCTGATGATGTTACAACCCTTATTTTGACCCTGATGACATTACCAACACTTATTTTGACACTGATGATGTCACCAACCCTTATTTTGACCCTGGTGATGTTACCAACCCTTATTTAGACCCTGATGATGTTACCAACCCTTATTTAACTCCCGATGATGTTACCAAACCTGATTTCGACCCTGATGATGTTACAACCCTTATTTTACCCCCAGTGATATTACCAACCCTTAGTTTGACCCTGATGATATTACCAACCCTTATTTTGACCCCGATGACATTACCAACACTTATTTTGACACTGATGATGTCACCAACCCTTATTTTGACACTGATGATGTCACCAACCCTTATTTTGACCCTATGATGTTACCAACCCTTATTTTTACCCTGGTGATGTTACCAACCCTTAGTTTGACCCAATGATGTTACCAACCCTTATTTTTACCCTGGTGATGTTACCAACCCTTAGTTTGACCCTTATGATGTTACCAACCCTTATTTTTACCCTGGTGAGGTTACCAACCCTTATTTTGACCCTGGTGATATTACCAACCCTTATTTTGACTCTGGTGATGTTACAAACCCTTATTTTGACTCTGATGATCTTAACAACCCTTATTTAACCCCCAGTGATATTACCAACCCTTATTTTGACCCTGATGATGTTACAACCCTTATTTTGATCCTGATGATGTTACAACCCTTATTTTGACCCTAATGATATTACCGACCCTTATTTTGACCCTGATGACATTACCAACACTTATTTTGACACTGATGATGTCACAAACCCTTATTTTGACCCTGGTGATGTTACCAACCCTTAGTTTGACCCTATGATGTTACCAACTCTTATTTTTACCCTGGTGATGTTACCAACCCTTAGTTTGACCCTTATGATGTTACCAACCCTTATTTTTACCCTGGTGAGGTTACCAACCCTTATTTTGACCCTGATGACATTACCAACACTTATTTTGACACTGATGATGTTACAAACCCTTATTTTGACTCTGATGATCTTACCAACCCTTATTTAACCCCCAGTGATATTACCAACCCTTATTTTGACCCTGATGATGTTACAACCCTTATTTTGATCCTGATGATGTTACAACCCTTATTTTGACCCTGATGATATTACCAACCCTTATTTTGACCCTGATGATATTACCGACCCTTATTTTGACCCTGATGATGTTACAACCCTTACTTTGACCCTGACGATGTTACAACCCTTATTTTGACCCTGATGATGTTACAACCCTTATTTTGACCCTGATGACATTACCAACCCTTATTTTGACACTGATGATGTCACCAACCCTTATTTTGACCCTTGTGATGTTACCAACCCTTATTTTGACCCTATGATGTTACCAACCCTTATTTTTACCCTGGTGATGTTACCAACCCTTAGTTTGACCCAATGATGTTACCAACCCTTATTTTTACCCTGGTGATGTTACCAACCCTTAGTTTGACCCTTATGATGTTACCAACCCTTATTTTTACCCTGGTGAGGTTACCAACCCTTATTTTGACCCTGGTGATATTACCAACCCTTATTTTGACTCTGTTGATGTTACAAACCCTTATTTTGACTCTGATCTTAACAACCCTTATTTAACCCCCAGTGATATTACCAACCCTTATTTTGACCCTGATGATGTTACGACCCTTATTTTGACCCTGATGACATTACCAACACTTATTTTGACACTGATGATGTCACCAACCCTTATTTTGACCCTGGTGATGTTACCAACCCTTAGTTTGACCCTATGATGTTACCAACTCTTATTTTTACCCTGGTGATGTTACCAACCCTTAGTTTGACCCTTATGATGTTACCAACCCTTATTTTTACCCTGGTGAGGTTACCAACCCTTATTTTGACCCTGATGACATTACCAACACTTATTTTTACACTGATGATGTTACAAACCCTTATTTTGACTCTGATGATCTTACCAACCCTTATTTAACCCCCAGTGATATTACCAACCCTTATTTTGACCCTGATGATGTTACAACCCTTATTTTGATCCTGATGATGTTACAACCCTTATTTTGACCCTGATGATATTACCAACCCTTATTTTGACCCTGATGATATTACCGACCCTTATTTTGACCCTGATGATGTTACAACCCTTACTTTGACCCTGACGATGTTACAACCCTTATTTTGACCCTGATGATGTTACAACCCTTATTTTGACCCTGATGACATTACCAACCCTTATTTTGACACTGATGATGTCACCAACCCTTATTTTGACCCTGATGATGTTACAACCCTTATTTTGACCCTATGATGTTACCAACCCTTATTTTTACCCTGGTGATGTTACCAACCCTTAGTTTGACCCAATGATGTTACCAACCCTTATTTTTACCCTGGTGATGTTACCAACCCTTAGTTTGACCCTTATGATGTTACCAACCCTTATTTTTACCCTGGTGAGGTTACCAACCCTTATTTTGACCCTGGTGATATTACCAACCCTTATTTTGACTCTGTTGATGTTACAAACCCTTATTTTGACTCTGATCTTAACAACCCTTATTTAACCCCCAGTGATATTACCAACCCTTATTTTGACCCTGATGATGTTACGACCCTTATTTTGACCCTGATGACATTACCAACACTTATTTTGACACTGATGATGTCACCAACCCTTATTTTGACCCTGGTGATGTTACCAACCCTTAGTTTGACCCTATGATGTTACCAACTCTTATTTTTACCCTGGTGATGTTACCAACCCTTAGTTTGACCCTTATGATGTTACCAACCCTTATTTTTACCCTGGTGAGGTTACCAACCCTTATTTTGACCCTGATGACATTACCAACACTTATTTTTACACTGATGATGTTACAAACCCTTATTTTGACTCTGATGATCTTACCAACCCTTATTTAACCCCCAGTGATATTACCAACCCTTATTTTGACCCTGATGATGTTACAACCCTTATTTTGATCCTGATGATGTTACAACCCTTATTTTGACCCTGATGATATTACCAACCCTTATTTTGACCCTGATGATGTTACAACCCTTACTTTGACCCTGACGATGTTACAACCCTTATTTTGACCCTGATGATGTTACAACCCTTATTTTGACCCTGATGACATTACCAACCCTTATTTTGACACTGATGATGTCACCAACCCTTATTTTGACCCTTGTGATGCTACCAACCCTTATTTTGACCCTATGATGTTACCAACCCTTATTTTTACCCTGGTGATGTTACCAACCCTTAGTTTGACCCAATGATGTTACCAACCCTTATTTTTACCCTGGTGATGTTACCAACCCTTATTTTGACCCTGGTGATATTACCAACCCTTATTTTGACTCTGGTGATGTTACAAACCCTTATTTTGACCCTGATGATGTTACAACCCTTATTTTGATCCTGATGATGTTACAACCCTTATTTTGACACTGATGATGTCACCAACCCTTATTTTGACCCTGGTGATGTTACCAACCCTTAGTTTGACCCTATGATGTTACCAACTCTTATTTTTACCCTGGTGATGTTACCAACCCTTAGTTTGACCCTTATGATGTTACCAACCCTTATTTTTACCCTGGTGAGGTTACCAACCCTTATTTTGACCCTGATGACATTACCAACACTTATTTTGACACTGATGATGTTACAAACCCTTATTTTGACTCTGATGATCTTACCAACCCTTATTTAACCCCCAGTGATATTACCAACCCTTATTTTGACCCTGATGATGTTACAACCCTTATTTTGATCCTGATGATGTTACAACCCTTATTTTGACCCTGATGATATTACCAACCCTTATTTTGACCCTGATGATATTACCGACCCTTATTTTGACCCTGATGATGTTACAACCCATACTTTGACCCTGACGATGTTACAACCCTTATTTTGACCCTGATGATGTTACAACCCTTATTTTGACCCTGATGACATTACCAACCCTTATTTTGACACTGATGATGTCACCAACCCTTATTTTGACCCTTGTGATGTTACCAACCCTTATTTTGACCCTGATGATGTTACCAACCCTTATTTAACTCCCGATGATGTTACCAAACCTTATTTTGACCCTGATGATGTTACAACCCTTATTTTGACCCTGGTGATGTTACCAACCCTTATTTTGACCCTGGTGATGTCACCAATCCTTATTTTGACCCTGATGATATTACCAACCCTTATTTTGACCCTGGTGATGTTACCAACCCTTATTTAACCCCCAGTCATATTTTCTAACCCAGTCATGTGGGCCACCCTGGGAGAAATCTTTCTCAGTCCTGGGGTGTCCCCTTGGAGTAGTCTTTCTCAGTCCTGGGGGCCCCCCTGGGAGAAATCTTTCTCAGTCCTGGGGGCCCCCCTGGGAGTAGTCTTTCTCAGTCCTGGGGGCCCCCCTGGGAGATGTCTTGCTCAGTCCTGGGGGGCCCCCTGGGAGTAGTCTTTCTCAGTCCTGGGGGCCCCCCTGGGAGTAGTCTTTCTCAGTCCTGGTCCTGGGGCCCCCCCCTGGGATTAATCTTTCTCAGTCCTGGGGGCCACCCTGGTTGTAGTCTTTCTCAGTCCTGGGGGCCCCCCTGGGAGAAATCTTTCTCAGTCCTGGGGGCCCCCCTGGGAGTAGTCTTTCTCAGTCCTGGGGGCCCCCCTGGGAGTTGTCTTGCTCAGCCCTGGGGGGCCCCTGGGAGTAGTCTTTCTCTGTCCTGGGGGCCCCCCTGGGAGTAGTCTTTCTCAGTCCTGGTCCTGGGGCCACCCCTAGGATTAGTCTTTCTCAGTCCTGGGGGCCACCCTGGTTGTAGTCTTTCTCAGTCCTGGGGGCCCCCCTGAGAGAAATCTTTCTCAGTCCTGGGGGCCTCCCTGGGAGTAGTCTTTCTCAGCCCTGGTCCTGGGGGCCCCCCTGGGAGTAGTCTTTCTCAGTCCTGGGGGTCCCCCTGGGAGAAAGCTTTCTCAGTCCTGGGGGCTCCCCTGGGAGTAAGCATTACATGGGCTTGCTCCTACCTATCTCTCTGATTTGGTCCTGCCGTACATACCTACACGTACGCTACAGTCACAAGACGCAGGCCTCCTAATTGTCCCTAGAATTTCCAAGCAAACAGCTGAAGGCAGGGCTTTCTCCTATAGAGCTCAATTTTTATGGAATGGTCTGCCTACCCATGTGAGAGACGCAAACTCGGTCTCAACCTTTAAGTCTTTACTGAAGACTCATCTCTTCAGTGGGTCATATGATTGAGTGTAGTCTGGCCCAGGAGTGTGAAGGTGAACGGAAAGGCTCTGGAGCAAGAGAAGCGCCCTTGCTGTCTCTGCCTGGCCGGTTCCCCTCTTTCCACTGGGATTGTCTGCCTCTAACCCTATTACAGGGGCTGAGTCACTGGCTTACTAGGGCTCTTTCATACCGTCCCTAGGAGGTGCGCGTCACTTGAGTGGGTTGAGTCACTGATGTGATCATCCTGTCTGGGTTGGCGTCCCCCCTTGGGTTGTGCCGTGGCGGTGATCTTTGTGGGCTATACTCGGCCTTGTCTCAGGATGGTAAGTTGGTGGTTGAAGATATCCCTCTAGTGGTGTGGGGGCTGTGCTTTGGCAAAGTGGGTGGGGTTATATCCTTCCTGTTTGGCCCTGTCCGGGGGTGTCATCGGATGGGGCCGCAGTGTCTCCTGACCCCTCCTGTCTCAGCCTCCAGTATTTATGCTGCAGTAGTTTGTGTCGGGGGGCTAGGGTCAGTTTGTTATATCTGGAGTACTTCTCCTGTCCTATCCGGTGTCCTGTGTGAATTTAAGTATGCCCCTCTCTAATTCTCTCTCTTTTTTTTCTTTCTCTCTCTCGGAGGACCTGAGCCCTAGGACCATGTCCCCAGTCCACCTGGCCGTGCTGCTGCTCCAGTTTCAACTGTTCTGCATGTGATTATTATTATTTGACCATGTTATTTATGAACAACACTGCTATGTACTACAATACTAAAAGTAGTGTATAAATTGAATGGTAATATATATCACCCTCTCACACAGCTGCAGGAATTCATAGCATACACTCTGATTGCGTTTAGACACGCAGCCCAATTCATCATTTATTAATTTTGTATTTTTTTGATCTTGATTACGATCTTGTCACATCGCTGCAATTCCCCAACGGGCTCGGGAGAGGCGAAGGTCGAGCCATGTGTCCCCCGAAACATGACCCGCCAAACCGCGCTTCTTAACACCTGCTGGCTAAACCTGGAAGCCAGCCGAACCGCCAAAAGGAGATGCTAGAGCGTGATGAGCCAAGTAAAGCCCCCCAGCCAAACCCTCCCCTAATCCAGGCGACGCTGGCCCAATTGTGCACCGCCCTATGGGACTCACGGTCACGACCGGTAATGACACAGCCTGGGATTGAACCCCAGGCTGTAGTGATGCTCAACACTGTGATGCAGTGCCTTACAACGCTGCGCCACTCGGGAGGCCCCACGCAGTCCAATTTGGATCTTTCGGTCAATCAGATCAGCTCTGAAAAGGATCTGATGTCAAAATATCAAATAATAATATCATATCAAATATCAAATAAAGCAGCCTTAGCGGCACAGTGATGAGAGGTCATCTAAAGCGGTTGCCGACATGCTTTGGACTGGAGAATCAGATGAATTATCGGGAGTTAATCCAGAGTTAATGGTTTTCTGAGAATCAGGTGAATTTATCGGGAGTTAATCAAGAGTAAATGGTTTTCTTTATCAGTTAGATCTTAATGAATGGGATCATTATTCAACTTCCTCAATTTCTCTCGGGGTAATTTGTCTGGAAGTTATAGGCCTTGATAGCCTATTCCCAACCATTTGTATTTGTATTTATTATGGATCCTGGGGTCCAGCAAAATTAAGGCAGTTTATTAGGCAGTTTCACAGCTGATACAGTGATCAGTTAATAATATTAATTATTATTGAAGTTCAGTGTCATAAAGCAACATGAGAGAGAGAGGACAGAGAGAGGACAGAGAGAGAGGACAGAGAGAGAGGACAGAGAGAGAGGACAGAGAGAGAGGACAGAGAGAGGACAGAGAGAGGACAGAGAGAGGGAGAGAGAGAGGACAGAGAGAGAGGACAGAGAGAGGAGAGAGAGAGGACAGAGAGAGGACAGAGAGAGGACAGAGAGGGGACAGAGAGAGAGGACAGAGAGAGAGGACAGAGAGAGAGGACAGAGAGAGAGGACAGAGAGAGGGAGAGAGAGAGGACAGAGAGAGAGGACAGAGAGAGGACAGAGAGAGAGGACAGAGAGAGGACAGAGAGAGGACAGAGAGAGGACAGAGAGAGAGGACAGAGAGAGGACAGAGAGAGGACAGAGAGAGGACAGAGAGAGACAGAGAGAGGACAGAGAGAGAGGACAGAGAGAGGACAGAGAGAGAGGACAGAGAGAAAGGACAGATAGAGGGAGAGAGGACAGAGAGAGGACAGAGAGAGAGGACAGAGAGAGGACAGAGAGAGCGAGAGAGAGGATAGAGAGAGGGAGAGAGAGAGGACAGAGAGAGAGGACAGAGAGAGGACAGAGAGAGAGGACAGAGAGAGGACAGAGAAAGAGGACAGAGAGAGGACAGAGAGAGGACAGAGAGAGGACAGAGAGAGAGGACAGAGGGAGAGGACAGAGAGAGAGGACAGAGAGAGGACAGAGAGAGAGGACAGAGAGAGAGGACAGAGAGAGAGACAGAGAGAGAGACAGAGAGAGGACAGAGAGAGACAGAGAGAGGACAGAGAGAGGACAGAGAGAGGACAGAGAGAGAGGACAGAGAGAGAGGACAGAGAGAGGACAGAGAGAGAGGACAGAGAGAGAGGACAGATAGAGGACAGAGAGAGGACAGAGAGAGAGGACAGAGAGAGAGGACAGAGAGAGAGGACAGAGAGAGGACAGAGAGAGGACAGAGAGAGAGGACAGAGAGAGGACAGAGAGAGAGGACAGAGAGAGGACAGAGAGAGAGGACAGAGAGAGGACAGAGAGAGGACAGAGAGAGAGGACAGAGAGACATGGAGCTTCCAGGCCTCCCTCCCTGGTAAACAGTGTCCTGCCTCCCTCCCTGGTAAACAGTGTCCAGGCCTCCCTCCCTGGTAAACAGTATCCAGGCCTCCCTCCCTGGTAAACAGTGTCCAGGCCTCCCTCACTGGTAAACTGTGTCCAGGCCTCCCTCCCTGGTAAACAGTATCCAGGCCTCCCTCCCTGGTAAACAGTGTCCAGGCCTCCCTCACTGGTAAACTGTGTCCAGGCCTCCCTCCCTGGTAAACAGTATCCAGGCCTCCCTCCCTGGTAAACAGTGTCCAGGCCTCCCTCCCTGGTAAACTGTGTCCAGGCCTCCCTCCCTGGTAAACTGTGTCCAGGCCTCCCTCCCTGGTAAACAGTATCCAGGCCTCCCTCCCTGGTAAACAGTGTCCAGGCCTCCCTCACTGGTAAACTGTGTCCAGGCCTCCCTCCCTGGTAAACAGTATCCAGGCCTCCCTCCCTGGTAAACAGTGTCCAGGCCTCCCTCACTGGTAAACTGTGTCCAGGCCTCCCTCCCTGGTAAACAGTATCCAGGCCTCCCTCCCTGGTAAACAGTGTCCAGGCCTCCCTCACTGGTAAACTGTGTCCAGGCCTCCCTCCCTGGTAAACAGTATCCAGGCCTCCCTCCCTGGTAAACAGTATCCAGGCCTCCCTCCCTGGTAAACAGTGTCCTGGCCTCCCTCCTGGTAAACAGTGTCCTGGCCTCCCTCCCTGGTAAACAGTATCCTGGCCTCCCTCACTGGTAAACTGTGTCCAGGCCTCCCTCCCTGGTAAACAGTGTCCTGGCATCCCTCCCTGGTAAACAGTGTCCTGGCCTCCCTCCCTGGTAAACAGTGTCCTGGCCTCCCTCCCTGGTAAACAGTGTCCAGGCCTCCCTCCCTGGTAAACAGCGTACAGGCCTCCCTCCCTGGTAAACAGTGTCCTGGCCTCCCTCCCTGGTAAACAGTGTCCTGGCCTCCCTCCCTGGTAAACAGTGTCCAGGCCTCCCTCCCTGGTAAACAGCGTACAGGCCTCCCTCCCTGGTAAACAGTGTCCTGGCCTCCCCCCTGGTAAACAGTGTCCAGGCCTCCCTCCCTGGTAAACAGCGTACAGGCCTCCCTCCCTGGTAAACAGCGTACAGGCCTCCCTCCCTGGTAAACAGTGTCCTGGCCTCCCTCCCTGGTAAACAGTGTCCTGGCCTCCCTCCCTGGTAAACAGTGTCCTGGCCTCTCTCCCTGGTAAACAGTGTCCTGGCCTCTCCCTAGTAAACAGTGTACAGGCCTCCCTCCCTGGTAAACAGTGTCCTGGCCTCTCCCTAGTAAACAGTGTCCTGGCCTCCCTCCCTAGTAAACAGTGTCCTAGCCTCCCTCCCTGGTAAACAGTGTCTCATAAGTGATTAGATGACTCATAAGTGTCGTCTGTCGTCTGTCGCCTGTCATCGGAAGGAGTGGACCAAAGCGCAGCGTGAAAAGTGTTCATGATTTCTTTTATTATCAAAAAAACACTCGAACAAAGTAACAAAACGAAAGCGAACAGTTCTGTCAGGTAACAGAGACTAAACAGAAAATAACTACCCACAAACACAGGTGGGAAAAAGGCTGCCTAAGTATGATTCCCAATCAGAGACAACGATAGACAGCTGCCTCTGATTGGGAACCATACTCGGCCAAAACCAAGAAATAGATCACATAGAATGCCCACCCCAAATCACAGCCTGACCTAACCAAATAGAGAAATAAAACGCTCTCTAAAGTCAGGGCGTGACAGTACCTCCCCCCAAAGGTGCAGAATCCCGGCCTAAACCTGAACCTATAGGGGAGGGTCAAGGTGGGCATCTACCCTCGGTGGCGGCTCCGGTTCGGGACGTATCCCCCACTCCCTACGATGATCCCTCCACTTCTGTGGAACCGGACCGTGGCTCGTCTCCGGGAACTCCGGACCGTGAATCGTTGCCGGAGGAACCGGACCGTGGATCATCGCCGGAGGCTCTGGACTGGGAACTTCCGTGGAGGCTCTGGACTGCAGCTCGTCGCTGAAGACTCCGGACTGCAGCTCGTCGCTGAATACTCCGGACTGCGGACCATCGCTGCAGGCTCCTTGCCATGGATCATCACTGGAGGCTTTGTGCCATGGATTACCACTACAGGCTCCGGGCCATGGATCATCACTGGAGGCTTCGTGCCATGGATCATCACTACAGGCTCCGGGCCATGGATGATCACTGGAGGCTTCGTGCCATGGATCATCACTACAGGCTCCGGGCCATGGATCATCACTGGAGGCTTCGTGCCATGGATCATCACTGGTGCCTCCGGGCCATGGATCATCACTGGAGGCTTCGTGCCATGGATTATCACTGGAGGCTTCGTGCCATGGATCATCACTGGAGGCTTCTTGCCATGGATTATCACTGGAGGCTTAGTGCCAGGGATCATCAATACAGGCTCCGGGCCATGGATCATCACTGGAGACTCCGGGCCATGGATCATCACTGGAGGCTTCGTGCCAAGGATCACCACTGGAGGCTTCGTGCGTGGAGCCGGAACAGGTCTCACTGGACTGAGGAGACGTACTGGCAGCCTAGTGAGTGGAGCTGACACAACACGTCCTGGCCGAATACTCACTTTAGCTCGGTGAGTGTGGAGAGCTGGCACAGGACGCACTGGGCTATGACGGTGCACTGGAGGCATAGTGCGTAGAGCCAGCGCAGGACACACTGGGCTATGACGGTGCACTGGAGGCATAGTGCGTAGAGCCAGCGCAGGACACACCGGACCGTGGAGGGGCACCGGAGGTCCTGAATGCAGAGCTGGCACAACTCGTCCTGGTTGGATACCCCCCGTAGCCCGGAATGTGCTGGGAGCTGAAGCAGGCCGCACTGGGCTGTGCTGGCAAACCGGGGACACCGTGCGTAGAGCTGGCGCAGGATAACCTGGGCCGAAGAGACACACCGGAGGCCAGGAACGCTGAGCCGGCACAATCCGTCCTGGCTGAATGCCCACTCTGCTTTTTAAGTAGGAAAACCTGCAAAATCGGCAGTGTATCAAATACTTGTTCTCCCCACTGTATCTACCTCCACACTCCAGTATCCCTGTCTCCTTCCCCTATACATATCTACCTCCATCACTCCAGTATCCCTGTCTCTTTCCCCATATACATATCTACCTCCATCACTCCAGTATCACCTTCCCCCTATACATATCTACCTCCATCACTCCAGTATCCCTGTCTCCTTCCCCCTATACATATCTACCTCCATCACTCCAGTATCCCTGTCTCCTTCCCCCTATACATATCTACCTCCATCACTCCAGTATCCCTGTCTCCTTCCCCCTATACATATCTACCTCCATCACTCCAGTATCCCTGTCTCCTTCCTCCTATATATGTATACCTCCATCACTCCAGTATCCCTGTCACCTTCCCCTTATACATATCTACCTCCATCACTACAGTATCCCTGTCTCCTTCCTCCTATACATACCTACCTCCATCACTACAGTATCCCTGTCTCCTTCCCCCTATACATATCTACCTCCATCACTCCAGTATCCCTGTCTCCTTCCCCCTATTCATATCTACCTCCATCACTCCAGTATCCCTGTCTCCTTCCCCCTATACATATCTACCTCCATCACTACAGTATCACTGTCTCCTTCCCCCTATACATACCTACCTCCATCACTCCAGTATCCCTGTCTCCTTCCCCCTATACATATCTACCTCCATCACTCCAGTATCCCTGTACATTGTTAATATGGTACTGACCCTGTCTATAGTCACCTTCCCCCTATACATATCTACCTCCATCACTCTAGTATCCCTCCATCACTCCAGTATCCCTGTACATTGTTAATATGGTACTGACCCTGTATATAGTCACCTTCCCCCTATACATATCTACCTCCATCACTCCAGTATCCCTCCATCACTCCAGTATCCCTGTGCATGTTAATATGGTACTGAACTGACTTTTAAAATATTTCCTGTATATAGTATGCTTACTTTTATTTACTTACTTTACTTTGTTTTTCATATATCTTATTCCTATTTCTCTATTTTTTTAAACAATAATAAATGTATCGATTATTGAATTTTGGGGTTATGAGTTTTCAAGAAAGTAATTTCACTGTAATTGTGCATGTGACTGTCACAGTCTGACCTTTATTTCCTTTGTTTTGTCTTTATTTAGTATGGTCAGGGCGTGAGTTGTGGTGGGCAGTCTGTTTGTTTTTCTATGTTTGGTTTCTGTTTCGGCCTAGTATGGTTCTCAATCAGAGGCAGGTGTCGTTAGTTGTCTCTGATTGAGAATCATACTTAGGTAGCCTGGGTTTCACTGTTGGTGTGTGGGTGTTTGTCGCCACACGGTACTGTCTCGGTTTTTGTAGATTTCACGTTATCGTTTATTGTTTTTGTTCGAGTGTTCATTTGTCTTGAATAAATCATCATGAACACTTACCACACTGCATCTTGGTCCGATCCTTACTCCTCCTCAGACGAATAGATCTGCCATTACAGTGACATTAAAACTTGAAACTGACAGGCCTGCAAAAAAGGAAATTGGCCTCACATTGCAGAGTAATTACAATACACTGTAACCCGTGGTTGACACCTGGCACCGGCCGTCTCGTACAATGATCATCAACAGGTAGGAGTTCCATAATGGCCTGAGATCAATTGGTGTAGAATTCTTGCCTGATTATTTGTGGCCTTTTCAAATTGGCCATGTAAATCCACTGTCAGGAAGCAAAACAAAGGAGATGATGCCCCCCCCCCCCCCAAAATGCAGCGAAATTAATCCTTAATGGTCCTTGAATTTTGGTTGAAATACTGTATTTCAAAACAACATGACGAAACAAATACCATTTAGCTTCTGCCTACTTTGTAAGTCCCCAGAGTGGGTTTCTGTAGGCCAGGGATGGGCAACTTTGATAGGGTTGGAGGCCACAACATATCTGAACTCATCATAGTGCCACAGTTGCATTTAAAAACAACTTTTTGTGTTATTTTTGTGCAATTCTACTCATTTTGTCATGGGGTTAATAGTACAATAGCTAATTTCTTGCATTTCTACACATTTCTCAATAGGTTGGAGTGAAATGTTTGCAGTTTTTAATATGATATCTAAGTGAGACTGACCAACAAAAATCAATGGGAGCCCCCCAGGCTCTAATTTGGCCTTAATTACTACAGGTTTAGATAGCTGGCCACTAGACTAATTTACTAATCTAACTAATTCTAGCTGAAATGGGCTACTTGAGTGACAATCAGTGACTGATGTCATAAGAGGAAAACTGTTAATGCACAACCATATTTCAAAATTGCACCCTGGGTATTCTACTTTTTTACCTTGAGTTTTCCATCCCTGATCTATGCCTAATAAACAAAACAAAACTTAAAAATATATATATAACCCACGACACAAAAGCTGGTTGAATCAATGTTGTTTCTATATCATTTCAACCCCCCAAAAAATATATGTAATGACATTGAATAATTGGATTTTGTAAAAAAAACTCGTCAACATAAGGACATTTCGTTTTTTTAACCTAAATCCAATGAGATGGTGAAATGTTTTGTTGATGTAATTAATATATTATTACTCAATCAAATGTAAATCAAAACTAGACTGAACTCTGTGGCCAGTTGGTAACGTTTAATTATGAAATAGTTTATCTCTTGACACAATCTCATCATCCATAGATCATCCAACATGAGGACTTTGTGTTTGGGCAGAGACGGATAGTACTTTAACTTCCAGGTAGGACAGTTTGAACTCAAATAATACCGCGTCGGGCCGCGTGGCACTTCCACCCAGACGATGTAAAAAAGTGCTGTTTGGGGAGAGGGAGGAGCGTGGGGGTCAGACCGTGTCAGTAGTGACGGCCCTGTGTCCCCTCCTCTCTCTCTCTGCGCACAATCTGCACAGATCCCATGCTTTTTAAACACATGGCCCCGGACTTTGCCACGACATCCCAAAGTCAAAGTCTATCCATGTGTTCTACAACTCACCGACTGAACGGCAAAAGTTCTGTTCTTCACAACTATGCCCTCTAGCTTTCCGAAGCATCTCTAAACGGCAAAAATGAAAACATGTTAATATTATAATGCTTTCGTCTGAATACGGGAAATCGAGGTAGATGATAGTAAAGAAGAGATTAGCGTGAAAACAGAGAATAATACAATGTCATTCTGAAGGTATGGAGCTCCATAATTACATAGGACATTTCTATGTTTAAAAAACGTTAAAAAAAAGAAAAGGAAAAGTTTGGGAGAGTTTGAGGCAAAGTATGGCGCGAGAGAAGATTGGAGAAACCGAAGTGGTGAACGTGAAGAAACAGAGGAAAAAGACCAAGAAAGAGCACAAAACACGGACTGTTCATTCTAACATTTTATATGATCGAACCAAAGGCGAGGACAACCCAAATAGACACTATTCAGACAATGAGATTAAAACCACAAAATATACTCTTCTCTCTTTTCTGCCGAAGAATCTGTTCGAGCAGTTCCATAGGTTTGCCAACGTATACTTCGTGTTCATCGCCCTGCTGAATTTTGTTCCAGTTTGTAATGCTTTCCAACCACAGCTGGCCCTGGCACCAGTGGTCTTCATCTTGTCTGTCACTGCCATCAAAGACCTTTGGGAGGATTACAGAAGACACAGATCCGATAAAGAAATCAACCACATGGATTGTTTGGTCTATAGCAGGTACAGTAGTTATCCTACGGATTATATAAACTGTGTTCAATTAGTAGTTTATACGCTGTCTTCAATAAGTAGCCTATACGTGGTGTTCAATTAGTAGCTTATACTCTGTGTTCAATAAATAGCTTATACGCTGTGTTCAATAAGTAGCCTATATGCTGTGTTCAATAAGTAGCCTATATGCTGTGTTCAATAAGTAGCCTATGTGTTCAATAAGTAGCCTATGCGCTGGGTTCAATAAGTAGCCTATGCGCTGGGTTCAATAAGTAGCCTATGCGCTGGGTTCAATAAGTAGCCTATGCGCTGGGTTCAATAAGTAGCCTATATGCTGTGTTCAATAAGTAGCCTATGTGTTCAATAAGTAGCCTATGCGCTGGGTTCAATAAGTAGCCTATGCGCTGGGTTCAATAAGTAGCCTATGCGCTGGGTTCAATAAGTAGCCTATGCGCTGGGTTCAATAAGTAGCCTATGTGCTGGGTTCAATAAGTAGCCTATGCGCTGGGTTCAATAAGTAGCCTATGCGCTGGGTTCAATAAGTAGCCTATGCGCTGGGTTCAATAAGTAGCCTATGCGCTGGGTTCAATAAGTAGCCTATGCGCTGGGTTCAATAAGTAGCCTATGCGCTGTGTTCAATAAGTAGTCTATGCGTGCTGTGTTCAATAAGTAGCCTATGCGTGCTGTGTTCAATAAGTAGCCTATGCGTGCTGTGTTCAATAAGTAGCCTATACGCTGCGTTCAATAAGTAGCCTTATACGCTGCGTTCAATAAGTAGCCTATACATGGTGTTCAATAAGTAGCCTATGTGTTCAATAAGTAGCCTTCTTTAGGGTACAAGGCTGCCACAGAAGATGTACTGGTGGTGTTCTGTTGAGTAAAAAAGTATATTTCAATCAAACGGATACAATTACTGCTACTGTTGCCAGTTCCACCTTTCTTCTCTACATTTCTATATATTTTATATCATTTTACAGCCGTTTTAAGGCCCATGACAGAGTCTTCATCACTACAGGACCTTCAACACTATGTAGCTAACTTTATACCTAAACCCATGTTATAATTGTATTCCCTAAATAAGCATAATGGTGTTGAACTACCCTCAGGTTTTCAAGCATACAGGGAAATTAGTGCTCTTGGGACCCATCCCAGCTAGCAATGAGGAATTGGGCCAGATCCACTGTGTTAGCTGGGTGAGGGGAGTTGACGGTTTCATGGCTGTTGTGTCCACAATGCACGACATAGACATGTCTAATGGCAACATTTGATGTCTAGGGTACAGCATACATTTGATGTGCTTTCATTGTCTACTTGTAGAAACTACAGCGCCTTCAGAAAGCATTCACACCCCTTGACCTTTTCCACATGTTGTGTTACAGCCTGAATGTAAAAAAAATGATTCAATTCAATTGTTGTCACTGGCCTCTACAACACTCCATAATGTCACAGTGGTATTATGTTTTTCATTTAGTTTACAAATGAATCAGAAAACGAAAAGCTGAAATGTCTTGAGTCAATAAGTATTCAACCCCTTTGTTTATGTCAAGCCTAAATAGGTTCAGGAGTAAAAATGTGATGAATAAGTCACATAATAATTTGCATGGACTCACTCTGTGTTCAATAATAGTGTTTAACATTATTTTTGAATGACTACCTCATCTCTGTATCCCACACATACAATTAACTGTAAGGTCCCTCAGTCAAACAGTGAATTTCAAACACAGATTCAACCACAAAGAGCCCCAAGGTACTTGGAGTCAAACAGACAGGCCTGGAGGAGATCTTTAAGGTCAGGGCCCTCCCCAAGGTACTTGGAGTCAAACACACAGGCCTGGATGAGATCTTTAAGGTCAGGGCCCTCCCCAAGGTACTTGGAGTCAAACAGACAGGCCTGGATGAGATCTTTAAGGTCAGGGCCCTCCCCAAGGTACTTGGAGTCAAACACACAGGCCTGGATGAGATCTTTAAGGTCAGGGCCCTCCCCAAGGTACTTGGAGTCAAACACACAGGCCTGGATGAGATCTTTAAGGTCAAGGCCCTCCGCAAGGCTCACAAAATAATTTTAGACCCAAGCCACCCCCTGTACCCGGACATTGAACTACTTCCCTCTGGACGCGGGTACCCCTCAGCAGGAAAAACACAACTAGACAATCATTTGTGCCAGGTGTGATATCCCTCCTATATAGCTCGGGCTAATGTTCCTATCGACTCAATAAGGCCAGCAGGCTAGTCTTTAAAAAAAAAATGTTATATTGGTATTTAACTGTTATGAATGTAATATTGTCAATTTGGTTTTGTATTTAAATGTGTACATGACACTTCAACAACATTTCATCATGGGGACAATAAAATCAGTAAGTAAGTAAGACTGTCCCTATCCTACTGCCAGTCTCTTTATCTAATCCACTCCCTGTCCTACTGCCAGTCTCTAGCTAATCCACTCCCTGTCCTACTGCCAGTCTCTTTAGCTAATCCACGCCCTGTCCTACTGCCAGTCTCTAGCTAATCCACTCCCTGTCCTACTGCCAGTCTCTAGCTAATCCACTCCCTGTCCTACTTACCAATACACTCATAACAACCTAGGCAAAACTTTTATATTAGATCAAATAAACCACATGTAGCCAATAAACTATTACCTTTTTTTGTTAACTGAATTCGATCCTCTCTTATTGATCTTCACACAACTCCCTGCTTGGTGAGCCACCTGCTGGAGAAGACAGATTTTGGGCCCAGTTATCCCTCTCGCTTTGCCTCTTCCTCTGTGGTGTGACTCACAAAATCTGTATAGCGGGAAGCATCATTCACCCAAGGTTTGTCAAAATCAGGCCAGCGCTATCTGAGATCGAGTGTGACTAACGTACAAAAGTCGAACAGACGGAGACCGATCTACATTCCCCTCCTGATTTCATCATGGGGGACACAATTATGTTACTGTAATGCCAATCACACTTTTTTCTGTTGAACTACCCTTGACATAAACAATTTACTGTAGGGTTGACCCCTGTGGACTGTAGGGTTACGGCCCTGTGGACTGTAGGGTTGACCCCTGTGGACTGTAGGGTTACGGCCCTGTGGACTGTAGGGTTGACCCCTGTGGACTGTAGGGTTGACCCCTGTGGACTGTAGGGTTACAGCCCTGTGGACATTAGGGTTGACCCCTGTGGACTGTAGGGTTACGACCCCTGTGGACTGTAGGGTTACGACCCCTGTGGACTGTAGGGTTACGACCCCTGTGGACTGTAGGGTTACGACCCCTGTGGACTGTAGGGTTACGACCCCTGTGGACTGTAGGGTTACGACCCCTGTGGACTGTAGGGTTACGACCCCTGTGGACTGTAGGGTTACAGCCCAAATGGCATTACTTTTGACCAGGGACCCAATCTAGGTCTGATATCTGATATCTATCTCTCAACACGATCACTGGGAAGTTAGTCATTCAACCATTGATTTCCTTGAAAGGTTTCATATGCGGATGTCTTCATATTTATTTTCCTGACTCCCTGTGCTGTCTAGAGGGCCTGTATTTCCTGACTCCCTGTGCTGTCTAGAGGGCCTGTATTTCCTGACTCCCTGTGCTGTCTAGAGGGCCTGTATTTCCTGACTCCCTGTGCTGTCTAGAGGGCCTGTATTTCCTGACTCCCTGTGCTGTCTAGAGGGCCTGTATTTCCTGACTCCCTGTGCTGTCTAGAGGGCCTGTATTTCCTGACTCCCTGTGCTGTCTAGAGGGCCTGTATTTCCTGACTCCCTGTGCTGTCTAGAGGGCCTGTATTTCCTGACTCCCTGTGCTGTCTAGAGGGCCTGTATTTCCTGACTCCCTGTGCTGTCTAGAGGGCCTGTATTTCCTGACTCCCTGTGCTGTCTAGAGGGCCTGTATTTCCTGACTCCCTGTGCTGTCTAGAGGGCCTGTATTTCCTGACTCCCTGTGCTGTCTAGAGGGCCTGTATTTCCTGACTCCCTGTGCTGTCTAGAGGGCCTGTATTTCCTGACTCCCTGTGCTGTCTAGAGGGCCTGTATTTCCTGACTCCCTGTGCTGTCTAGAGGGCCTGTATTTCCTGACTCTGACTCCCTGTGCTGTCTAGAGGGCCTGTATTTCCTGACTCCCTGTGCTGTCTAGAGGGCCTGTATTTCCTGACTCCCTGTGCTGTCTAGAGGGCCTGTATTTCCTGACTCCCTGTGCTGTCTAGAGGGCCTGTATTTCCTGACTCCCTGTGCTGTCTAGAGGGCCTGTATTTCCTGACTCCCTGTGCTGTCTAGAGGGCCTGTATTTCCTGACTCCCTGTGCTGTCTAGAGGGCCTGTATTTCCTGACTCCCTGTGCTGTCTAGAGGGCCTGTATTTCCTGACTCCCTGTGCTGTCTAGAGGGCCTGTATTTCCTGACTCCCTGTGCTGTCTAGAGGGCCTGTATTTCCTGACTCCCTGTGCTGTCTAGAGGGCCTGTATTTCCTGACTCCCTGTGCTGTCTAGAGGGCCTGTATTTCCTGACTCCCTGTGCTGTCTAGAGGGCCTGTATTTCCTGACTCCCTGTGCTGTCTAGAGGGCCTGTATTTCCTGACTCCCTGTGCTGTCTAGAGGGCCTGTATTTCCTGACTCCCTGTGCTGTCTAGAGGGCCTGTATTTCCTGACTCCCTGTGCTGTCTAGAGGGCCTGTATTTCCTGACTCCCTGTGCTGTCTAGAGGGCCTGTATTTCCTGACTCCCTGTGCTGTCTAGAGGGCCTGTATTTCCTGACTCCCTGTGCTGTCTAGAGGGCCTGTATTTCCTGACTCCCTGTGCTGTCTAGAGGGCCTGTATTTCCTGACTCCCTGTGCTGTCTAGAGGGCCTGTATTTCCTGACTCCCTGTGCTGTCTAGAGGGCCTGTATTTCCTGACTCCCTGTGCTGTCTAGAGGGCCTGTATTTCCTGACTCCCTGTGCTGTCTAGAGGGCCTGTATTTCCTGACTCCCTGTGCTGTCTAGAGGGCCTGTATTTCCTGACTCCCTGTGCTGTCTAGAGGGCCTGTATTTCCTGACTCCCTGTGCTGTCTAGAGGGCCTGTATTTCCTGACTCCCTGTGCTGTCTAGAGGGCCTGTATTTCCTGACTCCCTGTGCTGTCTAGAGGGCATGTATTTCCTGACTCCCTGTGCTGTCTAGAGGGCCTGTATTTCCTGACTCCCTGTGCTGTCTAGAGGGCCTGTATTTCCTGACTCCCTGTGCTGTCTAGAGGGCCTGTATTTCCTGACTCCCTGTGCTGTCTAGAGGGCCTGTATTTCCTGACTCCCTGTGCTGTCTAGAGGGCCTGTATTTCCTGACTCCCTGTGCTGTCTAGAGGGCCTGTATTTCCTGACTCCCTGTGCTGTCTAGAGGGCATGTATTTCCTGACTCCCTGTGCTGTCTAGAGGGCCTGTATTTCCTGACTCCCTGTGCTGTCTAGAGGGCATGTATTTCCTGACTCCCTGTGCTGTCTAGAGGGCCTGTATTTCCTGACTCCCTGTGCTGTCTAGAGGGCCTGTATTTCCTGACTCCCTGTGCTGTCTAGAGGGCCTGTATTTCCTGACTCCCTGTGCTGTCTAGAGGGCCTGTATTTCCTGACTCCCTGTGCTGTCTAGAGGGCCTGTATTTCCTGACTCCCTGTGCTGTCTAGAGGGCATGTATTTCCTGACTCCCTGTGCTGTCTAGAGGGCCTGTATTTCCTGACTCCCTGTGCTGTCTAGAGGGCCTGTATTTCCTGACTCCCTGTGCTGTCTAGAGGGCCTGTATTTCCTGACTCCCTGTGCTGTCTAGAGGGCCTGTATTTCCTGACTCCCTGTGCTGTCTAGAGGGCCTGTATTTCCTGACTCCCTGTGCTGTCTAGAGGGCATGTATTTCCTGACTCCCTGTGCTGTCTAGAGGGCCTGTATTTCCTGACTCCCTGTGCTGTCTAGAGGGCCTGTATTTCCTGACTCCCTGTGCTGTCTAGAGGGCCTGTATTTCCTGACTCCCTGTGCTGTCTAGAGGGCCTGTATTTCCTGACTCCCTGTGCTGTCTAGAGGGCCTGTATTTCCTGACTCCCTGTGCTGTCTAGAGGGCCTGTATTTCCTGACTCCCTGTGCTGTCTAGAGGGCCTGTATTTCCTGACTCCCTGTGCTGTCTAGAGGGCCTGTATTTCCTGACTCCCTGTGCTGTCTAGAGGGCCTGTATTTCCTGACTCCCTGTGCTGTCTAGAGGGCCTGTATTTCCTGACTCCCTGTGCTGTCTAGAGGGCCTGTATTTCCTGACTCCCTGTGCTGTCTAGAGGGCCTGTATTTCCTGACTCCCTGTGCTGTCTAGAGGGCCTGTATTTCCTGACTCCCTGTGCTGTCTAGAGGGCCTGTATTTCCTGACTCCCTGTGCTGTCTAGAGGGCCTGTATTTCCTGACTCCCTGTGCTGTCTAGAGGGCCTGTATTTCCTGACTCCCTGTGCTGTCTAGAGGGCCTGTATTTCCTGACTCCCTGTGCTGTCTAGAGGGCCTGTATTTCCTGACTCCCTGTGCTGTCTAGAGGGCGTGTATTTCCTGACTCCCTGTGCTGTCTAGAGGGCCTGTATTTCCTGACTCCCTGTGCTGTCTAGAGGGCCTGTATTTCCTGACTCCCTGTGCTGTCTAGAGGGCCTGTATTTCCTGACTCCCTGTGCTGTCTAGAGGGCCTGTATTTCCTGACTCCCTGTGCTGTCTAGAGGGCATGTATTTCCTGACTCCCTGTGCTGTCTAGAGGGCCTGTATTTCCTGACTCCCTGTGCTGTCTAGAGGGCCTGTATTTCCTGACTCCCTGTGCTGTCTAGAGGGCCTGTATTTCCTGACTCCCTGTGCTGTCTAGAGGGCCTGTATTTCCTGACTCCCTGTGCTGTCTAGAGGGCCTGTATTTCCTGACTCCCTGTGCTGTCTAGAGGGCATGTATTTCCTGACTCCCTGTGCTGTCTAGAGGGCCTGTATTTCCTGACTCCCTGTGCTGTCTAGAGGGCCTGTATTTCCTGACTCCCTGTGCTGTCTAGAGGGCCTGTATTTCCTGACTCCCTGTGCTGTCTAGAGGGCCTGTATTTCCTGACTCCCTGTGCTGTCTAGAGGGCCTGTATTTCCTGACTCCCTGTGCTGTCTAGAGGGCCTGTATTTCCTGACTCCCTGTGCTGTCTAGAGGGCCTGTATTTCCTGACTCCCTGTGCTGTCTAGAGGGCCTGTATTTCCTGACTCCCTGTGCTGTCTAGAGGGCCTGCATTTCCTGACTCCCTGTGCTGTCTAGAGGGCCTGCATTTCCCGGATGAAAAGCATCACTGTGGGTCTGGCTGGTATAGGCCATGGTCCACAGGAATCAAAAGGAGCAGTGTTTAAGGCCTCTATTTGAGCTAGACCTGTTCTCAACCTTGGACATAATTGGGTTTTGCTCTGTGACTCCTGTTACTTTGGTACTAAAGATTTGATTCTAAACATCTCACTGTGAGATTGTGGATCGTTTTAGGGACGGCCTCCCGGGCCCTGGTTAAACATTGTTCATCTACGACCAGGAATATCGGTCTTAATGGAAAACATTCAATAATGTGCAAGATTTCCCCTGTCTAAACCAGGCGACACTTATTGTGATATTGGAGATCATCTAGGGATGATTTCCCAGGCCCAGATCTCAATGGGACTCCCTGCTAAAATACTGTTTAAATAATATATGCCTATAGCCCTGGATTATCACTATTTCTTAATGGAAAATCTCCATTCAAAGTCTTTTAACAGGCCCATATTTAAGGAAATAAGATTGATGGTGATTTCAGTAGCAGGTGGTTGGATCATGGTACTTTTGATTCCTGTATGACATAACTGGAAGTCTAAAAGGATAAAAAAGCATTACCTAAATGATCATATTTATCTTTTTGCGAGAAATGAAGTGAGTTCTTTAACTGTAAATCCGCACCACCCAGAACCCACCCTGATAATGACTGTCATTATACACTAGGCCGGTCTCATTTCAAGTGGAACTGACAGCGTTTTAACTACTTTGCAGAGGTGAAACAAAAAGACAATCATAATATCAGTCAAAAATATCAAATTCCCTATTTATGCTACAAAACCAACTTCATAGGAGGCTTTGAAAATACGTTCTATTTGGCTCAACAGGACAGGACACAGAGACATTGTTGGCAGAATAGATGGATGTAGTTCAATGCATGATTAATATAATTCACCAATACTTGGTAGTCTAAAACATATTGCTGTCAGGTTGTAAATCACAGCTGGCCTGGTACATTGTTTGCTGCCTTCATTCAGGATGCACTGTTTCAGTTTCAATGACTCAATATTTTGAACAAAAACAGATGACTGTAACTATGGCTGGGAATGTCAATGCAATCGAACTAGCAAGGGAAATGATCACAAGTCAGTCATAACGCGACTAATAGTCTAGCGCACGTGTCAAACAAAGCCCGTGGGCCTAATAGGACACACGAGAACATAAATGACTCAACACTTGAGTCATCTACTAAACTCAGCAAAAAAAGAATGTCCTCTCACTGTCAACTGCGTTACATTTTCAGAAAACTTAACATGTGTAAATATTTGTATGAACATAACAAGATTCAACAACTGAGACATAAACTGAACAAGTTCCACAGACATGTGTCTAACAGAAAGGGAATAATGTGTCCCTGAACAAAGGGGGGTTCAAAATCAAAAGTAACAGTCAGTATCTGGTACTGCAGTGCATCTCCTCTTCATGGACTGCACCAGATTTGCCAGTTCTTGCTGTGAGATGTTACCCCACTCTTCCACCAAGGCACCTGCATGTTCCCGGACATTTCTGTGAGGAATGGCTCTATCCCTCACCCTCCGATCCAACAGGTCCCAGACGTGCTCAATGGGATTGAGATCCGGGCTCTTCGCTGGCCATGGCAGAACACTGACATTCCTGTCTTGCAGGAAATCATGCACAGAATGAGCAGTATGGCTGGTGGCATTGTCATGCTGGAGGGTCATGTCAGGATGAGCCTGCAGGAAGGGTACCATATGAGGGAGGAGGATGTCTTCCCCGTAACACACAGCGTTGAGATTGCCTGCAATGACAACAAGCTCAGTCCGATGATGCTGTGACACCCAGCCCCAGACCATGACGGACCCTCCACCTCCAAATCGATCCCGCCTCAAAGTACAGGCCTCGGTGTAACGCTCATTCCTTCGACGATAAACGTGAATCCAACCATCACACCTGGTGAGACAAAACCGCGATTCGTCAGTGAAGAGCACTTTTTGCCAGTCCTGTCTGGTCCAGCGACGGTGGGTTTGTGCCAATAGGCAACGTTTTTGCCGGTGATGTCTGGTGAGGACCTGCCTTACAACAGGCCTACAGGCCCTGGTCCAGCCTCTCTCAGACTATTTCAGACAGTCTGAGCACTGATGGAGGGACTGTGCGTTCCTGGTGTAACTCAGCAGTTGTTGTTGCCTTCCTGTACCTGTCCTGCAGGTGTGATGTTTGGATGTACTGATCCTGTGCAGGTGTTGTTACACGTGGTCTGTCACTGCGAGGACGATCAGCTGTCCGTCCTGTCTCCCTGTAGCGCTGTCTTATGCGTCTCACAGTACGGACATTGCAGTTTACTGCCCTGGCCACATCTGCAGTCCTCATGCCTCCTTGCAGCATGCCTAAGGCACGTTCACGCAGATGGGCAGGGACCCTGGGAATCGTTCTTTTGGTGTTTTTCAGAGTCAGTAGAAAGGCCTCTTTAGTGTCCTAAGTTTTCTGTGACCTTAATTGCCTACCGTCTGTAAGCTGTTAGTGTCTTAACGACCGTTCCACAGGTGCATGTCCATTAATTGTTTGTGGCTCTTTGAAGAAGCATGGGAAACAGTGTTGAAATACAATGAAGATCTGTGAAGTTATTTGGATTTTTACGAATTATATTTGAAAGACGGGGTCCTGAAAAAGGGACGTTCCTTTTTTTTTTGCTGAGTTGAGCTTAAAAAGTGAATGTTCCCTCGTTAGGTTTTAGCTCGTCTTGCTCTGGCTAACATTAGTTGTTTATCTTGTTGTTGTTGATGTGTATAACTGAGGGAGAGAGAGCCGACCTTTTCATGGTTGTTTGATCAATAGGACTGTGAAGTTCCCAAATGTAAGAGGACTCCCTTGGTATTTACATATTTACAGAAATACATTCAGGTGTATTTTGTGTCTTTTGCCAAAGTGTTCTAATGATCTAAAGTCTCGCTGTTGTTACTGCCTGTAAACACACAGTCCAGTTCATAGTGAATCATGACAGACCCTACTGCCTGTAAACACACAGTCCAGTTCATAGTGAATGATGACAGGCCCTACTGCCTGTAAACACACAGTCCAGTTCATAGTGAATGATGGCAGGACCTACTGCCTGTAAACACACAGTCCAGTTCATAGTGAATGATGACAGGCCCTACTGCCTGTAAACACACAGTCCAGTTCAAAGTGAATGATGACAGGCCCTACTGCCTGTAAACACACAGTCCAGTTCAAAGTGAATGATGACAGGCTCTACTGCCTGTAAACACACAGTCCAGTTCATAGTGAATGATGACAGGCCCTACTGCCTGTAAACACACAGTCCAGTTCATAGTGAATGATGACAGGCCCTACTGCCTGTAAACACACAGTCCAGTTCATAGTGAATGATGACAGGCCCTACTGCCTGTAAACACACAGTCCAGTTCATAGTGAATGATGACAGGCTCTACTGCCTGTAAACACACAGTCCAGTTCATAGTGAATGATGACAGGTCCTACTGCCTGTAAACACACAGTCCAGTTCATAGTGAATGATGACAGGTCCTACTGCCTGTAAACACACAGTCCAGTTCATAGTGAATGATGACAGGTCCTACTGCCTGTAAACACACAGTCCAGTTCAAAGTGAATGATGACAGGCCCTACTGCCTATAAACACACAGTCCAGTTCATAGTGCCTGTAAACACACAGTCCAGTTCATAGTGAATGATGACAGGCCCTACTGCCTGTAAACACACAGTCCAGTTCATAGTGAATGATGGCAGGACCTACTGCCTGTAAACACACAGTCCAGTTCAAAGTGAATGATGACAGGCTCTACTGCCTGTAAACACACAGTCCAGTTCATAGTGAATCATGACAGACCCTACTGCCTGTAAACACACAGTCCAGTTCACAGTGAATGATGACAGGCCCTACTGCCTGTAAACACACAGTCCAGTTCATAGTGAATGATGACAGGCCCTACTGCCTGTAAACACACAGTCCAGTTCATAGTGATTGATGACAGGCCCTACTGCCTGTAAACACACAGTCCAGTTCAAAGTGAATGATGACAGGCTCTACTGCCTGTAAACACACAGTCCAGTTCATAGTGAATCATGACAGACCCTACTGCCTGTAAACATACAGTCCAGTTCACAGTGAATGATGACAGGCCCTACTGCCTGTAAACACACAGTCCAGTTCATAGTGAATGAGGACAGGCCCTATTGCCTGTAAACACACAGTCCAGTTCAAAGTGAATGATGACAGGCCCTACTGCCTGTAAACACACAGTCCAGTACATAGTGAATGATGACAGGCCCTACTGCCTGTAAACACACAGTCCAGTTCAAAGTGAATCTTTCCCACTCTGTATTGGTCTGTGTAGACTCTGGTCCTGGACAAGACCACTCTGTATTGGTCTGTGTAGACTCTGGTCCTGGACAAGACCACTCTGTATTGGTCTGTGTAGACTCTGGTCCTGGACAAGACCACTCTGTATTGGTCTGTGTAGACTCTGGTCCTGGACAAGACCACTCTGTATTGGTCTGTGTAGACTCTGGTCCTGGACAAGACCACTCTGTATTGGTCTGTGTAGACTCTGGTCCTGGACAAGACCACTCTGTATTGGTCTGTGTAGACTCTGGTCCTGGACAAGACCACTCTGTATTGGTCTGTGTAGACTCTGGTCCTGGACAAGACCACTCTGTATTGGTCTGTGTAGACTCTGGTCCTGGACAAGACCACTCTGTATTGGTCTGTGTAGACTCTGGTCCTGGACAAGACCACTCTGTATTGGTCTGTGTAGACGCTGGTCCTGGACAAGACCACTCTGTATTGCGATTTTCACAAATGCTTTACTATACGTCATTCCCAAACATTCTATGAATTTATGACAGTGGTCGCTTGTCAGACAATGTGGGTGTATGTTAAAATACTCAGTTCCATTAACTTTACAGTGTAGCCACGAGTCCAGAATGATCAAACATAGGATCATATACAAAGGATGGAGGACTGGACAGTGCACCTGTCAAACAGAGAATGTTTCTCCCCTTCCCTTACTGCCGGGATGTTTCTCCCCTTCCCTTACTGCCGGGATGTTTCTCCCCTTCCCTTACTGCCGGGATGTTTCTCCTCTTCCCTTACTGCCGGGATGTTTCTCCCCTTCCCTTACTTCCGGGATGTTTCTCCCCTGCCCTTACTGCCGGGACGTTTCTCCCCTTCCCTTACTGCCAAGACGTTTCTCCTCTTCCCTTACTGCCGGGATGTTTCTCCCCTTCCCTTACTGCCGGGATGTTTCTCCTCTTCCCTTACTGCCGGGATGTTTCTCCTCTTCCCTTACTGCCGGGACGTTTCTCCTCTTCCCTTACTGCCGGGACGTTTCTCCTCTTCCCTTACTGCCGGGACGTTTCTCCCCTTCCCTTACTGCCGGGATGTTTCTCCCCTTACTGCCGGGATGTTTCTCCCCTTACTGCCGGGATGTTTCTCCCCTTACTGCCGGGATGTTTCTCCCCTTCCCTTACTGCCGGGATGTTTCTCCTCTTCCCTTACTGCCGGAACGTTTCTCCTCTTCCCTTACTGCCGGGATGTTTCTCCCCTTCCCATACTGCCGGGATGTTTCTCCCCTTCCCTTACTGCCGGGATGTTTCTCCTCTTCCCTTACTGCCGGGATGTTTCTCCTCTTCCCTTACTGCCGGGATGTTTCTCCTCTTCCCTTACTGCCGGGATGTTTCCCCTCTTCCCTTACTGCCGGGATGTTTCTCCCCTTCCCTTACTGCCGGGATGTTTCTCCTCTTCCCTTACTGCCGGAACGTTTCTCCTCTTCCCTTACTGCCGGGATGTTTCTCCCCTTCCCATACTGCCGGGATGTTTCTCCCCTTCCCTTACTGCCGGGATGTTTCTCCTCTTCCCTTACTGCCGGGATGTTTCTCCTCTTCCCTTACTGCCGGGATGTTTCTCCCCTTCCCTTACTGCCGGGATGTTTCTCCTCTTCCCTTACTGCCGGGATGTTTCCCCTCTTCCCTTACTGCCGGGATGTTTCTCCCCTTCCCTTACTGCCGGGATGTTTCTCCTCTTCCCTTACTGCCGGAACGTTTCTCCTCTTCCCTTACTGCCGGGATGTTTCTCCCCTTCCCATACTGCCGGGATGTTTCTCCCCTTCCCTTACTGCCGGGATGTTTCTCCTCTTCCCTTACTGCCGGGATGTTTCTCCTCTTCCCTTACTGCCGGGATGTTTCTCCCCTTCCCTTACTGCCGGGATGTTTCTCCTCTTCCCTTACTGCCGGGATGTTTCTCCTCTTCCCTTACTGCCGGAACGTTTCTCCTCTTCCCTTACTGCCGGGATGTTTCTCCCCTTCCCATACTGCCGGGATGTTTCTCCCCTTCCCTTACTGCCGGGATGTTTCTCCTCTTCCCTTACTGCCGGGATGTTTCTCCTCTTCCCTTACTGCCGGGATGTTTCTCCTCTTCCCTTACTGCCGGGATGTTTCTCCCCTTCCCTTACTGCCGGGATGTTTCTCCTCTTCCCTTACTGCCGGAACGTTTCTCCTCTTCCCTTACTGCCGGGATGTTTCTCCCCTTCCCATACTGCCGGGATGTTTCTCCCCTTCCCTTACTGCCGGGATGTTTCTCCTCTTCCCTTACTGCCGGGATGTTTCTCCCCTTCCCTTACTGCCGGGATGTTTCTCCTCTTCCCTTACTGCCGGGATGTTTCTCCCCTTCCCTTACTGCCGGGATGTTTCTCCCCTTCCCTTACTGCCGGGATGTTTCTCCTCTTCCCTTACTGCCGGGATGTTTCTCCCCTTCCCTTACTGCCGGGATGTTTCTCCCCTTCCCTTACTGCCGGGATGTTTCTCCTCTTCCCTTACTGCCGGGATGTTTCTCCTCTTCCCTTACTGCCGGGATGTTTCTCCTCTTCCCTTACTGCTGTGATGTATTTATAGGTTTCTTCCCTCATAACTTCAGATTGACCTGGCTGAGGTTTGTGGCCTCTCTGACCTGGTTTAGTGTTTTTGTTGTCAGACACCTGGTTCTTGATAAAAGCCAGTGGAAACTAGAGATGCTAGGAGCCAGTCACGGACTTGGCTTAGACTTGATCATATATCAAAACATCGTCGGTTTCCCAGACACAGATTAAGCCAACAGGTTTTGATTTAGACCTTCCTAATATTGAGTTGCCCCCCCCGTTTGACGTCAGAACAGCCTCAATTCGTCGTGGCATGGAATCTGCAAGGTGTGAAAGCGTTCCACAGGGATGCTGGTCCATGTTGACTCCAATGCTTCCCACAGTTGTCAAGTTGTCTGGATGTCCTTTGGGTGGTGGACCATTCTTTATACACACAGGAAACTGTTGAGTGTGGAAAAACCCAGCAGCGTTGCAGTTCTTGACACACACAAACCGGTGCGCCTGGCACCTACTACCATACCCCGTTCAAAGACACTTAAATCTTTTGTTTTGCCCATTCACCCTCTGAATGGCACACATTCACAATCCATGTCTCAATTGTCTCAAGGATTAAAAATCCTTATTTAACCCGTCTCCTCCCCTTCATCTACACTGATTGAAGTGGATTTAACAAGTGACGTCAATAAGGGATCATAGCTTTCACCTGGATTCACCTGGTCAGTCTGTCATGGAGAGAGAAGGTGTTCTTAATGTTTAGTAACCTACAGTATTTACAGTGCATTCAGAAAGTATTCAGACCTCTTAACTTTTTCCACATTTTGTTACGTTACAGCCTTATTATAAAATGTATAAAATAATTTTTCCCCTCATCAATCTACACACAATACCCCATAATGAGAAGGCAAAATACGATTACCTTTTTGTATAAAGAATATAAAACCAAAATACCTTATTTACATAAGTATTCAGACCATTTGCAATGAGACTCGAAATTGAGCTCTGTGCATCCTGTTTCCATTGATCATCCTTGATGTTTCTCCAACTTGATTGGAGTCCACCTGTGGAACCTCAAATTGATTGGACATGAAAAGGCACACACCTGTCTATATAAGATCCCAAAGTTGACAGTGCATGTCAGAGCAAAAACCAAGCCATGAGGTTGAAGAAATTCTCCGTAGAACCCCAGAGACAGGATTGTGTCGAGGCACAGATCTGGGTAAGGGTACCAAAACATTTCTGGAGCATTGAAGGTCCCCAAGAACACAGTGGCCTCCATCATTCTTAAATGGAAGAAGTTTGAACCACCAAGACTCTTCCTAGAGCTGGCTGCTCGGCCAAACTGAGCAATCGGGGGAGAAGGGTCTTGGTCAGATGAGGTGAGCAAGAACCCCAATGGTCTCTCTGACAGAGCTCCAGAGTTCCTCTGTGGGAGATGGGAGAACCTCCCAGAATGACAACCACCTCTGCAGCACTCCACCAATCAGGCCTTTATGGTAGGGTGGCCAGACGGAAGCCACTCCTCAGTAAAAGCCACATGAGAAGCCCACTTGGAGTTTGTCAAAAGGCACCTAAAGAACTCTCAGACCATGAGAAACAAGATTCTTGATCTGATGAAACCAAGATTGAACTCTTTGGCCTGAATGCCAAGTGTCACGTCTGGAAGAAACCTGGCACCATCCCTACGGTGAAGCAGGGTGGTGGCACCATCCCTACGGTGAAGCAGGGTGGTGGCACCATCCCTACGGTGAAGCAGGGTGGTGGCAGCATCCCTACGGTGAAGCAGGGTGGTGGCAGCATCCCTACGCTGAAGCATGGTGGTGGCAGCATCACTACGGTGAAGCAGGGTGGTGGCAGCATCACTACGGTGAAGCATGGTGGTGGCAGAGGTGCTTCAACAAAGTACTGAGTAAAGGGTCTGAATACAGATATATATTATATTTTTTTATTTTATGTAAATGCAATTATTTCTAACCCTGTTTTTGCTTTGTAATTACAGGGTTTTGTGTGTAGATTGAGTTAAAACAATTGTTTTATTTATTTTTTAGAATAAGGTTGTAACGTAAGAAAACGTGGAAAAAGTCAAGGGGTCTGAATACTTTCAAAATGCACTGTATTTGTTATAATTGTTTACGTCGTTGATTTTGATGTTTACAAAATGGGATTCAAATGGATTTCATGGTCATTTTTTTTGTTGTTAACAACAAAATACTCAGATATAAATTCTAACATTTAAAAAAAAATGTATAAACACATCTTGATCAGATAAGTGTTCAACCACCTGACTGTTTACATGTCAGAATCACCTTTTGGCAGTGATTACAGCTGTGAGTGTTTCTGGGTACGTATTGTGAGAGCCTGTATTGTGCAACATTTGCCCATTTGTATTATTTTCTAAGTTCTTCACGCTCTGTCAAGTTGGTCATTGCTATCCAACCATTATGAAGTTTTGCCATAGATTTTCAAGCAGATTTAAGTCAACTGTAACTAGGCCTCTCAGAAACATTCACTGTCTTCTTGGTAAGCAACTCCAGTGTAGATTTGGCCTTGTGTTTTAGGTTATTGTCCTGCTGAAAGGTGAATTATTCTCCTAGTGTCTGGTGGAAAGCAGACCGAACCAGGTTTTCCTCTAGGATTTGCCCTGAGCTTAGCTCCATTCCATTTATTTTTATCCTGAAAAACTCCCCAGTTCTTAATGATTACAAGCATACCCATAACATGATGCAGCCACCACTATGCTTGAAATTATGGAGAGAGTGGTACTCAGTGACATGTTTGGGGCAAATCCAATATAACACAACACTTTGTATTCAAGACAAATAGTGAATTGCTTTGACAAATGTTTTACGGTATTACTTTAGTGCCTTACTGCAAACACGAAGCATGTTTTGGAATAATTTTATTCTGTATAGATGTTCTTATCTTCACTCTGTCAAGAAGGTTAGTTTTGTAAACAACTACAATGTTGTTGATCCATCCTCAGTGTTCTATCACAGCCATTGAACTCTGTAAATGTTTTAAAGTCACCATTGGCCTCATGGTGAACTCCCTGAGCGGGTTCCTTCTTCTCTGGCAACTGTGTTGAATCTGTGTTTGAAATTCACTGCTTGACTGAGGGACCTTACAATTCTATGTATGTGTGGGGTACAGAGATGAGGTAGTTGTTCAACACTATTATGCAACTCATTATGTGACTTGTTAAGCACATTTTCACTCCTGATTTATTTATTGAGTAACACACTGAATGAATTCTCCTCAGCTGAGTTTAGAAAGACTTAATCAGGATACCTAGTAGCTTTCCCGTGACAATAGAAATACCTCTCATTTCCTGTTGAGGTCCAGACTCAAGCAGGTGTTGATGCATGACATTGTTACCCAATCCTGTGCTTTGTGTGGCTTTTAGATCCGTTTATATAAACGATCACAGCTGTTTTGATTTGGTTTGATATCATTTCCTGGTTTGATATCATTTCCTGGTTTGATATCATTTCCTGGTTTGATATAATTTCCTGTTTTGATATCATTTCCTGTTTTGATATTGCAGCCTTGGCTGGAGTTCAGAGACAGTTGCAAGTTCCAGAGGAACAAGAATGCTGAATATTTTCTGCGTATTTGCCCAGTTTTCTTTAAAATGCCAAAATGCAGTGTTTTTTTTAAATGTTAAATATCCGTATCAAAATCAATTTTGGGTAACAATCAAGTATCTTATTGTAATAGATTTCCATTAAAATGGGGGGGAAAAATAGCTTCTTTTTTTTTAGCAAGACTAGTACTGCATGGGAGTGGTCTGAGTGGGCTGGGGAAAACCAAAAACTGTCTGCTATTGTCAGTGTGGTTTGGAACGCTGTTTGTTATTGGTCTATTAATCAATTTACAGCGTGGTGATGTCACCATAAACAAACAACTCCCGCACATACAAAAACTGCTGATTAGAAGGTCCTATGTAAATTGTATTTTGAAACCGCAACTATTAGGAAATAACACTGATTCCAAAAGAATCATACTTTTACAGTGTTAGTTTCATCAGGGGTTGTACAATTTATAAAACACAAATTTTATGACTTGAACCACTCTTTTATGTTGAGTTGGTTTAAACTGGTTTAAAAATGACAGATGTACAACTCGATGTTTATCTACTGATGGTGTTAAACCAGGTTTTCTGGATTTTGCGAAAGGTGTCCTGAAGGATGCCATTCTGGGTCCTGTACTTTTTACTGTTTACATTAACAATATCGACTTGTCTGTAAAAAATAAAAAAATGTTTTATCTCCACTTGTATGCTGATGATACTGTTGTGTTTGACCCCAAGGTTGACCAGGCTCTATCTGAACTTTCCTGCCTTCAATGTATTACAGAAAAATGTTATTGACCTGAAATTAGTATTGAATGCAGGAAAAACTAAACTAAGTATATGCTCTCCAGAGCACATAAAAATAACTCTGATTTGAGGTGGGGGAGTTACCAGGGGAGGGGTGAGGAGGGGGAGTTACCAGGGGAGGGGTGAGGAGGGGGAGTTACCAGGGGAGGGGTGAGGAGGGGGAGTTACCAGGGGAGGGGTGAGGAGGGGGAGTTACCGGGGGAGGGGTGAGGAGGGGGAGTTACCGGGGGAGTTACCGGGAGAGGGGTGAGGAGGGGGAGTTACCGGGAGAGGGGTGAGGAGGGGGAGTTACCGGGAGAGGGGTGAGGAGGGGGAGTTACCGGGAGAGGGGTGAGGAGGGGGAGTTACCGGGAGAGGGGTGAGGAGGGGGAGTTACCGGGAGAGGGGTGAGGAGGGGGAGTTACCGGGAGAGGGGTGAGGAGGGGGAGTTACCGGGAGAGGGGTGAGGAGGGGGAGTTACCATGGTAGGGGTGAGGAGGGGGAGTTAACTGAGGAGGGGGAGTTACCAGGGGAGGGGTAAATCCCCCTCCTCACCCCTCCGCTGTTAGGAGGGAAGGTTACCAGGGTCGGTTGAGGAGGGAAGGTGGGAAGAACGAACGAGAGGGAGGGTTTTCTGTCCTGCAGACAAGGACTCCGGGCAGTCAAATCGACCCTGCCTTCAGAGGAACAAGGAATCTGTCAGTCATATCGACCCTGCCTTCAGAGGAACAAGGAATCTGTCAGTCAAATCGACCCTGCCTTCAGAGGAACAAGGAATCTGTCAGTCAAATCGACCCTGCCTTCAGAGGAACATGGAATCTGTCAGTCAAATCGACCCTGCCTTCAGAGGAACAAGTAATCTGTCAGTCAAATCGACCCTGCCTTCAGAGGAACAAGGAATCTGTCAGTCATATCGACCCTGCCTTCAGAGGAACATGGAATCTGTCAGTCATATCGACCCTGCCTTCAGAGGAACATGGAATCTGTCAGTCATATCGACCCTGCCTTCAGAGGAACAAGGAATCTGTCAGTCAAATCGACCCTGCCTTCAGAGGAACAAGGAATCTGTCAGTCAAGTCGACCCTGCCTTCTGCCTTCAGAGGAAGTTACCTCTGCTGCAGAGGATAAGTTCATTAGAGTTACCAGCCTCAGAAATTGCAGCCCAATAGATGATTCACAGAGTTCAAGTAACAGACACATGTCAACATCAACTGTTCAGAGGAGACTTCGTGAATCAGATGGGATATGCTTATCCTCTGGATAACTTCATTAGAGATACCAACCAAGAATAATAATAAGAAGAGATTTGCTTGGGCCAAGAAACACGAGCAATGGACATCTGTCCTTTGGTCTGATGAGTCCAAATTTGAGCATGTGTGGTTCCCACCGTGAAGCATGGAGGAGGTGTTGTGATGGTTCTTTGCTGGGTGGCACTGACAGTGATTTATTTAGAATTTAAGGCACACTTAACCACCATGGCTACCACAGCATTCTGCAGCGATACGCCATCCCATCTGGTTTGGGTTTAGTGGGACTATCATTTGTTTTTCAACAGGACAATGACCCAACACACCTCCAGGCTGTGTAAGGGTTATTTGACCAATAAGGAGAGTGCTGGAGTGCTGCATCAGATGACCTGGCTTCCACAATCACCTGACCTCATCCCAATTGAGATGGTTTGGGATGAGTTGGATCACAGAGTGAAGGAAAAGCAGCCAACAAGTGCTCAGCATATGTGGGAACTCCTTCAAGACTGCTGGAAAAGCATTCCAGGTGACTACCTCATGAAGCTGAGTGCCTTGTGTGCAAAGATGTCATCAAGGCAAAGGGTGGCTACTTTGAAGAATTTAAAATATTTAAAATACGTTTACTATTTTATTTAACACTTTTTTTTGGTTACTACATTATTCCATATGTGTTATTTCATAGTTTTGATGTCTTCATTATTATTCTGAAAATAGTAAAAATAATGAAAAACCCTTGAATGACTAGGTGTGTCAACTTTTGACTGGTAATGTATATGGAAAATTAGTTTTTAAAATCTTGATTAGAAAAGTATTCACACCCCATATACATATATATAAGTTAAATCCATTATAATCCTTCTTTGTAAAATAACAAAATGTGTTAAAAGTAAAGGGGTGTGAATAACTACTGAAGGCATGATTGTAATAGTTTGTTTTCTTTACCAGGAATAGATGTTGGGAAATTGGACTGAGTAGGAGATTCTGTTCTATTCACGACCAGACAAGGAAGACTATTTAGGCCCTTCCCTCTGGAGTGGGGCAGATTGTTCACCCATAACTGCATGACTGATCCTCAACACGGGGGCCCCTCAGGGGCGAGTGCTTAGTCCCCTCCCCTCCTGTACTCCCTGTTCACCCACGACTGCATGGCCAAGCACGACTCCAACACCATCATTAAGTTTGCTGATAACACAACAGTGGTAGGCCTGATCACTGACAATGATGAGACGGCTTATAGGGATGAGGTCAGAGACCTGGCCTGGTGGTGCCAGGACAACAACCTCTCCCTCAACGTGATCAAGACAAAGGAGCTGATCGTGGACTACAGGAAAAGGCGGTCCGAACAGGCCCCCCATTAACATCAACGGGGCTGTAGTGGAGCGAGTCGGGAGTTTTGAGTTCCTTGGTGTCCATATCACCAACGACCTATCATAGTCCAAACACACCAAGACAGTCGTGAAGAGGGCACAACAAAACCGTTTCCCCCTCAGGAGACTGAAAATATTTGTCACAGGCCCCCAGATCCACAAAAAGTTATACAGCTGCACCATCGAGAGCATCCTGACCCTTTGCATCACCGCCTGGTATGGCAACTGCTCGGCATCTGACCGTAAGGCACTACAGAGGGTAGTGCGAACGGCCCAGTACATCACTGGGGCCGAGCTTCCTGCTATCCAGGACCTATATAATAGCCGGTGTCAGAGGAAAGCCCAGAAAATTGTCATAGACTCCAGTCACCCAAGTTATAGACTGTTTTCTCTACTACCGCACGGCAAGCGGTACCGGAGCGCCAAGTCTAAGACCAAAAGGCTCCTCAACAGTTTCTACCCCCAAGCCATTAGACAATTTATATCGACCCCCCCCCCCCCCCCCCGCCTTGTACACTGCTGCTACTCACTGTTTATTTGTTACCTGTGCAGAGTCACTTCACCCCCACCGACATGTACAGATTACCTCAACTAGCCTGTACCCCCACACACTGACTCGGTACCGGTGCCCCCTGTATATAGCCTCCACACTGACTCGGTATCGGTGCCCCCTGTATATAGCCTCCACATTGACTCTGTACCGTAACACCCTGTATATAGCCTCCACATTGACTCTGTACCGTAACACCCTGTATATAGCCCCCACATTGACTCTGTGCCGGTGCCCCCTGTATAGAGCCTTGTTTTTCTTATTGTGTTACTTTTTCTTATTACTTTATTTTAGTCTGCTTGGTAAATATTTTCTTCTTGAACTGCACTGTTGGTTAAGGGCTTGTAAGTCAGCATTTCACGGTAAAATCGACACTTGTTGTTTTTGGCGCATGTGACAAAGTTTGATTTGATTATTATGAACCTTGCTGAAGAGTCGTTTTGGTCTCCCTCTCTTAAACATTGTTTAATACGAATTGAAGTTTGTCTTATTTGTATCCAGAATTTCTCCACACCTTGACCGGTTTTCAAGCCATATTGATAACTGTCCCCTGTCTTCTTCCTCTAGGCCAGAGCACCAGTACATGGAGCGGTTCTGGAAGGAGGCGCGTGTTGGGGATTTCATTAGACTGCGCTGTAATGAGATCCTGCCTGCAGATGTTCTACTGCTCAGTTCCAGCGACCCGGACCGCCTGGTCCACATCGAGACAGCTACCCTGGATGGAGAGACCAACCTCAAACAGAGACGGGTTGTCTGCAGCTTCCTAGACCTGGTGAGACTATACATTTAACAATCAACCTCAGACCTGGTGGTCCCCAGCTTCCTAGACCTGGTGAGACTACACATTTAACAATCAACCTCAGACCTGGTGGTCCCCAGCTTCCTAGACCTGGTGGTCCCCAGCTTCCTAGACCTGGTGAGACTATACATTTAACAATCAACCTCAGACCTGGTGGTCACCAGCTTCCTAGAACTGGTGAGACTATACATTTAACAATCAACCTCAGACCTGGTGGTCCCCAGCTTCCTAGACCTGGTGGTCCCCAGCTTCCTAGACCTGGTGAGACTATACATTTAACAATCAACCTCAGACCTGGTGGTCCCCAGCTTCCTAGACCTGGTGGTCCCCAGCTTCCTAGAACTGGTGAGACTATACATTTAACAATCAACCTCAGACCTGGTGGTCCCCAGCTTCCTAGACCTGGTGGTCCCCAGCTTCCTAGACCTGGTGAGACTACACATTTAACAATCAACCTCAGACCTGGTGGTCCCCAGCTTCCTAGACCTGGTGGTCCCCAGCTTCCTAGACCTGGTGAGACTACACATTTAACAATCAACCTCAGACCTGGTGGTCCCCAGCTTCCTAGACCTGGTGGTCCCCAGCTTCCTAGACCTGGTGAGACTATACATTTAACAATCAACCTCAGACCTGGTGGTCCCCAGCTTCCTAGACCTGGTGGTCCCCAGCTTCCTAGACCTGGTGAGACTATACATTTAACAATCAACCTCAGACCTGGTGGTCCCCAGCTTCCTAGACCTGGTGGTCCCCAGCTTCCTAGACCTGGTGAGACTATACATTTAACAATCAACCTCAGACCTGGTGGTCCCCAGCTTCCTAGAACTGCGGACCAGTCAAACTACGTTTCTAGTCAATCCTCACGTACCCTAAAATGTGAATGTATTTCATACGGAAAAAAATTGTTAAATAAAAAAGTAAAATTAGCAAGTGAGCGTCCTCTTCGTCACGCGCCCAGAGACTGATTTCCAACTGTGAGTCCCTGTACCAAAACTCCAAATGATTCCTTGTTTTGGAAGAAATAAGCCTAAAACTTTGAACAGACTGTTGACATCTAGTGGAAGCCATAGGAATTGCAATCTGGGAGCTGGAATTGCATAGGACCCATAGCTTTCCATTGTAAGAGCATGGGATCTCAAAAAAAAAATATTGTTTGGTTTTTCTTTGGATTCTCTCTTACCATATCAATTGTGTTATAGTCTCATACTGTATTTTAACATTTCTACAAACTTCAAACTTCCAATGGTACCAACTATATGCATATCCTAGCTTCTGAGCCTGAGGAACAGGAGGTTTACTTTGGGCATGTCAGTCAGGCAGAAATTCTGAATATAGTTCTCCTTAGTCCTAACAAGTTTTAATGCAGACAGAGAAGAGCTTCAACTTCTTAATCATAGCCTCAATTTTGTCCCGCACATCGAATTTAGTTCTGCCGACCTGGGGCGGCAGGGTAGCCTAGTGGTTAGAGCGTTGGGCTAGTAACCGGAAGGTTGCAAGTTCAAATCCCCGACCTGACGAGGTACAAATCTGTCGTTCTGCCCCTGAACAGGCAGTTAACCCACTGTTCCTAGGCCGTCATTGAAAATATGAAAAAAAAAAAAGAATTTGTTCTTAACTGACTTGCCTAGTTAAATAAAGGTAAAAAGAAAAAAAAATAGTTACTGTAATCCCAGATTCAGATCATTCAGGTGAGAAAAAACATCACCCAGATAGGCCATTCTTGTGAGAAACTCGTCATCATATAAACGGTCAGACAAGTGAAATTTATGTTCAGTAAAGAACTTTAAGCTCGTCTCTCAATTAAAAATACGTGTTGATGCTTTGCCCCTTGATAACCAGCGCACTTCTGTATGTTGATATGGTCGCTGCCCATATCAGTGCATAGTGCAGAAAATACACAAGAGTTCAGGGGCCTTGCTTTAACAAAGTTAACCATTTTCACTGTAGTGTCCAAAACATCTTTCAAGCTGTCAGGTTTTCCCTTGGCAGTAAGAGCCTCTCGGTGGATGCTGCAGTGTACCCAAGAGCCTCTCGGTGGATGCTGCAGTGTACCCAAGAGCCTCTAGGTGGATGCTGCAGTGTACCCAAGAGCCTCTAGGTGGATGCTGCAGTGTACCCAAGAGCCTCTAGGTGGATGCTGCAGTGTACCCAAGTGGTGTCGGGAGCAACTGCTTGCACGTGCGTTACCACTCCACTATGTCTCCCTGTCATGGCTTTTGCTCCGTCAGTACAGATACCAACACATTTTGACCACCAAAGTCCATTTGATGTCACAAAACTTTAAAAAACATCCTCTCCTGTTGTCCTGGTATCCAGTGGTTTGCAGAAGAGGATGTCATCCTTAATTGACCCCCGTAAACGGTACGGACATATACCAGGAGCTGTGCCAGGCCCGCCATGTTTGTTGACTCATCCTGCTGTAACGCATAGAATTCACTGGCTTGTATGTGAAGCAGTAACTGTTTCAAAACATCTCCTGTCATGTCACTGATGCGCCGTGAAAGTGTTGTTTGATGAAGTCATTGTCTGTATAGTTTCTTGGGCCTTTTCCCCCAGCATTGTCCCAGCCATATCTGTGGCAGTAGGGAGAATTAAGTCCTCCACAATAGTATGAGGCTTGCCTTGGACAATGGATCTGATCCCAGTAGGCGACCCAAAACAACGGCTCCGCAGAGGGGGCAGACGGAGCAGTCTTCTGGTCAGGTTCCGTAGACGGGCACATTGCTCACCGCTCCCGAGTATACTACTCGCCAATGTCCAGTCTCTTGACAACAAGGTAGACGAAATCCGGGCAAGGGTTGCCTTCCAGAGAGACATCAGAGATTGTAACATTCTCTGTTTCACGGAAACATGGCTCACTTGGGATACGTTATCAGAGTCGGTACAGCCACCTGGTTTCTTCAGCCATCGCACCGACAGAAACAAGCATCTCTCTGGTAAGAAGAAGGGCGGGGGTGTATGCCTTATGTTTAACGAGCCGTGGTGTGATCATAACAACATACAGGAACTCAAGTCCTTTTGTTCACCTGACCTAGAATTCCTTACAATCAAATGCCGACCGCATTATCTACCAAGAGAATTCTCTTCGATTATAATCAGTTGTGTACATCCCCCAAGCAGACACCTCGACGGCCCTGAAAGACCTTCATTGGACTCTATGTAAACTGGAAACCACATATATATCCTGAGGCTGCATTTATTGTAGCTGGGGATTTTAACAAGGCTAATCTGAAAACAAGACTTCATCATTTAACAGCATTTCGAATGCGTGACCCGGGCTGGCAATATCCTGGATCATTGTTACTCTAACTTGCGCGACGCATACAAAGCCCTCACTCTCCCTCCTTTCGGCAAATCTGACCACGACTCCATTTTGTTGCTCCCAGCCTATAGACAGAAACTAAAACAGGAAACGCCTGTGCTCAGGTCTGTTCAACGCTGGTCCGACCAATCTGAGCACCCCCCTATCCACATCGGTGGGTCAGTAGTGGAGAAGGTGGAAAGTTTTAAGTTCCTCGACGTACACATTACGGACAAACTGAAATGGTCTACCCACACAGACAGCGTGGTGAAGAAGGCGCAGTAGCGCCTCTTCAACCTCAGGAGGCTGAAGAAATTTGTCTTGTGACCAAAAACACTCACAAACATTTACAGGTGCACAATTGAGAACATCCTGTCGGGCTGTATCACTGCCTGGTACGGCAACTGCTCCTCCCACAACCGTAAGGCTCTCCAGAGGGTAGTGAGGTCTGCACAACGCATCACCGGGGGCAAACTACCTGCCCACCAGGACACCTACACCACCCGATGTCACAGGAAGGCCAAAAATATAAAAAAAAAGATAATCAAGGACCACAACCACCCGAGCCACTGCCTGTTCACACCGCTATCATCCAGAAGGCGAGGTCAGTACAGGTGCATCAAAGCAGGAACTGAGAGACAGAAGCTGTTTTTCAATCTCAAGGCCATCAGACTGTTTAACAGCCATCACTAACATTGAGTGGCTGCTGCCAACATACTGACTCAAATCTCTAGCCTCTTTAATAATAAAAATTGGCTCTAATAAATGCATCACTTTAAACAATGCTACTTAATATAATGTTTACATACCCTACATTACTCATCTCATATGTATATACTGCATTCTATACCATCTACTGTATCTTGCCATCTTTATGTATTACATGTATCACTAGCCACTTTAAACAATGCCACTTTATATAATGTTTACATACCCTACATTACTCATCTCATACGTATATACTGCATTCTATACCATCTACTGCATCTTGCCATCTTTATGTATTACATGTATCACTAGCCACTTTAAACAATGCTACTTTATATAATGTTTACATACCCTACATTACTCATCTCATATGTATATACTGTACTATATACCATCTACTGCATCTTGCCTATGCCGTTCGGCCATCGCTCATCCATATATTTATATTGACATATTCTTATTCATTCCTTTACACTTGTGTGTATTAGGTGGTTGTTGGGAAATTGTTAGATTACTTGTTAGATTTTACTGCATGGTCGGAACTAGAAGCACAAGCATTTCGCTAGACTCGCATTAACATCTGCTAACCATGTGTAAATGACCAATAAAATGTGATTTGATTTATACACATACCAGGCTTCTTACATCACCAATATATACATATACTGTACATCACTCTGGAACTGCAGGGAAATGTAGCCGTTTAACATTAGAAAAGAAGGGAGCCCACATTGCATAGAATTTGTCTTCAGACCCATTGAGTGTGTTGAATTTTTTCCAACTATGAAATTCAAAACGGATTTAATCCAATTGCATGTATAGAGAATTCCCATCTAAGTCAAATGAATCGTCTCGCTATCATAGTGACAAAGTCAATTACATCCTTGTTCATTTTGGTCAGTTGTATTGTGGGTAAGGAAACCCCAAATAGTGCAATAAAAGGGTCTGGCTCGATCTGTGTGCCGCTTAATTCTGAGAGTGTGTTAAAGATGTCTTTCCAGAAACCAACAAGAGATGGGCAACACCAAAACATGTGTACGTGATTAGCAGGATTACATTGTACACAATTAGGGTTCACATCCTTGTAAATTTTGCATTGAATGAGACCGTGTCAAGCGCGTATATAGAAGAGCTCTATACCCTTTTGAGTGCCCCTTCCCATAGTTCATCAGATATTTCCTCACCCAGTTCCTCCTCCCATGAGGATTTAATATTGTTTAATGAGATCAAATTTGACTATAGATTATTGACAATGTGCCTTTCAGAGTAGAAAGTGGGATAAGAAACGTGTCGAACTGTTTTCCCAGGAAGGGAATCCTGGATCTATGCTGGACGTAATTCAGGACTTGTAAGAACCTGTTCTTATAGCCTTTAGCCGTACCCTCGTCCTACTCCTCCTCTGGTGATGTAGAGGTGAATCCGGCCCTGCAGTGCCTAGCTCCACTCCCATTCCCCAGGCGCTCTCATTTGTTGACTTCTGTAAAAAGCCTTGGTTTCATGCATGTTAACATTAGAAGCCTCCTCCCTAAGTTTGTTTTATTCACTGCCTTAGCACACTTTGCCAACCCGGATGTCTTAGCCATGTCTGAATCCTGGTTTAGGAAGACCACCAAAAACCCTGAAATGTCCATCCCTAACTATAACATTTTCCGACCAGATAGAACTGCCAAAGGGTGCGGAGTTAGCCTGCAGAGTTCTGTCTTTACTATCCAGGTCTGTGCCCAAACAACTTGAGCTTGTACTTTTAAAAATCCACCTTTCCAGAAACAAGTCTCTCACCATTGCCGCTTTCTATAGACCACCTTCAGCCCCCAGCTGTGCGCTGGACACCTGATATGTGAATTGATTCCCACCCCCCATCTATCTTCAGAGCTCGTACTGTTAGGTGACCTAAACTGGGACATGCTTAACACCCCGGCCATCCTACAATCTAAGCTTGATGCCCTCAATCTCACACAAATTATCAATGAACCTACCAGGTACAACCCCAAATCACAGGCACCCTCATATATCTCATCCTAACCAACCTGCCCTCCAAATACACCTCTGCTGTCTTCAACCAAGATCTCAGCGATCACTGCCTCATTGCCTGCATCCGTAATGGGTCAGCGGTCAAACGACCTCCACTCATCACTGTCAAACGCTCCCTGAAACACTTCAGCGAGCAGGCCTTTCTAATCGACCTGGCCGGGGTATCCTGGAAGGATATTGACCTCATCCCGTCAGTAGAGGATGCCTGGTTATTTAAAAACAATGCCTTCCTCACCATCTTAAATAAGCATGCCCCATTCAAGAAATGTAGAACCAGGAACAGATATAGCCCTTGGTTCTCTCCAGACCTGAGTGCTCTTAACCAACACAAAAACATCCTATGGCGTTCTGCATTAGCATCGAACAGCCCCCGTGATATGCAACTTTTCAGGGAAGCTAGAAATCAATATACACAGGCAGTTAGAAAAGCCAAGGCTAGCTTTTTTAAGCAGACATTTGCTTCCTGCAACACAAACTCAAAAAAGTTAATCACACGCTGTTGTTGCTGTGTATTATCTATCCTGTTGACTCATCACACGCTGCTGCTACTGTGTATTATCTATCCTATTGACTCATCACACGCTGCTGCTACTATGTATTATCTATCATGTTGACTCATCACATATGCTACTGTGTATTATCTATCCTGTTGACTCACCACACGCTGCTGCTACTGTGTATTATCTATCCTGTTGACTCATCACATATGCTACTGTGTATTATCTATCCTGTTGACTCACCACACGCTGCTGCTACTGTGTATTATCTATCCTGTTGACTCATCACATATGCTACTGTGTATTATCTATCCTGTTGACTCATCACATATGCTACTGTGTATTATCTATCCTGTTGACTCACCACACGCTGCTGCTACTGTGTATTATCTATCCTGTTGACTCATCACACGCTGTTGTTGCTGTGTATTATCTATCCTGTTGACTCATCACATATGCTACTGTGTATTATCTATCCTGTTGACTCACCACACGCTGCTACTACTGTGTATTATCTATCCTGTTGACTCATCACATATGCTACTGCTACTGTGTATTATCTATCCTGTTGACTCATCACATACGCTGCTGCTGCTACTGTGTATTATCTATCCTGTTGACTCATCACACACTGCTGCTACTGTGTATTATCTATCCTGTTGACTCATCACATACGCTGCTGCTGCTACTGTGTATTATCTATCCTGTTGACTCATCACACACTGCTGCTACTGTGTATTATCTATCCTGTTGACTCATCACACGCTGCTGCTACTGTGTATTATCTATCCTGTTGACTCATCACATACGCTGCTGCTGCTGTGTATTATCTATCCTGTTGACTCATCACATATGCTACTGTGTATTATCTATCCTGTTGACTCCTCACATACACTGCTACTGTGTATTATCTATCCTGTTGACTCATCACACACTGCTGCTGGTGTGTATTATCTATCCTGTTGACTCCTCACATATGCTACTGTGTATTATCTATCCTGTTGACTCATCACACGCTGCTGTTACATATGCTATCACACGCTGCTGTATTATTATCTATCCTGTTGACTCATCACACACTGCTGCTGCTGTGTATTATCTATCCTGTTGACTCCTCACATACTGTTACTGTGTATTATCTATCATGTTGCTTAGTCACTTAATTCCTATTACAGTATATGTACATATCTACCTCACTCCCCTTCACATCGATTCAGTACTGTGTATATCACCATGTTATTACCTGGTACTCTGTGTATATAGCCATGTTATTACATGGTACTTCCTGTAAATAGCCATGTTATTACCTGGTACTTCCTGCACACACTGCTGCTACTGTACTTCCTGTATTGTTATTACCTGGTACTTCCTGTATATAGCCATGTTATTACCTGTTACTCCCTGTATATAGCCATGTTACTTAATTCCTAGTTACAGTATATGTACTCTATAGAGCTGTTATTACCTCTCTGTGTACCATGTTATTACCCTTCCTGTATATAGCCATGTTATTACATCGATTAGCCAGTACTGTGTATATCACCATGTTATATACCTGGTACTCTGTGTATATAGCCATGTTATTGTTACCTGGTATGGTACTTCCTGTATATATAGCCATGTTATTACCTGGTACTCCCTGTATATAGCCATGTTATTACCTGGTACTCCCTGTATCTAACCATGTTATTACCTGGTACTCCCTGTATATAACCATGTTATTACCTGGTACTCCCTGTATATAACCATGTTATTACCTGGTACTCCCGGTATATAACCATGTTATTACCTGCTACTCCCGGTATATAACCATGTTATTACCTGGTACTCCCTGTATATAACCATGTTATTACCTGGTACTCCCTGTATATAACCATGTTATTACCTGGTACTCCCTGTATATAACCATGTTATTACCTGGTACTCCCTGTATATAGCCATGTTATTACCTGGTACTCCCTGTATATAGCCATGTTATTACCTGGTACTCCCTGTATAGAGCCATGCTATTACCTGGTAGTCCCTGTATAGAGCCATGTTATTACCTGGTACTCTGTGTATATTACCATGTTATCGTTACTCACTGTGTATTTATTATTATGAGTTATACTTGTTTATTATTATTTTTCTATATTATTTCTCTCTGCAGTGTTGAGAAGGGCCCGTCAGTACCATTTCATTGTTACTCTACACCTGTTGTTTATCAAGCATGTGACAAATTAAATTGGAGTGGATTTTAACACCTTGATGAAACTTTGTTTCTCCTTGCTGAAACAAGAAAACACGTCTTCCGCGGCATAGGCAATGTGCCCCACAATGCAGCAGTAGCTGCAACACACACAGAATTAGAATGAATAGAATGGGCTTGAAAGTTGTAACCTCTAACCTTGGAAATTTGCCTTGTAAACTCATGGGTACACGCTCAATGGCTGCCTGGTATTGTGATGCAATAATTTCCATGGTAATGTAGAATGTTCATTCAAGTGATTTAAAAAAAACAAACTGATGTGGCTCGTCCAATGTAATGTTAGTTGAGTTGAATCAACAAATCACAGCATGGATTTGACTTCCTGCTTCGGTACACTCACGATGGCCGCCTGTCCACCCATTATGACATCAATGACTTGAAAGGGAATTCCCGTTCTATTCATTTGGTTTCAATCCCATTTTACATGCAGTCTGAATGGGTATTACGATGCCCGTGGTCATTTGGCTGGCCGATTACCGTCATCCAAAATTACATGTCTGTTACAGTCCTACAAAGGTGTGAAAAAGTCACATCCACCTGTATTGTCTCGCCATAACTAAAATATTATTTGTTTGGGAGTTGACTGTAGCTCACTCCAATGTGATGAAGAGACTACTTCTACCCCCCCCCCCCCACACTATATGGAATAGGGTACCATTTTAAAGTTGCAGACGTTTTTATCTTAATATCAAATCATTTCTGGGTAACAATTAAGTAACTTTGTTTTTCAATTAAAATGTAAAAAAATAAACAAATCGCTTCTTAGCAAAGAGCGATTTCTCAAGCAAGAGTTTTTTTTTTGTTGTTGCTAGGACTGTCTGGAAGTGGTCTGAGTGGGAAGGGGAAATAATGAAAACTAGCTGTTATTGGCACAGTTTTACAACTCTTTCTTATTGGTCTATTACAAATTTACCGCATGGTGATGTCACCAGGCAAGCGAAAACTCCCTCCAATCAAAACAGGCTGACAATTCAGGTAGTCCTTTCAAACAGCTCTTACACTAAACAAGGGCATTGTCATTTTCACAGTAAGACACAGGCAAATCACATTTTTGACTAAACTGGGCATTTTAAGACGTAACCATAGAGTCGACCTCTGACATGAAGATTCTAGAACCTAATGATGCTGTCCATGTGAACCAACATTCCACACAGACTAGCGTTGCATTTTGACAAGCTTCTCGGTACACTGACACTAGCTTTATTGTTTACTCAGGTCTCACACCGATTTGATAAGAATGCTTTTCGATTCCTCTTCTACCCTATATAACCTTTACCATCTGAGAGACCAGGGGCTGTATTCACAGTCGGAGTATGAGTGCTGATTCAGGATCAGTTTTATCTGGGATCATAATAAATATGATTATATGGACAGGGAGTACCTGATCCTAGATCAGCACTCCTTCTCTAGGACTGTGAATACAGGCCTGTTTTCTCTGGTTCTGACGACTCTGCCTCGATTTCACTCTCACTTGTACACATTTTGGATTCCTTTTAGAAATCAATGAAAATGAAATGACCTACAGAAGAGATGTGGTTTATTGATGAATAGACGTGCATATATCAGAGGTTAGTTGTTTTTAATAAAGGACAGAATTACTAAGTAAAATGTGTATTGTTCTACAGGATTGTGATTTTGACCCGTCCAAATACAACAGCGTCATAGAATGTGAGAAGCCTAACAATGACCTGGCCAGGTTCCGTGGCTACATGTGAGTACGCCTTCATTCTCTTACGTTTATACTACTCAACTTATACTCTTCTCCTACTCTTCTTCTTCATCGTGTCTTGTCTTTTTATTACAGAGAGAGGTTATTTTAATATTGATAGACATCATATGGATAAAAACTACTTCAGTGAGCTGCATTTAATCATAATAAATTACATCTGGTTATCCGTTCCAGTTGCTCTTTCTGCATTGTGCAGAGATGATGGTGGGTAAAAGTTGATTAGGAACTGGAATCAAACTAACTGGAGGAATGGATGTTTCTGACCCGCACACGAGCTATGTCTCAAGTGGCACCCTATTCCCTATATACAGTAGTGCACTACTTTAGACCCTGTGCACTATATAGGCAATAGGGTGCCACTACCATTACCACCATTACCACTACCATTACCACCATTACCAATACCATTACCACAATTACTACCACTACTACCACCACCACTACTACCACCACCACCACTACTACCACCACCACTACCACTACCACCACTACCACCACCACTATCACTACCACCGCTACCACCACCACTATCACTACCACCCCTACTACCACCACCACTATCACTACCACTACCACCACTACCACCACCACCACTACCACCACCACTATCACTACCACCCCTACCACCACTATCACCACCAACACCACTACCACTACCACCACTATCACTACCACCACCACTACCACCACTATCACCACTACCACTACCACCACCACCACTACCACTACCACCACTACCACTACCACCACTATCACTACCACCGCTACCACCACCCCTACCACTACTATCACTACCACCACCACCACTATCACTACCACTCCCACCACTATCACTACCACCACTACCACCACCATTATCACTACTACCACTATCACTACCACCACTACCACTATCATCACCACCACTATCACTATCACCACCACCCCTACCACTATCACCACTACCACTACCACCACCACCCCTACCACTACCACCACTATCACTACCACCACTATCACTACCACCACTACCACCATCACTATTACTACCACCACTATCACTACCACCACCACCATCACTACCACCCCCACCACTACCACCACCACTATCACTACTACCACTATCACCCCCACCACTACCACCACCACTACCACAACTACCACTATCATCACCACCACTATCACTATCATCACTATCACCACTATCACTATCACCACCACCACTATCACTATCACCACCACCACTATCACTATCATCACCACCACTATTACTATCACCACCACCACCACCACTATCACTATCGCCACCACCACTATCACTATCACCACCACTATCACCACCACTACTACCACTACCACCACTATCACTACCACCACTACCACCACCACTATTACTACCACCCCTACCACTACCACCACTATCACTACCACTACTATCACTACCACTCCCACCACTATCACTACCACCACCACCACTACCACCACCACTACCACTATCATCACCACCACTATCACTATCACCACCACCACTATCACTATCACCACCACCACCCCTACCACTATCACCACTACCACTACCACCACTATCACTACCACCACTACCACCACTATCACTACCACCACTACCACCACTACCACCACTATCACTACCACCACCACCACCACTATCACTACCACCCCCACCACTACCACCACCACTATCACTACTACCACTATCACTACTACCATCACCACTATTACTATCACCACCACTACCACAACTACCACTATCATCACCACCACTATCACTATCACCACCACCACTATCACTATCATCACCACCACTACCACTATCACCACTACCACCACCACCACCCCTACCACTACCACCCCTACCACCACTATCACTACCACCACTATCACTACCACAACTACCACCACCACTACCACCACCACTATCACTACTACCACTATCACTATCACTACCATCACCACTATTACTATCACCACCACCACTACCACCACTATCACTATCAACACCACCACTATCACTATCACCACCACCACTATCACTATCATCACCACCACTACCACTATCACCACCACCACTATCACTATCACCACCACTATCACTATCACTATCACCACCACCACTATCACTATCATCACCACCACTATCACTATCACCACCACCACTATCACTTTCGCCACCACCACTATCACTATCACCACCACTATCACCACCACCACCACTGCTACCACTATCACCACTATCACTATCACCACCACCACTATCACCACCACTATCACTATCATCACCACCACTATCACTACCACCACTATCACCACTACCACTATCACTACCACCCCTACCACTACCACCACCACCACCCCTACCACTACCACCCCTACCACCACTATCACTACCACCACTATCACTACCACAACTACCACCACCACTACCACCACCACTATCACTACTACCACTATCACTACCACCACTACCACCACCACTACCACCACTATCACTATCAACACCACCACTATCACCACCACCACTATCACTATCAACACCACCACTATCACCACCACCACTATCACTATCATCACCACCACTATCACTATCATCACTATCACCACTACCACTATCACTACCACCACTACCACCACCACCACCCCTACCACTACCACCCCTATCACTATCACCACTATCACCACCACCACTATCACGATCACCACTATCACTATCACCACTATCACTATCACCACCACTATCACTATCACCACCGCTATCACTATCGCCACCGCTATCACTATCACCACCGCTATCACTATCACCACCGCTATCACTACCACCATCACTATCACTACCACCACCACTATCACCACCACTAACACTATCACCACCATCACTATCACCACCACCACTATCACTATCACCACCACCACTACCACTACCACCACCACCACCCCTACCACTACCACCCCTACCACCACTATCACTACCACCACTATCACTACCACAACTACCACCACCACTACCACCACCACTATCACTACTACCACTATCACTACCACCACTACCACCACCACTACCACCACTATCACTATCAACACCACCACTATCACCACCACCACTATCACTATCAACACCACCACTATCACCACCACCACTATCACTATCATCACCACCACTATCACTATCATCACTATCACCACTACCACTATCACTACCACCACTACCACCACCACCACCCCTACCACTACCACCCCTATCACTATCACCACTATCACCACCACCACTATCACGATCACCACTATCACTATCACCACTATCACTATCACCACCACTATCACTATCACCACCGCTATCACTATCACCACCGCTATCACTATCACCACCGCTATCACTATCACCGCCGCTATCACTATCACCACTATCACTACCACCATCACTATCACTACCACCACCACTATCACCACCACTAACACTATCACCACTATCACCACCACCACTATCACTATCACCACCACCACTATCACCACCACTATCACTATCATCACCACCACTATCACTACCACCACTATCACCACTACCACTATCACTACCACCACTACCACTACTACCACCACCACCACCCCTACCACTACCACCCCTACCACCACTATCACTACCACCACTATCACTACCACAACTACCACCACCACTATCACTACTACCACTATCACTACCACTATCACTACCATCACCACTATTACTATCACCACCACCACTACCACCACTATCACTATCAACACTATCACTATCACCACCACCACTATCACTATCAACACCACCACTATCACTATCACCACCACTATCACCACTATCACTATCATCACCACCACTCTCACTATCATCACCACCACTATCACTATCACCACTACCACTATCACTACCACCACTACCACCACCACCACCCCTACCACAATCACCACTATCACTATCACCACTATCACTATCACCACTATCACTATCACCACCACTATCACTATCACCACTATCACTATCACCACCGCTATCACTATCACCACCACTATCACTACCACCATCACTATCACTACCACCATCACTATCACTACCACCATCACTATCACTACCACCACCATTATCACCACTATCACTACCACCACTATCACTATCACCACCGCTATCACTATCACCACCACTATCACTATCACAACCACCGCCACTATCACCACCGCTATCACTATCACCACCACTATCACTATCACCACTATCACTACCACCATCACTATCACTGCCACCATCACTATCACTACCACCACCATTATCACCACTATCACTACCACCACCACTACCATCACCACCACTATCACTATCACCACTATCACTATCACCACCGCTATCACTATCACCACTATCACTATCACTACCACCACCACTATCACCACGATCACTACCACCACCACTACCATCACCACCTCTATCACCACTATCACTATCACCACCATCACCACCACCACTATCACTACCACCACTACTATCTCACTACCACTACCACCACTATCACTATCACTACCACCACTATCACCACCACCACTACTACCATTAATACTACATTGCCATCACCACCACTACCATTACCACCACCATTACTACCATTACTACTACCATTACCACCACCATTACTTCCATTACTACTACCACTAACATTACCACCAATACTTCCATTACTACCATTACTATTTCCATTTCCACCATTACCACTACCATTACTACCACCACTACTACAGCCTCTATAGAGTTACTGTAGAGAACAGTGTTACTGACTACTACAGCCTCTATAGTGTTACTGACTACTGCAGCCTCTATAGTGTTACTGACTACTGCAGCCTCTATAGTGTTACTGACTACTGCAGCCTCTATAGTGTTACTGACTACTACAGCCTCTATAGTGTTACTGACTACGACAGTCTCTACAGTGTTACTGACTATTACAGCCTCTATAGTGTTACTGACTACTACAGCCTCTATAGTGTTACTGACTACTACAGCCACTAGTGTTACTGGCTACTACATCCTCTATAGAGTTACTGACTACTACAGGCTCTACAGTGTTATTGACTAATACAGCTTCTATAGAGTTACTGTAGAGAACAGTGTTACTGACTACTACAGCTTCTATAGTGTTACTTACTACTACAGCCTCTATAGTGATAGACTACTACAGCCTCTATAGAGTTACTGTAGAGAACAGTGTTACTGACTATTACAGCCTCTATAGTGTTACTGACTACTGCAGCCTCTATAGTGTTACTGACTACTACAGCCTCTATAGTGTTACTGACTACTATAGCCTCTATAGTGTTACTGACTACTATAGTCTCTATAGTGTTACTGACTACTATAGCCTCTATAGTGTTACTGACTACTATAGCCTCTATAGTGTTACTGACTATTACAGCCTCTATAGTGTTACTGACTACTGCAGCCTCTATAGTGTTACTGACTACTATAGCCTCTATAGTGTTACTGACTACGACAGCCTCTATAGTGTTACTGACTACTGCAGCCTCTATAGTGTTACTGACTACTATAGCCTCTATAGTGTTACTGACTACGACAGTCTCTACAGTGTTACTGACTATTACAGCCTCTATAGTGTTACTGACTACTACAGCCTCTATAGTGTTACTGACTACTACAGCCACTAGTGTTACTGGCTACTACATCCTCTATAGAGTTACTGACTACTACAGGCTCTACAGTGTTATTGACTAATACAGCTTCTATAGAGTTACTGTAGAGAACAGTGTTACTGACTACTACAGCTTCTATAGTGTTACTTACTACTACAGCCTCTATAGTGATAGACTACTACAGCCTCTATAGAGTTACTGTAGAGAACAGTGTTACTGACTATTACAGCCTCTATAGTGTTACTGACTACTGCAGCCTCTATAGTGTTACTGACTACTTCAGCCTCTATAGTGTTACTGACTACTACAGCCTCTATAGTGTTACTGACTACTACAGCCTCTATAGTGTTACTGACTACTACAGCCTCTATAGTGTTACTGACTACTTCAGCCTCTATAGTGTTACTGACTACTACAGCCTCTATAGTGTTACTGACTACTACAGCCTCTATAGTGTTACTGACTACTACAGCCTCTATAGAGTGTTACTGACTACTACAGCCTCTACAGTGTTACTGACTACTTCAGCCTCTATAGTGTTACTGACTACTACAGCCTCTACGGTGTTACTGACTACTACAGCCTCTACAGTGTTAAGTGCCTTCTAAGGAAAGACCACAATGCATTGCAGCATGAAGATCTATCGAGCTGTTCAGTGCAACACACACACACAGGTGGTCTGAGTTCAGAGGAATGTTACGTGTTGATGGGACCTTTGCAGTCAAAGGTCTTTTTTATAATATGCAGATTATTCTAGAGGAATTGATCATATGTACATTTTGTGTCTCCTAGTCATCCAGTGATATTGAATGCTCTGTATCTTGTCTGTGAACAGTACCCATCGCAGTGGAAGGAGAGATGGCCTGTACAAAGACAACTTGCTGCTGAGGGGCTGTACCATCCGCAATACAGAGGAGTGTGTGGGGATCGTCATCTACGCAGGTAAACACCCCGGCTCTTTCCTTTCTCCTTACCTCCTTACCTCCTTACCTCCCAATCACAATGCATTGGAGGACACGGTCAAGGAGGTAAGGCAGCCCGATATACACCCTGGCTCTCTCTCAAATGAGTCTTTCCTCAGTTCCTCTCATCCTCTCACCTCCTTCTCAAAACGCATTGGAGGAAAAGGTTTGAGAGGCGCGACCTTGACCGATCATCTCCTCCAATGGGGTTTAGAAGCGAGCAAGGAGAGGAGGAGCCTCTGTTTCGCACCCTGTCTGGCTCCATATCCATAGTGTCTGAGGCGGAGTGCTGATCTGAGATCTGTCCCTATAATCCTATTCATTATGATCTAGAAGGAAAACTGATCTAAGATCTGTCCATATAATCCTATTGATTATGCTCTAGAAGGAAAACTGATCTAAGATCTGTCCATATAATCCTATTCATTATGATCTAGAAGAAAAACTGATCTAAGATCTGTCCATATAATCCTATTCATTATGATCTAGAAGGAAAACTGATCTGAGACCAGCACCTACTCTGAGCTGCTTTGTGGATTCTGGCCCTGTACTGTATGAACTGTATGTTAACAGCCAGTTGTGTTGTAGGTCACGAGACTAAAGCCATGCTGAACAACAACGGCCCTCGCTACAAACGCAGTAAACTGGAGAAACAGATGAACGTGGACGTGGGCTGGTGCGTCATCATCCTATTGGTCATGTGCCTGCTCTCTGCTATCGGTACGTATCTCAATATAGTACTGCTGTGAGGTAAACTACGTTCCCCAAAGAGCTGAAGGGATTTAAGTCAGACAGTCCTGTGGAAATCTATTGGCACGTAGAGGATGTCCTCTACAAAACGGACTCCTGTTTTTGAAAGAGTTCCAACATACAAACAACAAAAAGAAACGTCCTCTCACTGTCAACTGCGTTTATTTTCAGCAAACTTAACACGTGTAAATATTTCCATGAACATAACAAGATTCAACAACAGCGGCAGGGTACAACAGCGGCAGTGGTTAGAGCGTTGGACTAGGAACCAAAAGGTTGCAAGTTCAAATCCCCGAGCAGACAAGGTTCAAATCTGTCGTTCTGCCCCTGAACAAGGCAGTTGACACACTGTTTCTAGGCCGTCATTGAAAATAAGAATGTTCTTAACTGACTTTCAAATAACTGAGACCTAAACTGAGCAAGTGATTGATTTTGTCCCTGAACAATGGGGGGGGGTCAAAATCCAAAGTAACATGAGCCTGCAGGAAGTGTACCACATGAGGGAGGAGGATTTCTTCCCTGTAACACACAGCGTTGAGATTTCCTGCAATGACAAGCTCAGTCCGATGATGCTGTGACACACCGCCCCAGACCATGACGGACCCTCCACCTCCAAATAGATCCCGCTCCAGAGTACAGGCCTCGGTGTAACGCTCATTCCTTTGACGATAAACGCAAATCCGACCATCACCCCTGGTGAGACAAAACCGTGACTCGTCAGTGAAGAGCACTTTTTGCCAGTCCTGTCTGGTCCAGCAATGGTGGGTTTGTGCCCATAGGTGACGTTGTTGCCGGTGATGTCTGGTGAGGACCTGCCTTACAACATGGCTACAAGCCCTCAGTCCAGCCTCTCTGTCTGAGCACTGATAGGCGACGTTGATGCCGATGATGTCTGATAAATACCTGCCTTACAGCAGGCCTACAAGCCCTCAGTCCAGCCTCTCTCAGCGTATTGTGGACAGTCTGAGCACTGATGGAGGGATTGTGCATTCCTGGTGTAACTCGGGCAGTTGTTGGTGCCATCCTGTACCTGTCCCGCAGGTGTGATGTTTGGATGTACTGACCCTGTGCAGGTGTTGTTACACGTGGTCTGCCATTGCGAGGGCGATCAGCTGTCCGTCCTGTCTCCCTGTAGCGCTGTCTTAGGCGTCTCACAGTACGGACATTGCAATTTATTGCCCTCGCCACATCTGCAGTCCTCATGCCTCCTTGCAGCATGCCTAAGGCATGTTCACACAGATGAGCTGGGCTCCTGGGCATCTTTCTTTTGGTCTTTTTTAGAGTCAGGAGAAAGGCCTCTTTAGTGTCCTAAGTTTTCATAACTGTGACCCTAATTGCCTACCGTCTGTAAGCTGTTAGTGTGTTAACGACGGTTCCACAGGTGCATGTTCATTAATTGTTTAATGTTCATTGAACAAGCCTGGGAAACAGTGTTTAAACTCAATCAACAAACATGGACGTAGAATATATACATAACAGCCTGTAACAAGGCCACAAACATGGACGTAGAATATATACATAACAGCCTGTAACAAGGCCACAAACATGGACGTAGAATATATACATAACAGCCTGTAACAAGGCCACAAACATGGACGTAGAATATATACATAACAGCCTGTAACAAGGCCACAAACATGGACGTAGAATATATACATAACAGCCTGTAACAAGGCCACAAACATGGACGTAGAATATATACATAACAGCCTGTAACAAGGCCACAAACATGGACGTAGAATATATACATAACAGCCTGTAACAAGGCCACAAACATGGACGTAGAATATATACATAACAGCCTGTAACAAGGCCACAAACATGGACGTAGAATATATACATAACAGCCTGTAACAAGGCCACAAACATGGACGTAGAATATATACATAACAGCCTGTAACAAGGCCACTTCTTTTCTAGCTGTCATGACCTGACCTGAATTTGATTTAATTGATTTGACCTAATTAACCTGTTGATTCTCCAGGGTTGTGGATGTAGTTAGTCTATAATGACCTTTGACCTTGTTGTGTTAGGTCATGGCTTGTGGATGTATCAGTACGGAGATAAGAGACCCGTGTTTGATGTCCTTAGTCCTGAAGGAGCCGAGCTGTCACCTGTCCTGTCTGCCGTCTATCTCTTCCTCACCATGATCATCGTCTTTCAGGTACGCCCTCTCTATTCTATTCAATTCGCTCTCACTCCCTCTCGACCAATGGGCTTTAATTGGCATGGAAAACATACACTGAGTGTACAACACATTAAGAATAAATCAAATCAATGTTTATTTGTCACGTGCGCTGAATATACAGTGAAATGCTGAATATAACAGGTGTAGTAGACCTCACAGTGAAATGCTGAATACAACAGGTGTAGTAGACCTCACAGTGAAATGCTGAATACAACAGGTGTAGTAGACCTCACAGTGAAATGCTTAATACAACAGGTGTAGTAGACCTCACAGTGAAATGCTGAATACAACAGTTGTAGTAGACCTTACAGTGAAATGCTGAATACAACAGGTGTAGTAGACCTCACAGTGAAATGCTGAATACAACAGGTGTAGTAGACCTTACAGTGAAATGCTGAATACAACAGGTGTAGTAGACCTTACAGTGAAATGCTTAATACAACAGGTGTAGTAGACCTCACAGTGAAATGCTGAATACAACAGGTGTAGTAGACCTTACAGTGAAATGCTGAATACAACAGGTGTAATAGACCTTACAGTGAAATGCTGAATACAACAGGTGTAGTAGACCTCACAGTGAAATGCTGAATATAACAGGTGTAGTAGACCTCACAGTGAAATGCTGAATACAACAGGTGTAGTAGACCTCACAGTGAAATGCTGAATACAACAGGTGTAGTAGACCCTACAGTGAAATGCTGAATACAACAGGTGTAGTAGACCTCACAGTGAAATGCTGAATACAACAGGTGTAGTAGACCTTACAGTGAAATGCTGAATACAACAGGTGTAGTAGACCTCACAGTGAAATGCTGAATACAACAGGTGTAGTAGACCCTACAGTGAAATGCTGAATACAACAGGTGTAGTAGACCTTACAGTGAAATGCTGAATACAACAGGTGTAGTAGACCTTACAGTGAAATGCTGAATACAACAGGTGTAGTAGACCTTACAGTGAAATGCTGAATACAACAGGTGTAGTAGACCTCACAGTGAAATGCTGAATACAACAGGTGTAGTAGACCTCACAGTGAAATGCTGAATACAACAGGTGTAGTAGACCTTACAGTGAAATGCTGAACACAACAGGTGTAGTAGACCTTACAGTGAAATGCCGAATACAACAGGTGTAGTAGACCTCACAGTGAAATGCTGAATACAACAGGTGTAGTAGACCTTACAGTGAAATGCTGCACACAACAGGTGTAGTAGACCTTACAGTGAAATGCTGAATACAACAGGTGTAGTAGACCTTACAGTGAAATGCTGAACACAACAGGTGTAGTAGACCTTACAGTGAAATGCTGAATACAACAGGTGTAGTAGACCTCACAGTGAAATGCTGAATACAACAGGTGTAGTAGACCTTACAGTGAAATGCTGAATACAACAGGTGTAGTAGACCTTACAGTGAAATGCTGAATACAACAGGTGTAGTAGACCTTACAGTGAAATGCTGAATACAACAGGTGTAGTAGACCTTACAGTGAAACGCTTCCTTACAGGCTCTAACCAATAGTGCAAAAAAGGTATTAGGTGAACAATAAGTAGGTAAAGAAATAAAACAACAGTAAAAAGAGAGGCTATATACAGTAGAGAGGCTATATACAGTAGAGAGGCTATATACAGTAGAGAGGCTATATACAGTAGAGAGGCTATATACAGTAGAGAGGCTATATACAGTAGAGGCTATATGCAGTAGCGAGGCTTCATACAGTAGAGAGGCTATATACAGTAGAGAGGTTATATACAGTAGCGAGGTTATATACAGTAGCGAGGCTATATACAGTAGCGAGGCTATATACAGTAGAGAGGCTATATACAGTAGAGGCTATATACAGTAGAGACTATATACTGTAGAGAGGCTATATACAGTAGAGACATATACAGTAGAGAGGCTATATACAGTAGAGAGGCTATATACAGTAGAGAGGCTATATACAGTAGCGAGGCTATATACAGTAGCGAGGCTATATACAGTAGAGAGGCTGTATACAGTAGCGAGGCTATATACAGTAGAGAGGCTATATACAGTAGCGAGGCTATATACAGTAGAGATGCTATATACAGTAGAGAGGCTACATACAGTAGAGAGGCTACATACAGTAGAGAGGCTACATACAGTAGAGAGGCTACATACAGTAGAGAGGCTATATACAGTAGAGAGGCTATATACAGACATCGGTTAGTCAGGCTGATTGAGGTAGTATGTACATGTAGATATGGTTAAAGTGACTATGCATACAATGCCTTGCGAAAGTATTCGGCCCCCTTGAACTTTGCGACCTTTTGCCACATTTCAGGCTTCAAACATAAAGATATAAAACTGTATTTTTTTTGAGAAGAATCAACAACAAGTGGGACACAATCATGAAGTGGAACGACATTTATTGGATATTTCAAACTTTTTTAACAAATCAAAAACGGAAAAATTGTGCGTGCAAATATTTGTTCTTCACTGGTTGACCTTTTCTTGTGGCAACAGGGCACATCTTGCTGCTGTGATTCACCCAATAAATATGGGAGTTTATCAAAATTGGATTTGTTTTCTAAGGTCTGAGTGGGTCTGGGTAATCTGAGGGAAATATGTCTCTCTAGTATGATCATACATTTGGCAGTAGGTTAGGGATAGAATAGAACTTTATTGTCCATCCAGGTTGGACATTTATCCTTTTGCATCACCTTCCATTAAAAGGATCCCATCCACATTTAAATTCAGTCCCAACGTATAAACGAACAACATAGAGGACATTGATGTATTCACTCACAACCGACCACTGTTCCAACTGCATTAGATAGAGAAGGTCATACAGTAGCAGTCAACAGTTTGGACACACCTACTCAAGGGTTTTTCTTTATTTTTCCTATTTTCTACATTGTAGAATAATAATGAAGACATCAAAACTCTGAAATAACACATATGGAATCATGTAGTAACCAAAAACATTGTTCAACAAATCAAAATATATTTGAGATTCTTCAAAGTAGCCACTCTTAGCCTTCTAAATGAGAATTGTGTTACATGGAAACTTGTGCCCAGTCAGTAGCGACGACCACGTGAGCTCAGAGTTCATGTCAACATGATGGAACCGCCTTTCCAACCAGAGTGCTTAAAAGGACTCGCTAACGACATTTACATTAGACCAAAACATGCCGGCATGTAAAGTAGTGTTAGCTGTACCCTGAATAATCAACCATTGACACAGAGAACGTGAGGATGTGGTCCACACGCTGAAATGGTCAAAACTACAAGATCAGACAGCGTGGTGGCTAAGACCCTCTGAAACTCTCGACGATTGAAGAAGGTAAAGACACTAGACCAAACATTCAGTCTGCAACTGGGTATGTACAGTAGTCTAGGACATTCAACCAAAGACGAGAGTGTAGATAATTTCCCCCTCACCACCGTGTGGTATCCATTCTAAGTATCCATTCTAAGAACACTCCAAGACAAAAAAGCCTATAACTAAGGACACTGTGACCCCTGGTGGACAACCAGAGAATTACACCAAACTACTCCCCATAGACAGATTGAGTGGTTTCAACAGAGACTACAGAGAAAGACATCTATGCATAAATATATATTGCATTTGTAATCCGAATGAGCGGTTGTTAGGGTGCTAAAAATTCTGGCTACAGTGAATGTTTCTTCTTGGCCACGGGCATTCTGAAGCGCCGGCCAGAGGGACGCCTCTGCAACTGAGGGTGTAGAGAGTGGGAGGGGTCGCCAACAAAGTGCAGCTCAGTTTCTACCTATAAATTGTGCCCCCTTAGTATGGTAGAACCCTTAATGTCCCCTTAGTATGGTAGAACCCTTAATGTCCCCTTAGTATGGTAGAACCCTTAATGTCCCCTTAGTATGGTAGAACCCTTAATGTCCCCTTAGTATGGTAGAACCCTTAATGTCCCCTTAGTATGGTAGAACCCTTAATGTCCCCTTAGTATGGTAGAACCCTTAATGTCCCCTTAGTATGGTAGAACCCTTAATGTCCCCTTAGTATGGTAGAACCCTTAATGCCCCCTTAGTATGGTAGAACCCTTAATGTCCCCTTAGTATGGTAGAACCCTTAATGTCCCCTTAGTATGGTAGAACCCTTAATGTCCCCTTAGTATGGTAGAACCCTTAATGTCCCCTTAGTATGGTAGAACCCTTAATGTCCCCTTAGTATGGTAGAACCCTTAATGTCCCCTTAGTATGGTAGAACCCTTAATGCCCCCTTAGTATGGTAGAACCCTTAATGTCCCCTTGGTATGGTAGAACCCTTAATGTCCCCTTAGTATGGTAGAACCCTTAATGTCCCCTTAGTATGGTAGAACCCTTAATGTCCCCTTAGTATGGTAGAACCCTTAATGCCCCCTTAGTATGGTAGAACCCTAAATTCCCCCTTAGTATGGTAGAACCCTTAATGTCCCCTTAGTATGGTAGAACCCTAAGTGTCCCCTTAGTATGGTAGAACCCTTAATGTCCCCTTAGTATGGTAGAACCCTTAATGTCCCCTTAGTATGGTAGAACCCTTAATGTCCCCTTAGTATGGTAGAACCCTTAATGTCCCCTTAGTATGGTAGAACCCTTAATGTCCCCTTAGTATGGTAGAACCCTTAATGCCCCCTTAGTATGGTAGAACCCTTAATGTCCCCTTAGTATGGTAGAACCCTTAATGTCCCCTTAGTATGGTAGAACCCTTAATGTCCCCTTAGTATGGTAGAACCCTTAATGCCCCCTTAGTATGGTAGAACCCTTAATGCCCCCTTAGTATGGTAGAACCCTTAATGTCCCCTTAGTATGGTAGAACCCTAAGTGTCCCCTTAGTATGGTAGAACCCTTAATGTCCCCTTAGTATGGTAGAACCCTTAATGTCCCCTTAGTATGGTAGAACCCTTAATGTCCCCATGTACCAGCAGCACAAAGTTCAATAAATGTCTCCAGATAAATGTACGTCTTCTATCGGAGTTACATATGACGATGTTGTCTATGTCTTAAGGTGTTAGTCACGTAAATGTCTCCGTCTACAACCTTGTCAGTCACAAGCCACCTCAAGCTTAGTCTCCCACAAAGCTCTGTTTTTGTGTGAAATGGAATCTGTGGTATTTTCTCTCCTGTTCCTAAATGTGTTGATCAGATACAGCGGCAAGAAAAGGTATGTGAACCCTTGGATTTAATAATTAATCAATTTCTGCTGAAATTGGTCTTAACATTTGATCTGATCTTCATCTAGGTCAGAACAATAGACAAACACAGTGTGCTTAAGCTAATAACACACCAACAATTATATGTTCATGTCTTTACTGAACACACCGTGTAAACATTCACAGTGCAGGGTGGGAGAAGTATGTGAACCCTTGGATTTAATAACTGGTTGACCCTCCTTCTTAATCTTAGATCTCTTTTTGTTTGATGGATGGCTCACATCAGGCAGTGCTTCTTGTGAATAGCCAACTCAGGTCAGCTCTAACCAACATCTCCAATCTCGTCTCAATGACTGGACTCCAGGTTAGCGGACTCCTGACTCCAATTAGCTTTTGGAGAAGTCATTAGCCTAGGGGGGTTCACATACTTTTCCCAACCTACACTGTGAATGTTTAAATTATGTATTCAATATAGACGAGAAATACAATTTGTGTGTTATTAGTTTAAGCACACTGTGTGTCTGTTGTGACTTAGATGGTCAGATCACATTTTATGTCAAATGTATGCAGAAATCCAGGTTCTTCCAAATGGTTCACATACTTTTCTTCCAATGTAGATGTCTCCCTTCACATCCCTGTCAGTTACAAGTCACCACAATGATTTTTACAATGTTTCTGCCAAAGACACAGGATGTTGTTCAAATGGTCCATAGGGTGCTGGTCTTAAGTAGCGCACTATATAGGGAATAAGGCTCTGGTCTAAAGTAGTGCACTATATAGGGAATAGGGCTCTGGTCTAAAGTAGTGCACTATATAGGGAATAGGGCTCTGGTCTAAAGTAGTGCACTATATAGGGAATAGGGCTCTGGTCTAAAGTAGTGCACTATATAGGGAATAGGGCTCTAGTCTAAAGTAGTGCACTATATAGGGAATAGGGCTCTGGTCTAAAGTAGTGCACTATATAGGGAATAGGGCTCTGGTCTAAAGTAGTGCACTATATAGGGAATAGGGCTCTGGTCTAAAGTAGTGCACTATATAGGGAATAGGGCTCTAGTCTAAAGTAGTGCACTATATAGGGAATAGGGCTCTGGTCTAAAGTAGTGCACTATATAGGGAATAGGGCTCTGGTCTAAAGTAGTGCACTATATAGGGAATAGGGCTCTGGTCTGAAGTAGTGCACTATATAGGGAATAGGGCTCTGGTCTAAAGTAGTGCACTATATAGGGAATAGGGCCCTGGTCTAAAGTAGTGCACTATATAGGGAATAGGGCTCTGGTCTAAAGTAGTGCACTATGTAGGGAATAGGGCTCTGGTCTAAAGTAGTGCACTACATAGGGAATAGGGCTCTGGTCTAAAGTAGTGCACTATATAGGAAATAGGGCGCTGGTCCTAAGTAGTGCACTATATAGGGAAAAGGGCTCTGGTCCTAAGTAGTGCACTATATAGGGAATAGGGCTCTGGTCCTAAGTAGTGCACTATATAGGGAATAGGGCTCTGGTCTAAAGTAGTGCACTATATAGGGAATAGGGCTCTGGTCTAAAGTAGTGCACTATATAGGGAATAGGGCTCTGGTCCTAAGTAGTGCACTATGTAAGGAATAGTGCTCTGGTCCTAAATAGTGCACTATATAGGGAATAGGGTTCCATTTGGAACACATCCTCAGACTCTGTAATCTGTCCTGCTCTTGTTGTTGTCTCCCTCCAAAAGACGTCTTTGTCTGTAACAGAATCTCTTCCGTCTTTAGGTCCTGATCCCCGTCTCGCTGTTCGTGTCCATAGAGATTGTGAAGATCTGTCAGGTGTATTTCATCCATCAGGACCAAGACCTGTACGATGAGGAGACTGACTCTCATCTGCAGTGTAGAGCTCTGAACATCACCGAAGACCTTGGGCAGATGCAGTACATCTTCTCTGACAAGACCGGAACACTCACAGAGAACAAGATGGTGTTCAGGAGATGTACGGTGGCCGGGGTGGAGTATAGTCACGATGCCAACGGTGAGACCATACTGTGGGGTTACGGTGAGACTGTGGGGTTACGGTGAGACTGTGGGGTTACGGTGAGACTGTGGGGTTACGGTGAGACTGTGGGGTTACGGTGAGACTGTAGGCTTACGGTGAGACTGTAGGCTTACGGTGAGACTGTAGGCTTACGGTGAGACTGTAGGCTTACGGTGAGACTGTAGGCTTACGGTGAGACTGTACTGTAGGGTTACGGTGAGACTGTACTGTAGGGTTACGGTGAGACTGTACTGTAGGGTTAGAAGATAGTACTGTAGGGTTATGGTGAGACCTTACTGTTGGGTTAGAAGATAGTACTCCCAAGACGTGAACAGTGAGGGAGGCCTGGGGTGTATTCATTAGACACTAAACAGAATGAAACAGGGTGGGACTAACTGCAAAAAAAATTAAGTGTGTTACGTTGCGTGACCTAATGAATATAACCCATCTCACACTGCAGTCTGCTAGATCACACTGTTGTTGTTTATCTAGGATTGAGGAAGTTTGGATTCTAGTAGCAGCTTTGTATTATAATATTCTGTGTTGTCTGTTCTCCCCAGCGAGGCGTCTGGCCATGTACCAGGACCTGGTGGACTCAGAGGAGGAGGACTGTACGTCCCACAGTGGCACCTTGCCCAGACGGGACAGCGTCACCAGCAACCAGAGTGCGGCCAAGGTGGTGCTGCGCTCCCAGAGCACCAAATCCCACCGCAGGACTGGCAGCCGGGCCGAAGCCAAGAGGGCCAGCATCCTGTCCAAACACACTGCATTCAGCAGCCCCATGGTACTTACTACAACACACTGCATTCAGCAGCCTCATGGTACTTACTACTCCATTATTACCCAACACACTGCATTCAGCAGCCCCATGGTACTTACTACTCCATTATTACCCAACACACTGCATTCAGCAGCCCCATGGTACTTACTACAACACACTGCATTCAGCAGCCTCATGGTACTTACTACTCCATTATTACCCAACACACTGCATTCAGCAGCCCCATGGTACTTACTACTCCATTATTACCCAACACACTGCATTCAGCAGCCTCATGGTACTTATCACGCCATTATTACTACAACACACTGCATTCAGCAGCCCCATGGTACTTACTACAACACACTGCATTCAGCAGCCTCATGGTACTTACTACTCCGTTATTACTCAACACACTGCATTCAGCAGCCCCATGGCACTTACTACTCCATTATTACTCAATACTGCATTCAGCAGCCCCATGGTACTTACTACAACACACTGCATTCAGCAGCCCCATGGTACTTACTACTCCATTATTACTCAACACACTGCATTCAGCAGCCCCATGGTACTTACCTCTCCATTATTACTCAATACTGCATTCAGCAGCCCATGGTACTTATCACTCCATTATTACCCAACACACTGCATTCAGCAGCCCCATGGTACTTATCACGCCATTATTACTACAACACACTGCATTCAGCAGCCCCATGGTACTTACTACAACACACTGCATTCAGCAGCCCCATGGTACTTACTACTCCATTATTACCCAACACACTGCATTCAGCAGCCCCATGGTACTTATCACTCCATTTTTACTACAACACACTGCATTCAGCAGCCCCATGGTACTTACTACAACACACTGCATTCAGCAGCCCCATGGTACTTACTACTCCATTATTACTCAACACACTGCATTCAGCAGCCCTATGGTACTTACCTCTCCATTATTAATCAACACACTGCATTCAGCAGCCCCATGGTACTTACTACAACACACTGCATTCAGCAGCCCCATGGTACTTACTACTCCATTATTACCCAACACACTGCATTCAGCAGCCCCATGGTACTTACTACAACACACTGCATTCAGCAGCCCCATGGTACTTACTACTCCATTATTACTCAACACACTGCATTCAGCAGCCCCATGGTACTTACTACAACACACTGCATTCAGCAGCCCCATGGTACTTACCTCTCCATTATTAATCAACACACTGCATTCAGCAGCCCCATGGTACTTACTACAACACACTGCATTCAGCAGCCCCATGGTACTTACTACTCCATTATTACTCAACACACTGCATTCAGCAGCCCCATGGTACTTACTACAACACACTGCATTCAGCAGCCCCATGGTACTTACTACAACACACTGCATTCAGTAGCCCCATGGTACTTACTACAACACACTGCATTCAGCAGCCCCATGGTACTTACTACTCCATTATTACTCCACACACTGCATTCAGCAGCCACATGGTACTTACCTCTCCGTTATTACTCAACACACTGCATTCAGCAGCCCCATGGTACTTACTACTCCATTATTACTCAACACACTGCATTCAGCAGCCCTGTGGTACTTACTACTCCATTATTACTCAACACACTGCATTCAGCAGCCCCGTGGTACTTACTACTCCATTATTACTCAACACACTGCATTCAGCAGCCCCGTGGTACTTACTACTCCATTATCACTCAACACACTGCATTCAGCAGCCCCATGGTACTTACTACTCCATTATTACTCAACACACTGCATTCAGCAGCCCTGTGGTACTTACTACTCCATTATTACTCAACACACTGCATTCAGCAGCCCCATGGTACTTACTACTCCATTATTACTCAACACACTGCATTCAGCAGCCCCATGGTACTTACCTCTCCATTATTACTCAACACACTGCATTCAGCAGCCCCATGGTACTTACCTCTCCATTATTACTCAACACACTGCATTCAGCAGCCCCATGGTACTTACTACTCCATTATTACTAAACACACAGCATTCAGCAGCCCCATGGTACTTACCTCTCCATTATTACCCAACACACTGCATTCAGCAGCCCCATGGTACTTACTACTCCATTATTACTCAACACACTGCATTCAGCAGCCCCATGGTACTTACTACAACACACTGCATTCAGCAGCCCCATGGTACTTACTACTCCATTATTACTCAACACACTGCATTCAGCAGCCCCATGGTCCTTACTACTCCATTATGACAACACACTGCATTCAGCAGCCCCACGGTACTTACTACAACACACTGCATTCAGCAGCCCCATGGTACTTACTACTCCATTATTACTCAACACACTGCATTCAGCAGCCCCATGGTACTTACCTCTCCATTATTACTCAACACACTGCATTCAGCAGCCCTATGGTACTTACCTCTCCATTATTAATCAACACACTGCATTCAGCAGCCCCATGGTACTTACTACAACACACTGCATTCAGCAGCCCCATGGTACTTACTACTCCATTATTACCCAACACACTGCATTCAGCAGCCCCATGGTACTTACTACAACACACTGCATTCAGCAGCCCCATGGTACTTACTACTCCATTATTACTCAACACACTGCATTCAGCAGCCCCATGGTACTTACTACAACACACTGCATTCAGCAGCCCCATGGTACTTACCTCTCCATTATTAATCAACACACTGCATTCAGCAGCCCCATGGTACTTACTACAACACACTGCATTCAGCAGCCCCATGGTACTTACTACTCCATTATTACTCAACACACTGCATTCAGCAGCCCCATGGTACTTACTACAACACACTGCATTCAGCAGCCCCATGGTACTTACTACAACACACTGCATTCAGTAGCCCCATGGTACTTACTACAACACACTGCATTCAGCAGCCCCATGGTACTTACTACTCCATTATTACTCCACACACTGCATTCAGCAGCCACATGGTACTTACCTCTCCGTTATTACTCAACACACTGCATTCAGCAGCCCCATGGTACTTACTACTCCATTATTACTCAACACACTGCATTCAGCAGCCCTGTGGTACTTACTACTCCATTATTACTCAACACACTGCATTCAGCAGCCCCGTGGTACTTACTACTCCATTATTACTCAACACACTGCATTCAGCAGCCCCGTGGTACTTACTACTCCATTATCACTCAACACACTGCATTCAGCAGCCCCATGGTACTTACTACTCCATTATTACTCAACACACTGCATTCAGCAGCCCTGTGGTACTTACTACTCCATTATTACTCAACACACTGCATTCAGCAGCCCCATGGTACTTACTACTCCATTATTACTCAACACACTGCATTCAGCAGCCCCATGGTACTTACCTCTCCATTATTACTCAACACACTGCATTCAGCAGCCCCATGGTACTTACCTCTCCATTATTACTCAACACACTGCATTCAGCAGCCCCATGGTACTTACTACTCCATTATTACTCAACACACAGCATTCAGCAGCCCCATGGTACTTACCTCTCCATTATTACCCAACACACTGCATTCAGCAGCCCCATGGTACTTACTACTCCATTATTACTCAACACACTGCATTCAGCAGCCCCATGGTACTTACTACAACACACTGCATTCAGCAGCCCCATGGTACTTACTACTCCATTATTACTCAACACACTGCATTCAGCAGCCCCATGGTCCTTACTACTCCATTATGACAACACACTGCATTCAGCAGCCCCACGGTACTTACTACAACACACTGCATTCAGCAGCCCCATGGTACTTACTACTCCATTATTACTCAACACACTGCATTCAGCAGCCCCATGGTACTTACTACAACACACTGCATTCAGCAGCCCCATGGTACTTACTACTCCATTATTACTCAACACACTGCATTCAGCAGCCCCATGGTACTTACCTCTCCATTATTACTCAACACACTGCATTCAGCAGCCCCATGGTACTTACCACTCCATTATTACTCAACACACTGCATTCAGCAGCCCCATGGTACCTACCTATCCATTATTACTCAACACACTGCATTCAGCAGCCCCATGGTACTTACCACTCCATTATTACTCAACACACTGCATTCAGCAGCCCCATGGTACTTACCTCTCCATTATTACTCAACACACTGCATTCAGCAGCCCCATGGTACTTACTACAACACACTGCATTCAGCAGCCCCATGGTACTTACTATAACACACTGCATTCAGCAGCCCCATGGTACTTACTACAACACACTGCATTCAGCAGCCCCATGGTACTTACTACAACACACTGCATTCAGCAGCCCCATGGTACTTACTACTCCATTATTACTCAACACACTGCATTCAGCAGTCCCATGGTACTTACTACTCCATTATTACCCAACACACTGCATTCAGCAGCCCCATGGTCCTTACTACTCCATTATTACTACAACACACTGCATTCAGCAGCCCCATGGTACTTACTACAACACACTGCATTCAGTAGCCCCATGGTACTTACTACTCCATTATTACTCAACACACTGCATTCAGCAGCCCCATGGTACTTACTACAACACACTGCATTCAGCAGCCCCATGGTTCTTACTACTCCATTATTACTACAACACACTGCATTCAGCAGCCCCATGGTACTTACTACAACACACTGCATTCAGTAGCCCCATGGTACTTACTACTCCATTATTACTCAACACACTGCATTCAGCAGCCCCATGGTACTTACTACTCCATTATTACTCAACACACTGCATTCAGTAGCCCCATGGTACTTACTACAACACACTGCATTCAGCAGCCCCATGGTACTTACTACTCCATTATTACTCAACACACTGCATTCAGCAGCCCCATGGTACTTACTACAACACACTGCATTCAGCAGCCCCATGGTACTTACCTCTCCATTATTACTACAACACACTGCATTCAGCAGCCTCATGGTACTTACTAAAACACACTGCTCAGAGCTGTGTCTATCAGCTATTGCAGGGGAATTCCAATCTTACTCTACGAGGTTCAGAGTACTGCTGTTCTTTTTTTTACCTGACCATTTATTGCACTCACCTGGTGTCCCAGGTCTAAATCAGTCCCTGAATAGAGGGAAGAATGGGGGGGGGGGGGGGTGAGAAGCAGTAGAACTGGCTTGGAAGGTCCATAGTTGAGTTTGAGGGGATCTACAGTTTGAACGTAGGGCAGCAGGTAGCCAAGAGGTTGGAGAGGGCAGCATGTTGGAGAGGGCAGCATGATGGAGAGGGCAGCATGATGGAGAGGGCAGCATGATGGAGAGGGCAGCATGATGGAGAGGGCAGCATGATGGAGAGGGCGGCAGCATGATGGAGAGGGCGGCAGCATGTTGGAGAGGGCGGCAGCATGTTGGAGAGGGCGGCAGCATGTTGGAGAGGGCGGCAGCATGTTGGAGAGGGCGGCAGCATGTTGGAGAGGGCAGCAGCATGTTGGAGAGGGCAGCAGCATGTTGGAGAGGGCAGCAGCATGTTGGAGAGGGCAGCAGCATGTTGGAGAGGGCAGCAGCATGTTGGAGAGGGCAGCAGCATGTTGGAGAGGGCAGCATGTTGGAGAGGGCGGCATGTTGGAGAGGGCGGCAGCGTGTTGGAGAGGGCAGCAGCATGTTGGAGAGGGCAGCATGTTGGAGAGGGCGGCAGCATGTTGGAGAGGGCAGCAGCATGTTGGAGAGGGCGGCATGTTGGAGAGGGCGGCATGTTGGAGAGGGCAGCAGCATGTTGGAGAGGGCAGCAGCATGTTGGAGAGGGCGGCAGCATGTTGGAGAGGGCGGCAGCATGTTGGAGAGGGCGGCAGCATGTTGGAGAGGGCGGCAGCATGTTGGAGAGGGCGGCAGCATGTTGGAGAGGGCGGCAGCATGTTGGAGAGGGCGGCAGCATGTTGGAGAGGGCGGCAGCATGTTGGAGAGGGCGGCAGCATGTTGGAGAGGGCGGCAGCATGTTGGAGAGGGCAGCAGCATGTTGGAGACGGCGGCATGTTGGAGAGGGCAGCAGCATGTTGGAGAGGGCGGCATGTTGGAGAGGGCGGCATGTTGGAGAGGGCGGCATGTTGGAGAGGGCGGCATGTTGGAGAGGGCAGCAGCATGTTGGAGAGGGCGGCATGTTGGAGAGGGCAGCAGCATGTTGGAGAGGGCGGCATGTTGGAGAGGGCAGCAGCATGTTGGAGAGGGCGGCAGCGTGTTGGAGAGGGCGGCAGCATGTTGGAGAGGGCAGCATGTTGGAGAGGGCAGCAGCATGTTGGAGAGGGCAGCAGCATGTTGGAGAGGGCGGCATGTTGGAGAGGGCGGCAGCATGTTGGAGAGGGCGGCAGCATGTTGGAGAGGGCGGCAGCATGTTGGAGAGGGCGGCATGTTGGAGAGGGCGGCAGCATGTTGGAGAGGGCGGCAGCATGTTGGAGAGGGCGGCAGCATGTTGGAGAGGGCGGCAGCATGTTGGAGAGGGCGGCAGCATGATGGAGAGGGCGGCAGCATGTTGGAGAGGGCGGCAGCATGTTGGAGAGGGCGGCAGCATGTTGGAGAGGGCGGCAGCATGTTGGAGAGGGCGGCAGCATGTTGGAGAGGGCGGCAGCATGTTGGAGAGGGCGGCAGCATGTTGGAGAGGGCGGCAGCCTTTTGGAGAGGGCGGCAGCATGTTGGAGAGGGCGGCAGCATGTTGGAGAGGGCGGCAGCATGTTGGAGAGGGCGGCAGCATGTTGGAGAGGGCGGCAGCATGTTGGAGAGGGCGGCAGCATGTTGGAGAGGGCGGCAGCATGTTGGAGAGGGCGGCAGCATGTTGGAGAGGGCGGCAGCATGTTGGAGAGGGCGGCAGCATGTTGGAGAGGGCGGCAGCATGTTGGAGAGGGCGGCTGCATGTTGGAGAGGGCGGCAGCATGATGGAGAGGGCGGCAGCATGTTGGAGAGGGCGGCAGCATGTTGGAGAGGGCGGCAGCATGTTGGAGAGGGCGGCAGCATGTTGGAGAGGGCGGCAGCATGTTGGAGAGGGCGGCAGCATGTTGGAGAGGGTTGTTTGTTACAAGTCAGACGAGTCAAATCTGGTGGGAATCTAATTATCCTAGATGCCTTTTTCTTCCGTTGTTCCCTTGAAGAAGGCATAGCTGATCCTGGGCTATGCTTCTGTGTGTAGGTTTCTCGTGGTGGTTTAAATGCAAAAAAAATACAAATTTCCATGACCTGAAAATGACAAAAAACATTCTTCTGAACCTACTCTCTCTCTTCAACAGGAGAAGGACATCACCCCTGACCCTCAGCTCCTGGAGAAGGTCAACCACTGCAGCAGCCAGATGACCTTCAAGAGGTTCCACAGCCAGTCCCTCTCTCAGCTGCCCTCTGACCTCACGGACATCATCGACTTCTTCATCGCCCTCACCATCTGTAACACAGTGGTGGTGTCATCACCCAATCAGCCACGGCAGAAGGTAGGCACTGAGTGTACAAAACATTAGGAACACCTTGCTGATATAGAGTGTATCCCCCTTTTGCCCTCAGAACAGCCTCAATTCGACAGGGCATAAGACTCTACAAGGTGTAGAAAGCGTTCCATAGCGCCACCCGCGGGTAGATTTAGGTATTGGTGGGTAAGAATGTCTTTCACCAGCCACGTTTGCAGGGCTCTACAGTACTATAGATCCACGTTTGCAGGGCTCTACAGTACTATAGATCCACGTTTGCAGGGCTCTACAGTACTATAGATCCACGTTTGCAGGGCTCTACAGTACTATAGATCCACGTCTGCAGGGCTCTACAGTACTATAGATCCACGTTTGCAGGGCTCTACAGTACTATAGATCCACGTCTGCAGGGCTCTACAGTACTATAGATCCACATCTGCAGGGCTCTACAGTACTATAGATCCACGTCTGCAGGGCTCTACAGTACTATAGATCCACGTTTGCAGGGCTCTACAGTACTATAGATCCACGTCTGCAGGGCTCTACAGTACTATAGATCCACGTTTGCAGGGCTCTACAGTACTATAGATCCACGTCTGCAGGGCTCTACAGTACTATAGATCCACGTTTGCAGGGCTCTACAGTACTATAGATCCACGTTTGCAGGGCTCTACAGTACTATAGATCCACGTCTGCAGGGCTCTACAGTACTATAGATCCACGTTTGCAGGGCTCTACAGTACTATAGATCCACGTCTGCAGGGCTCTACAGTACTATAGATCCACGTCTGCAGGGCTCTACAGTACTATAGATCCACGTCTGCAGGGCTCTACAGTACTATAGATCCACGTCTGCAGGGCTCTACAGTACTATAGATCCACGTTTGCAGGGCTCTACAGTACTATAGATCCACGTCTGCAGGGCTCTACAGTACTATAGATCCACGTCTGCAGGGCTCTACAGTACTATAGATCCACGTCTGCAGGGCTCTACAGTACTATAGATCCACGTCTGCAGGGCTCTACAGTACTATAGATCCACGTCTGCAGGGCTCTACAAAAAAGTTGTCAAAAGTAAAGTATGAGCATATGAGCGAGTTTTATGCTTTATTTCTGTTTTGTTTCATAGCTGCTAATCGCACAAAGGAATACACAGCAACAGCTTTGCACTGATAGATCCATGTTTGGAGGCGCTGGCAACAGGCATAAGCAGTATTCCACAATACTACTTATTAATACATGATGAAATCCAGCAGTATTCCACATTACTACTTATTAATACATGATGAAATCCAGCAGTATTCCACATTACTACTTATTAATGCATGATGAAATCCAGCAGTATTCCACATTACTACTTATTAATAATACATGATGAAATCCAGCAGTATTCCACATTACTACTTATTAATAATACATGATGAAATCCAGCAGTATTCCACATTACTACTTATTAATACATGATGAAATCCAGCAGTATTCCACATTACTACTTATTAATAATACATAATGAAATCCAGCAGTATTCCACATTACTACTTATTAATACATGATGAAATCCAGCAGTATTCCACAATACTACTTATTAATACATGATGAAATCCAGCAGTATTCCACAATACTACTTATTAATACATGATGAAATCCAGCAGTATTCCACATTACTACTTATTAATAATACATAATGAAATCCAGCAGTATTCCACAATACTACTTATTAATAATACATAATGAAATCCAGCAGTATTCCACAATACTACTTATTAATAATACATAATGAAATCCAGCAGTATTCCACATTACTACTTATTAATAATACATAATGAAATCCAGCAGTATTCCACATTACTACTTATTAATAATACATGATGAAATCCAGCAGTATTCCACATTACTACTTATTAATAATACATAATGAAATCCAGCAGTATTCCACATTGCTACTTATTATTAATACATGATGAAATCCAGCAGTATTCCACAATACTACTTATTAATAATACATAATGAAATCCAGCAGTATTCCACATTACTACTTATTAATAATACATGATGAAATCCAGCAGTATTCCACATTACTACTTATTAATAATACATAATGAAATCCAGCAGTATTCCACATTACTACTTATTATTAATACATGATGAAATCCAGCAGTATTCCACAATACTACTTATTAATAATACATGATGAAATCCAGCAGTATTCCACAATACTACTTATTAATAATACATGATGAAATCCAGCAGTATTCCACAATACTACTTATTAATAATACATAATGAAATCCAGCAGTATTCCACAATACTACTTATTAATAATACATGATGAAATCCAGCAGTATTCCACATTACTACTTATTAATAATACATAATGAAATCCAGCAGTATTCCACATTACTACTTATTAATAATACATAATGAAATCCAGCAGTATTCCACATTACTACTTATTAATACATGATGAAATCCACTACGTGATGATCTGTATGTCATTGTGTCAGTCAGGGGACAACACTACATAATGATCTGTATGTCGTTGTGTCAGTCAGGGGACAGACAACACTACATAATGATCTGTATGTCATTGGGTCAGTCAGGGGACAGACAACACTACATAATGATCTGTATGTCATTGGGTCAGTCAGGGGACAGACAACACTACATAATGATCTGTATGTCATTGGGTCAGTCAGGGGACAGACAACACTACATAATGATCTGTATGTCATTGGGTCAGTCAGGGGACAGACAACACTACATAATGATCTGTATGTCATTGGGTCAGTCAGGGGACAGACAACACTACATAATGATCTGTATGTCATTGGGTCAGTCAGGGGACAGACAACACTACATAATGATCTGTATGTCAGTCAGGAGACAACACTACATAATGATCTGTATGTCAGTCAGGAGACAACACTACATAATGATCTGTATGTCATTGTGTCAGTCAGGGGACAACACTACATAAGGATCTGTATGTCAGTCAGGGGACAACACTACATAAGGATCTGTATGTCAGTCAGGGGACAACACTACATAAGGATCTGTATGTCAGTCAGGGGACAACACTACATAAGGATCTGTATGTCAGTCAGGAGACAACACTACAAAATGATCTGTATGTCAGTCAGGAGACAACACTACATAATGATCTGTATGTCAGTCAGGGGACAACACTACAAAATGATCTGTATGTCAGTCAGGGGACAACACTACATAATGATCTGTATTTCATGATGAATGAAACATTTACTCTTCAGTTAACACACACCACTCTGTCTATCCCACAAAAACACACATGCCTCTCTCTTCATTCCCCCCACACACACACACCTCTCTCTTCATTCCCCCCACACACACACACCTCTCTCTTCATTCCCCCCACACACACACACCTCTCTCTTCATTCCCCCCACACACACACACCTCTCTCTTCATTCCCCCCCCCACACACACACACCTCTCTCTTCATCCCCCCCCCCCACACACACCTCCCTCTTCATTCCCCCCCACACACACCTCTCTCTTCATTCCCCCCCCACACACACACCTCCCTCTTCATTCCCCCCCACACACACAACTCTCTCTTCATTCCCCCCCACACACACCCTTCTCTCTTCATTCCCCCCCACACACACACCTCTCTCTTCATTCCCCCCCACACACACACCTCTCTCTTCATTCCCCCCCACACACACACCTCTCTCTTCATTCCCCCCCACACACAAACCTCTCTCTTCATTCCCCCCCACACACACACCTCTCTCTTCATCCCCCCCCCACACACACCTCTCTCTTCATTCCCCCCCACACACACACCTCTCTCTTCATTCCCCCCCACACACACACCTCTCTCTTCATTCCCCCCCACACACACACCTCTCTCTTCATTCCCCCCCACACACACACCTCTCTCTTCATTCCCCCCCACACACACACCTCTCTCTTCATTCCCCCCCACACACACACCTCTCTCTTCATTCCCCCCCACACACACACCTCTCTCTTCATTCCCCCCCACACACACACATCTCTCTTCATTCCCCCCACAAACACACACACTGCTCCCTTCCCGTCACATCTAGACATGGATATGTAGAATAGTCACATCTAGACATGGAAATGTAAATCAGTAGAATAGTCACATCCAGACATGGAGATGTAGAATAGTCACATCTAGTCATGGAGATGTAAATCAGTACAATAGTCACATCTAGACATGGAGATGTAGAATAGTCACATCTAGTCATGGAAATGTAGAATAGTCACATCTAGTCATGGAAATGTAGAATAGTCACATCTAGTCATGGAGATGTAAATCAGTAGAATAGTCACATCTAGTCATGGAGATGTAGAATAGTCACATCTAGACATGGAGATGTAGAATAGTCACATCTAGACATGGAGATGTAGAATAGTCACATCTAGACATGGAGATGTAGAATAGTCACATCTAGTCATGGAGATGTAGAATAGTCACATCTAGTCATGGAGATGTAAAATAGTCACATCTAGTCATGGAGATGTAGAATAGTCACATCTAGTCATGGAAATGTAGAATAGTCACATCTAGTCATGGACATGTAAATCAGTAGAATAGTCACATCTAGTCATGGAGATGTAGAATAGTCACATCTAGTCATGGAAATGTAGAATAGTCACATCTAGTCATGGAAATGTAGAATAGTCACATCTAGTCATGGAGATGTAAATCAGTAGAATAGTCACATCTAGTCATGGAGATGTAGAATAGTCACATCTAGTCATGGAGATGTAGAATAGTCACATCTAGACATGGAGATGTAGAATAGTCACATCTAGACATGGAAATGTAGAATAGTCACATCTTGACATGGAGATGTAGAATAGTCACATCTAGTCATGGAGATGTAGAATAGTCACATCTAGTCATGGAGATGTAGAATAGTCACATCTAGTCATGGAGATGTAGAATAGTCACATCTAGTCATGGAGATGTAAAATAGTCACATCTAGTCATGGAGATGTAGAATAGTCACATCTAGTCATGGAAATGTAGAATAGTCACATCTAGTCATGGAGATGTAAATCAGTAGAATAGTCACATCTAGTCATGGCGATGTAGAATAGTCACATCTAGTCATGGAGATGTAGAATAGTCACATCTAGACATGGAGATGTAGAATAGTCACATCTAGTCATGGAGATGTAGAATAGTCACATCTAGACATGGAGATGTAGAATAGTCACATCTAGTCATGGAGATGTAAATCAGTAGAATAGTCACATCTAGTCATGGAGATGTAAATCAGTAGAATAGTCACATCTAGACATGGAGATGTAGAATAGTCACATCTAGACATGGAGATGTAAATCAGTAGAATAGTCACATCTAGTCATGGAGATGTAGAATAGTCACATCTAGTCATGGAGATGTAAATCAGTAGAATAGTCACATCTAGTCATGGAGATGTAGAATAGTCACATCTAGACATGGAGATGTAGAATAGTCACATCTAGACATGGAGATGTAGAATAGTCACATCTAGACATGGAAATGTAGAATAGTCACATCTAGACATGGAGATGTAGAATAGTCACATCTAGTCATGGAGATGTAGAATAGTCACATCTAGTCATGGAGATGTAAAATAGTCACATCTAGTCATGGAGATGTAGAATAGTCACATCTAGTCATGGAGATGTAAATCAGTAGAATAGTCACATCTAGTCATGGAGATGTAGAATAGTCACATCTAGTCATGGAGATGTAGAATAGTCACATCTAGACATGGAGATGTAGAATAGTCACATCTAGACATGGAAATGTAGAATAGTCACATCTAGACATGGAAATGTAGAATAGTCACATCTAGACATGGAGATGTAGAATAGTCACATCTAGTCATGGAGATGTAGAATAGTCACATCTAGTCATGGAGATGTAGAATAGTCACATCTAGTCATGGAGATGTAGAATAGTCACATCTAGTCATGGAGATGTAAAATAGTCACATCTAGTCATGGAGATGTAGAATAGTCACATCTAGTCATGGAGATGTAGAATAGTCACATCTAGTCATGGAGATGTAAATCAGTAGAATAGTCACATCTAGTCATGGCGATGTAGAATAGTCACATCTAGTCATGGAGATGTAGAATAGTCACATCTAGACATGGAGATGTAGAATAGTCACATCTAGTCATGGAGATGTAGAATAGTCACATCTAGACATGGAGATGTAGAATAGTCACATCTAGTCATGGAGATGTAAATCAGTAGAATAGTCACATCTAGTCATGGAGATGTAAATCAGTAGAATAGTCACATCTAGACATGGAGATGTAGAATAGTCACATCTAGACATGGAGATGTAAATCAGTAGAATAGTCACATCTAGTCATGGAGATGTAGAATAGTCACATCTAGTCATGGAGATGTAGAATAGTCACATCTAGTCATGGAGATGTAAATCAGTAGAATAGTCACATCTAGTCATGGAGATGTAGAATAGTCACATCTAGACATGGAGATGTAGAATAGTCACATCTAGACATGGAGATGTAGAATAGTCACATCTAGACATGGAAATGTAGAATAGTCACATCTAGACATGGAGATGTAGAATAGTCACATCTAGTCATGGAGATGTAGAATAGTCACATCTAGTCATGGAGATGTAGAATAGTCACATCTAGTCATGGAGATGTAAAATAGTCACATCTAGTCATGGAGATGTAGAATAGTCACATCTAGTCATGGAAATGTAGAATAGTCACATCTAGTCATGGAGATGTAAATCAGTAGAATAGTCAAATCTAGTCATGGAGATGTAAATCAGTAGAATAGTCACATCTAGACATGGAGATGTAGAATAGTCACATCTAGACATGGAGATGTAAATCAGTAGAATAGTCACATCTAGTCATGGAGATGTAGAATAGTCACATCTAGTCATGGAGATGTAGAATAGTCACATCTAGTCATGGAGATGTAGAATAGTCACATCTAGTCATGGAGATGTAGAATAGTCACATCTAGTCATGGAGATGTAGAATAGTCACATCTAGTCATGGAGATGTAAATCAGTAGAATAGTCACATCTAGACATGGAGATGTAGAATAGTCACATCTAGACATGGAGATGTAGAATAGTCACATCTAGTCATGGAGATGTAAATCAGTAGAATAGTCACATCTAGACATGGATATGTAGAATAGTCACATCTAGACATGGAGATGTAAATCAGTAGAATAGTCACATCTAGACATGGATATGTAGAATAGTCACATCTAGACATGGAGATGTAAATCAGTAGAATAGTCACATCTAGACATGGAGATGTAGAATAGTCACATCTAGACATGGAGATGTAAATCAGTAGAATAGTCACATCTAGTCATGGAGATGTAGAATAGTCACATCTAGACATGGAGATATAGAATAGTCACATCTAGACATGGAGATGTAGAATAGTCACATCTAGTCATGGAGATGTAAATCAGTAGAATAGTCACATCTAGACATGGAGATGTAGAATAGTCACATCTAGACATGGAGATATAGAATAGTCACATCTAGACATGGAGATGTAGAATAGTCACATCTAGTCATGGAGATGTAAATCAGTAGAATAGTCACATCTAGACATGGAGATGTAGAATAGTCACATCTAGACATGGAGATGTAAATCAGTAGAATAGTCACATCTAGTCATGGAGATGTAGAATAGTCACATCTAGTCATGGAGATGTAGAATAGTCACATCTAGTCATCGAGATGTAGAATAGTCACATCTAGTCATGGAGATGTAGAATAGTCACATCTAGTCATGGAGATGTAAATCAGTAGAATAGTCACATCTAGTCATGGAGATGTAGAATAGTCACATCTAGTCATGGAGATGTAGAATAGTCACATCTAGACATGGAGATATAGAATAGTCACATCTAGTCATGGAGATGTAGAATAGTCACATCTAGACATGGAGATGTAGAATAGTCACATCTAGACATGGAGATGTAGAATAGTCACATCTAGTCATAGAGATGTAGAATAGTCACATCTAGTCATGGAGATGTAGAATAGTCACATCTAGTCATGGAGATGTAGAATAGGCACATCTAGTCATGGAGATGTAGAATAGTCACATCTAGACATGGAGATGTAGAATAGTCACATCTAGTCATGGAGCTGTAGAATAGTCACATCTAGTCATGGAGATGTAGAATAGTCACATCTAGTCATGGAGATGTAAATCAGTAGAATAGTCACATCTAGTCATGGAGATGTAGAATAGTCACATCTAGATATGGAGATGTAGAATAGTCACATCTAGACATGGAGATGTAAATCAGTAGAATAGTCACATCTAGACATGGAGATATAGAATAGTCACATCTAGACATGGAGATGTAGAATAGTCACATCTAGTCATGGAGATGTAAATCAGTAGAATAGTCACATCTAGACATGGAGATGTAGAATAGTCACATCTAGACATGGAGATATAGAATAGTCACATCTAGACATGGAGATGTAGAATAGTCACATCTAGTCATGGAGATGTAAATCAGTAGAATAGTCACATCTAGACATGGAGATGTAGAATATTCACATCTAGACATGGAGATGTAAATCAGTAGAATAGTCACATCTAGTCATGGAGATGTAGAATAGTCACATCTAGTCATGGAGATGTAGAATAGTCACATCTAGTCATCGAGATGTAGAATAGTCACATCTAGTCATGGAGATGTAGAATAGTCACATCTAGTCATGGAGATGTAAATCAGTAGAATAGTCACATCTAGTCATGGAGATGTAGAATAGTCACATCTAGTCATGGAGATGTAGAATAGTCACATCTAGACATGGAGATATAGAATAGTCACATCTAGTCATGGAGATGTAGAATAGTCACATCTAGACATGGAGATGTAGAATAGTCACATCTAGACATGGAGATGTAGAATAGTCACATCTAGTCATAGAGATGTAGAATAGTCACATCTAGTCATGGAGATGTAGAATAGTCACATCTAGTCATGGAGATGTAGAATAGGCACATCTAGTCATGGAGATGTAGAATAGTCACATCTAGACATGGAGATGTAGAATAGTCACATCTAGTCATGGAGCTGTAGAATAGTCACATCTAGTCATGGAGATGTAGAATAGTCACATCTAGTCATGGAGATGTAAATCAGTAGAATAGTCACATCTAGTCATGGAGATGTAGAATAGTCACATCTAGATATGGAGATGTAGAATAGTCACATCTAGACATGGAGATGTAAATCAGTAGAATAGTCACATCTAGACATGGAGATATAGAATAGTCACATCTAGACATGGAGATGTAGAATAGTCACATCTAGTCATGGAGATGTAAATCAGTAGAATAGTCACATCTAGACATGGAGATGTAGAATAGTCACATCTAGACATGGAGATATAGAATAGTCACATCTAGACATGGAGATGTAGAATAGTCACATCTAGTCATGGAGATGTAAATCAGTAGAATAGTCACATCTAGACATGGAGATGTAGAATATTCACATCTAGACATGGAGATGTAAATCAGTAGAATAGTCACATCTAGTCATGGAGATGTAGAATAGTCACATCTAGTCATGGAGATGTAGAATAGTCACATCTAGTCATGGAGATGTAGAATAGTCACATCTAGACATGGAGATGTAGAATAGTCACATCTAGACATGGAGATGTAGAATAGTCACATCTAGACATGGAGATGTAGAATAGTCACATCTAGACATGGAGATGTAGAATAGTCACATCTAGACATGGAGATGTAGAATAGTCACATCTAGTCATAGAGATGTAGAATAGTCACATCTAGTCATGGAGATGTAGAATAGTCACATCTAGTCATGGAGATGTAGAATAGGCACATCTAGTCATGGAGATGTAGAATAGTCACATCTAGACATGGAGATGTAGAATAGTCACATCTAGTCATGGAGCTGTAGAATAGTCACATCTAGTCATGGAGATGTAAATCAGTAGAATAGTCACATCTAGTCATGGAGATGTAGAATAGTCACATCTAGACATGGAGATGTAGAATAGTCACATCTAGACATGGAGATGTAAATCAGTAGAATAGTCACATCTAGACATGGAGATATAGAATAGTCACATCTAGACATGGAGATGTAGAATAGTCACATCTAGTCATGGAGATGTAAATCAGTAGAATAGTCACATCTAGACATGGAGATGTAGAATAGTCACATCTAGACATGGAGATATAGAATAGTCACATCTAGACATGGAGATGTAGAATAGTCACATCTAGTCATGGGGATGTAAATCAGTAGAATAGTCACATCTAGACATGGAGATGTAGAATAGTCACATCTAGACATGGAGATGTAAATCAGTAGAATAGTCACATCTAGTCATGGAGATGTAGAATAGTCACATCTAGTCATGGAGATGTAGAATAGTCACATCTAGTCATGGAGATGTAGAATAGTCACATCTAGACATGGAGATGTAGAATAGTCACATCTAGACATGGAGATGTAGAATAGTCACATCTAGTCATGGAGATGTAAATCAGTAGAATAGTCACATCTAGTCATGGAGATGTAAATCAGTAGAATAGTCACATCTAGTCATGGAGATGTAAATCAGTAGAATAGTCACATCTAGTCATGGAGATGTAAATCAGTAGAATAGTCACATCTAGACATGGAGATGTAGATTAGTCACATCTAGTCATGGAGATGTAGAATAGTCACATCTAGTCATGGAGATGTAGAATAGTCACATCTAGTCATGGAGATGTAGAATAGTCACATCTAGTCATGGAGATGTAAATCAGTAGAATAGTCACATCTAGTCATGGAGATATCGAATGGTCACATCTTAGATCGAGAGCCATTTCACTTTCCTACTGTTTCTCGTTTGTTTCCCTTGTCCTTTAGTAACGGTCTTATTCACACAATGCTCTTGTGCCTCAGCCAGGCCATCAGGGTTTTATGCCAGACTGTATACCTAAGAGTAGGCCGTATCTGTGGCCAGATGCCTGGTGCTGTCCCTCAGCACCCGAGGGTGACGGATTAGCGAGAGGGAGACATGTCTCTCTCCCTCCGGTGTGGATGAGATTTGAGCTAATGTTTCCAACCCTCTGTCCCTCTCTCTCAGGTGCGGATGAGGTTTGGTCTAATGTTTCCAACCCTCTGTCCCTCTGTCTCAGGTGCAGATGAGGTTTGGGCTAATGTTTCCAACCCTCTGTCCCTCTCTCTCAGGTGCGGATGAGGTTTGCGGTCCCTCTGTCTCAGGTGCAGATGAGGTTTGGGCTAATGTTTCCAACCCTCTGTCCCTCTCTCTCTCAGGTGCGGATGAGGTTTGGGCTGAAGTCCCCAGTGAAGACTATCGAGGACTTCATCAAGCGCTTTACCTCTAGCCGTCTCACCTCCAACTCCAACAGTAGCAGCTCTTCCAGCCTCAACCGCTCCTCCCACCGTGAATGTTCCAGTGTCCTCTCCTCCCCCTCAGCCGAGAGCACCCTGACTAAATTAGATGAGGAGCATCACCTTGGAGGTTCGGTGGGTTTGGAACATGCCTTCTCCACCGTCCCTCCTCACACTACCGAGGGAGAGCCCGGGGCCCTAGAGGAAGGAGAGCTCCGCTACGAGGCAGAGTCACCTGACGAGGCTGCCCTGGTGTATGCGGCGCGTGCCTACAAGTGTTCTCTGGTTGGCCGGCTACCTGATCAGGTGACGGTGGAGCTACCTGACCTGGGGAAGCTAAGCTTTGAGCTGCTCCACACTCTGGGGTTTGACTCCACCAGAAAGAGGATGTCTGTGGTGGTGAGACACCCGCTAACAGATCAGATCACCGTCTACACTAAAGGAGCTGACTCTGTCATCATGGACCTCATCACACTGCCATCTACAGGTAGGAGGACCTCACAGCAGGCCAGGGGATGGGTGGTAGGGGGACTGGTCACTATGATGCATGACTTTATTAGGTAGAATCTCACCTACAGTGCCTTCAGAAAGTAATCATACCCCTTGACCTATTCCACATTTTGTTGTTATACAGCCTGAATTGAAAACAACTTGTCACCATCTGCACACCTCATAATGACAAAGTTTAAACATGTTTTTAGAATATTATATTATATAGAATAGAATATTTAAGTATTCACGCACCTGGGTCAATACTTTGTAGAAGCACCTTTGGTAGCGATTACAGCTGTCTTTCTGGGTAAGTCACTTAAGAGTTTTGCACACCTGGATTGTACAATATTTGATCATTATTCTTTCCAAAACGTATTCTTGCTCTGTCATATTGGTTGCCGATCATTGCTAGGCAACCATTGTAAAGTCTTGCCGTAGATTTAAATCAAAACTGTAGCTCGGCCACTCAGGAATATTCACTGTCTTCTTGTTTAGCAACTCCAGTGTAGATTTGGCCTTGTGTTTTAGGTTTTTGTCCTGCTGAAAGGTGAATTCATCTCCCAGTGTCTGCTGGAAAGCAGACTGAAAAAGGTTTTCCTCTAGGATTTTGCCTGTGCTTACCTCCATTCTGTCCAGGGGTGGTACTGAGGAGATACAGTTGAAGTCAGAAGTTTATATGCACTTAGGTTGGAGTCATTAAAACTCGTTTTTCAACCACTCCACAAATTTCTTGTCAACCTCTCTGCGATATGTGCGATGCTAGCGTCCCACCTCGCCAACAGCCAGTGAAAGTGCAGGGCGCCAAATTCAAAACAGCAAAAATCTCATAATTACAATTCCTCAAGCATACAAGTATCTTACACCATTTTAAAGATACAATTCTCGTTAATCCAACCACAGTGTCTGATTTCAAAAAGGATTTACAGCGAAAGCACCACAAATGATTGTTAGGTCACCACCAAGTCACAGAAAAATCCAGCCATTTTTCCAGCCAAAGAGAGGAGTCACAAAAAGCACAAATAGAGATAAAATTAATCACTAACCTTTAATGATCTTCACCGGATGACACTCATAGGACTTCATGTTACACAATACATGTATGTTTTGTTCGCTAAAGTGCATATTTTTACATTGGCCTGTTACGTTCAGTAGTTCTAAAACATTGATTTTGCAGAGAGCTACATCAAGTTACAGAAAAAGCAAACCATGCAATAATCTGAGTACAGCTTTCAGACAACAAGCAGACAAAAAGATACCTGCCATATTGGGTGGTCAACATTACTCAGAAATAGCATTATAAATATTCACTTACCTTTGATGATCTTCATCAGAATGCACTTCCAGGAATCCCAATTCCACCATAAATGTTTGATTTGTTCGATAATGTCCATCATTATGTCCAAATAGCCTCTCTTGTTAGGGCGTTTGGTAAATAAATCCAAATGCGCGTTCATGTCCAGCCAACGAAAAGTTCAAAAAGTTATATTACAGGTCGTAGAAACATGCCAAACTAAGTATAGAATCAATCTTTAGGATGTTTTTAACATAAATCTTCAATAATGTTCCAACCGGAGAATTCCATTGTCTGTAGAAAAGCAATGGAACGAGAGCTAACTCTCTCGTGACCGCGCGTCATGGGCCCAAGGCACTCTGCCAGACCACTGTCTCAAACAGCTCTCATGAGCCCCTCCTTTATAGTAGACTCCTCAAACAAGTTTCTAAAGACGGTTGACATCTAGTGGAAGCCTTAGGAAGTGCAACATAAGCAATATCCCACTGTATCTACAATAGGGGCTGGGTTTAAAAAAAAAACTACAAGCCTCAGATTTCCCACTTCCTGGTTGGATTTTTCTCAGGTTTTTGCCTGCCATATGAGTTCTGTTATACTCACAGACATCATTCAAACAGTTTTAGAAACTTCAGAGTGTTCTCTATCCAATACTACTAATAGTATGCATATATTAGCATCTGGAACAGAGTAGCAGGCAGTTTACACTGGGCACCTTATTCATCCAAGCTACTCAATACTGCCCCCATGTCACCAATAAGTTAACAAACTATAGTTTTGGCAAGTCGGTTAGGACATCTACTTTACACAAGTAATTTTTCCAACAATTGTTTACAGACAGTGAATTATAAGGGAAATAATCTATCACAATTCCAGTGGGTCAGAAGTTTACATAACCTATGTTGACTGTGCCTTTAAATAGCTTGGAAAATTCCAGAAAAAATTGGCATGGCTTTAGTAGCTTCTGATAGGCTAATTTACATAATTTGAGTCAATTGGAGGTGTACCTGTGGATGTATTTCAAGGCCTACCTTCAAACTCAGTGCCTCTTTGCTTGACATCATGGGGAAATCAAAAGAAATCAGCCAAGACCTCAGGAAAAAATTGTAGACCTCCACAGGTGTGGTTCATCCTTGAGAGCAATATCCAAACGCCACGTTCATCTGTACAAACAATAGTACACAAGTATAAACACGGAGCCGTCATACTGCTCAGGAAGGAGACGCGTTCTGTCTCCTAGAGATTAACGTACTTTGGTGCGAAAAGTGCAAATCAATCCCAGAACAACAGCAAAGGACCTTGTGAAGATGCTGGAGGAAACAGGTACAAAAGTATCTATATCCACAGTAAAACGAGTCCTATATCGACATAACCTGAAAGGCTGCACAGCAAGGAAGCCACTGCTCCAAAACCGCCATAAAAAAGCCAGACTACGGTTTGCAAACTGCACATGGGGACAAAGATCATACTTTTTGGAGAATTGCCCTCTGGTCAGATGAAACAAAAATAGAACTGTTTGGCCATAATGACCATCGTTATGTTTGGAGGAAAAAGGGAGAGGCTTGCAAGCTGAAGAACACCATCCCAACCTTGAAGCACGAGGGTGGCAGCATCATGTTGTGGGGGTCCTCTACTGCAGCAGGGACTGTTACACTTCACAAAATAGATGGCATCTTGAGGAAGGAAAGTTATGTGGATATATTGAAGCAACATCTCAAGACATCAGTCAAGAAGTTAAAGCTTGGTTGCAAATGGGTCTTCCAAATGGACACTGACCCCAAGCATACTTCCAAAGTTGTGGCAAAATGGCTAAAGGACAAAAAAGTCAAGGTATTGGAGTGGCCATCACATATCCCTGACCTCCATCCTATTGAACATTTGTGGGCAGAAGGAGGCCTACAAACCTGACTCAGTTACACCAGTGCTGTCAGGAGGAATGGGCCAAAATTCACCCAACTTATTGTGGGAAGCTTGTGGAAGGCTACCCGACATGTTTGACCCAAGTTAAACAATTTAAAGTCAATGCTACTTGAGTGTATGTAAACTTCTGACCCACTGGGAATGTGATGAAAGAAATAAAAGACTAAATAAATCATTCTTTCTACTATTATTCTGACCTTTCACATTCTTAAAATAAAGTGGTGATCTTAACGGACCTAAGACAGAACATTTTTGCTAGGATTAAATGTCAGGAATTGTGAAAAACTGAGTTCAAATGTATTTGGCTAAGATGTATGTAAACTTCCGACTTCAACTGTATTTTGCATTATTACTTTAGTGCCTTGTTGCAAACAGGATGCATGTTTTGGAATATTTTTATTCTGTACAGGCTTACTACTTTTCACTCTGTCAATTAGGTTATTGACAGAGTGGAGTATTGTGGAGTAACTACAATGTTGTTGATCCATCCTCAGTTTTCTCTTATCACAACCATTAAACTCTGTGACCGTTTTAAAAGTCACCATTGGCCAAATGGTGAAATCCCTGAGCAGTTTCCTTCCTCTCCGGCAACTGAGTTAGGAAGGACACCTGTATTTTTGTACTGACTGGGTTTATTGATACACCATCCAAAGTGTAATTAATAACTTCACCATGCTCAAAGGGATATTCAATGAACCAACAGGTTTATTCCTGATATAGGGGATGAGGCCCAGCAGGTTTATTCCTGATATAGGGGATGAGGCCCGCCTGGTTCCTTCCAGATATAGGGGATGAGGCCCTCCTGGTTCCTTCCAGATATAGGGGATGAGGCCCGCCTGGTTCCTTGCAGATATAGGGGATGAGGCCCGTCTGGTTCCTTCCTGATATAGGGAATGAGGCCCAGTAGGTTTATTTCTGATATAGGGGATGAGGCCCAGCAGGTTTATTCCTGATATAGGGGATGAGGCCCAGCAGGTTTATTCCCGATATATGGAATGAGGCCCAGCAGGTTTATTTCTGATATAGGGGATGAGGCCCAGCAGGTTTATTCCTGATATAGGGGATGAGGCCCAGCAGGTTTATTCCTGATATAGAGAATGAGGCCCAACAGGTTTATTCCTGATATAGAGAATGAGGCCCAACAGGTTTATTCCCGATATAGAGAATGAGGCCCAACAGGTTTATTCCTGGCTGTTGTAGGAGGGAAATATATAGTAGAGTAGGTCTAAAAATCCTTAAGGGCGAAGGTCTACACACACACACACACACACACACACACACACACACACACACGTTGTTAGTCAGCCAGGATCGCAAAGAGCTACAGAGGCACTTTTTCACTAATTCTGTGTACACACCGTCACTAGACACCTGTCCATGATTGCTTAGCAAGTCAGTATTCTGTGAGCAGTTGTGACAGGCTTTTTAAGACATGGTACCCCATTCAGTGTGACCCTGCCAGTAAATGCAACAGGGTTTCTGTGATGAATCAAAAACTTTGTCCTTACCCTGCAATAATGTATTCAGTATTGGACCTGTGTGAATGCTCTTCATTAATGAAGGCAGGTTGAACTGTAGTAGAAAGTTATCATTGTATCACCTTGAATAAAGGACCTTGGTAACCCCCGTAAATCAAGAGAAAGTGGTGCTTTTTTATTCTGGCATCTTTACTCAGTTACTCTGAAACAATCCTGGATTAATTTGTGAACGATGATATTGATTTTTCCAGTACCAAATGGCACCCTATTCCCTAAATAGTTCTTTACTTTTGACCAGGGCCCATAAGGGGTTGCCATTTGGGACACAACCTAGGTGTTAGAGAGTACTGAACGTCCATTATTTGAACGGTCCTCTGTAGCCAATCTCACAGGCTTTTTACTAAGTGAAAATTCAGGATGTGTGGGACCATTTTGTAGTTTAGTTTATAGAGTGAGGCAAGTCTTTGGGGACAGAGTTCTCAATCTCACCCCTAGCCCAGTTTCTCTGAATAGTGTCAAATATTTTTTTTATATCTAACCCAAGATGAACTACAGCCTGTTGTTTCCAATGGGAGCAGAATAAACCAGGAGGTGGGCAGAGAGGAGCTGGCGAGATCCTATTGGCTCGTTATGGCACGTATTCACATATTTCCGTTAGGGAATGCGTACTCCCCCGAAGTGCCCGTGTGCAATAACTCAATTTGCCCCTTGCACTCTACAAAACTTAGTTCACTCTGGTCGTAACCGATTCAAGATTTGGTAAGAGAGAACTGTGTTGAGATTAAATGTTTGATAGATGAGAACATTTGCAGAATGTCGGCCAAAATCCATCTTTCCCAATGGCCAGCCACTTGGCTTCCTCACATCACCATATTTGGGGGTGACTGGAAATGCCAACGAGATGCTTCACATTCATATGCCATCTCGGTCCAAGGATTTTTACTGATCCCCCAACCCAGCTCTGAATAGGCCAACCCTGTGCCTCAGCCCCCAACCCAGCTCTGAATAGGCCAACCCTGTGCCTCAGCCCCCAACCCAGCTCTGAATAGGCCAACCCTGTGCCTCAGCCCCCAACCCAGCTCTGAATAGGCCCCCCAGCCCCCAGCCCAGCTCTGAATAGGCCAACCTGTGCAGCCCCCAGCCCAGCTCTGAATAGGTCCCTCAGCCCAGCTCTGAATAGGCCCCTCAGCCCCCAGCCCAGCTCTGAATAGGCCCCTCAGCCCCCAGCCCAGCTCTGAATAGGCCCCTCAGCCCAGCTCTGAATAGGCCCCTCAACCCCCAGTCCAGCTCTGAATAGGTCCCCAGCCCAGCTCTGACCCAGCCCAGCCCAGCTCTGAATAGGTGCCCCCCCCAGCCCCTCTGAACCCAGCCCCGCTCTGACCCCCCAACTCAGCTCTGAATAGGCCCCCCCAGCACCCAGCCCAGCTCTGAATAGGCCCCCCAGCCCCCAACCCAGCTCTGAATAGGACCCTCAGCCCCCAGCCCAGCTCTGAATAGGCCCCCCAGCCCAGCTCTGAACCCTGTGCCTCAGCCCCCAACCCAGCTCTGAACCCTGTTCCTCAGCCCCTAATCCAGCTCTGAATAGGCCTCTCAGCCCTCGCCCCATCACCTCTTAGGCCCCTCAGCCCAGCTCTGAATAGGCCCCCAACCCAGCTCTGAATAGGCTCCAAACCCAGCTCTGAATTGGCCCCTCAGCCCAGCTCTGAATAGGCCCCCAACCCAGCTCTGAATAGGCTCCAAACCCAGCTCTGAATAGGCTCCCCAGTTCTGAACCCAGCTCAGCCCCTCAGAGCACTGAATAGGCCCATCTCAGCCCAGCTCTGAATGGGTCTACCCTGTGCCTCAGCTCCCAGCCCAGCTCTGAATAGTCTGTGCCTCAGCCACTTGCGTTTCTATATTTTTTGTTTTTTGTTCAGTATATAACTAATGGTCAATGGGATCATTCGTTTGACCATGCTAAACTACTATGTTTAGATAGCTGGCCATTAGACTGACTTACCAATCTAAACCTTTGTGGCTGACATGGGCTTATTAAGGGACTGTTGATACATAACCAAATTTAGAAATTCCACCTTGTGTCATTTATTTCAATATAACTCTCAACAGTAAGTAGAGACCAAGACTGAGCTACTGAGCCCCCCCCCCCCCCCCAGTAAAAACTGTCTGGCTTGAATAAGCAGCCAATAAGCAGAGGCCATACAAAACAAAACAAACAGTGCCTTGCGAAAGTATTCGGCCCCCTTGAACTTTGTGACCTTTTGCCACATTTCAGGCTTCAAACATAAAGATATAAAACTGTATTTTTTTTGTGAAGAATCAACAACAAGTGGGACACAATCATGAAGTGGAACGACATTTATTGGATATTTTAAACTTTTTTAACAAATCAAAAACTGAAAAATTGGGCGTGCAAAATTATTCAGCCCCCTTAAGTTAATACTTTGCAGCGCCACCTTTTGCTGCGATTACAGCTGTAAGTCGCTTGGGGTATGTCTCTATCAGTTTTGCACATCGAGAGACTGGAATTTTTTCCCATTCCTCCTTGCAAAACAGCTCAAGCTCAGTGAGGTTGGATGGAGAGCATTTGTGAACAGCAGTTTTCAGTTCTTTCCACAGATTCTCGATTGGATTCAGGTCTGGACTTTGACTTGGCCATTCTAACACCTGGATATGTTTATTTTTGAACCATTCCATTGTAGATTTTGCTTTATGTTTTGGATCATTGTCTTGTTGGAAGACAAATCTCCGTCCCAGTCTCAGGTCTTTTGCAGACTCCATCAGGTTTTCTTCCAGAATGGTCCTGTATTTGGCTCCATCCATCTTCCCATCAATTTTAACCATCTTCCCTGTCCCTGCTGAAGAAAAGCAGGCCAAAACCATGATGCTGCCACCACCATGTTTGACAGTGGGGATGGTGTGTTCAGCTGTGTTGCTTTTACGCCAAACATAACGTTTTGCATTGTTGCCAAAAAGTTCAATTTTGGTTTCATCTGACCAGAGCACCTTCTTCCACATGTTTGGTGTGTCTCTCAGGTGGTTTGTGGCAAACTTTAAACGACACTTTTTATGGATATCTTTAAGAAATGGCTTTCTTCTTGCCACTCTTCCATAAAGGCCAGATTTGTGCAATATACGACTGATTGTTGTCCTATGGACAGAGTCTCCCACCTCAGCTGTAGATCTCTGCAGTTCATCCAGAGTGATCATGGGCCTCTTGGCTGCATCTCTGATCAGTCTTCTCCTTGTATGAGCTGAAAGTTTAGAGGGACGGCCAGGTCTTGGTAGATTTGCAGTGGTCTGATACTCCTTCCATTTCAATATTATCGCTTGCACAGTGCTCCTTGGGATGTTTAAAGCTTGGGAAATATTTTTGTATCCAAATCCGGCTTTAAACTTCTTCACAACAGTATCTCGGACCTGCCTGGTGTGTTCCTTGTTCTTCATGATGCTCTCTGCGATTTTAACGGACCTCTGAGACTATCACAGTGCAGGTGCATTTATACGGAGACTTGATTACACACAGGTGGATTGTATTTATCATCATTAGTCATTTAGGTCAACATTGGATCATTCAGAGATCCTCACCGAACTTCTGGAGAGACTTTGCTGCACTGAAAGTAAAGGGGCTGAATAATTTTGCACGCCCAATTTTTCAGTTTTTGATTTGTTAAAAAAGTTTGAAATATCCAATAAATGTCGTTCCACTTCATTATTGTGTCCCACTTGTTGTTGATTCTTCACAAAAAAATACAGTTTTATATCTTTATGTTTGAAGCCTGAAATGTGGCAAAAGGTCGCAAAGTTCAAGGGGGCCGAATACTTTCGCAAGGCACTGTATATATTATATATATATAATGTATACAATACCTATGCATTCATACTATGAGTCTCCCAATCAATGTAATGTCAACCACCCTCATATGTCATGTATGCTAAAGGTTTTTTTTTATCTGGTTCTTCAATGATGGACGGAACAGACAAAGTTAATTTATATTCTATACAAGTAAAGACCAAACAAAATCCAACGTATTACATGGAATGTGCACAGGCTCCATGTTGGCCCAAAAAAAACAAAAAGCTTAATGTTCTTGAACATTTAAAAATGCACTATGGAGAAATAGGTCATTTCCTGGTTGCTAAAGTTCTAATAGTTTGCCTAATTTCAGTTTATGTAACAACACAAGCAAGTATACTGTAGAGAATTTCATTGTACAATCTAAACAGCTGTGAATAATCATTTTCAATAACCAATAATATAGTATTTTCATCTGTTTGAAGCTGGTGTACAAAACCCAAAGGAAAAGACGCAAAGATGAAACTTAAGAACGGCAAGCATAGAACACTCAGAACAGATCCACATCTTCTTAGACTTGCTGTCAATGAGAATGACAGATCTACAACTCACATTTCTACGTGCATTTGGTCGGGTCGGCCAACAAGTGACATATTGCAGCTTTGAAGAGATGTTTCCTGCTAGAATTAAATTACCGAAAGGAGGTCTTGAACATTTAAAGAGGAGCTGGGTTGGAGAGGCCTATACTGCCTCACAGCATAGGAGCCTTACTTTTTTTCACCCACCTACCAATCGGTGCCCTTCTTTGAGGCATTGGAAAACCTCCCTGGTCTTTGGTTGAATCTGTGTTTGAAATTCACTGCCTGACTGGGGTACAGAGATGAGGTAGTCATTGAAAAATCATGTTAAACAGCATTATTGCACAGAGTGAGTCCATGCAACTTATTATGTGACTCGTTAAGCACATTTTTACTCCTGAAGTTATTTAGGCTTGACATAACAACGGGGTTGAATACTTTTTGACTCAAGATATTTCAGCTTTAAATGTTTTATTAATTTGTAAAAATTTTGACAAATATAATTCCACTTTGGCTTTATAAGGTACTGTGTGTGTGTGGGGGGGTCAGTGACACATCTCAATTGAATACATTTTAAATTCAGGCAGTAACACAACAATGTGGCGTGAATACTCTCTGAACGTGAATACTCTCTGAAGGTGAATACTCTCTGAACGTGAATACTCTCTGAAGGTGAATACTCTCTGAAGGTGAATACTCTCTGAAGGTGAATACTCTCTGAAGGTGAATACTCTCTGAAGGTGAATACTCTCTGAAGGTGAATACACTCTGAACGTGAATACTCTGAACGTGAATACTCTGAACGTGAATACTCTCTGAAGGTGAATACTCTCTGAAGGTGAATACTCTGAACGTGAATACACTCTGAACGTGAATACTCTCTGAACGTGAATACTCCCTGAATGTGAATACTCTGAACATGAATACACTCTGAACGTGAATACTCTCTGAACGTGAATACTCTCTGAATGTGAATACTCTCTGAGTGTGAATACTCTCTGAACGTGAATACTCTGAACGTGAATACACTCTGAACGTGAATACACTCTGAACGTGAATACACTCTGAACGTGAATACACTCTGAACGTGAATACTCTCTGAATGTGAATACTCTCTGAATGTGAATAGTCTCTGAATGTGAATACTCTCTGAACGTGAATACTACGTTTTCTGACACTACGTTTTCTGTTTGAAAATAAAAAATAAAATCTTACAAAAAAACTAAAATTCAGTCACTACTTGCCTGAAGGACAATTAGCAAAACATTTTAATGTCAAGTCATGGAATGTAGGCTTACATTGAACAGCACACATTGGCTGCTACTGTAGAATAGCTATTGGCTGTTTCATAGAATAACTATTGGCTGTTTCATAAAATAACTATTGGCTGTTTCATAGAATAACTATTGGCTGTTTCATAGAATAGCTATTTCCATGTGAAGGTGGTATGATGGTAAGCCACTCTTATAGGTCTACATTATGATCAGATAACCACAGAAGCCTAGTTGGCCACTGTTAGTTTTAACTGCCTCGCGCCGGAAGTTGCAGAGAACGTTCACGTTTCTGCTCAGCAGACCTGAAATTTGGTCAGTGCTGAAAAAAACCATTGGATCATTAAATCAGAACAAGGTGAAGTTGGCAGCCTCCCATGAGGCTCCCGTGAGCCTCCCGTGAGGCCTCCAGACAGAGTTTTTGACTATTATCTGCAGATAAATATGGAAACATTCGATGAAGATTTTGAATCCTCACTGCAGGAACAATAAGGTAGTAGAGAGAGAGCCTCATTCTGGTCCAAAATATTATAAAAGAAAACCGATTTAATGTTATAAATGCTAATGTCATACTTGGTAATTAATTCCTTGCAGTAACACTGTAAATATGAATTTAATCTTGAGATTTAATGTTAAAAATAGCTTTTAATGTTCTTTAACTCAGAAAGTAGTCCTGATCATAATCGCCAAGACAATATCCAAAACAACTAACACACTGAATTCGTACCTTTTCACTTATTTAAATTGTCTTCTTACTCATTTTACCAATCTGATAAAGTCGTTAAAGTGTTCAATCATTTAGCTGTGTATTTCAGATGAAATCAAGGCGTTAGAATGTACCAGAGGAGGTCGTTCTGCACAAACTATTTCAGGGGCATGTCCCCCCCGGACTCCCACATCCCAGAACTCCCTGGCTGGCTACTTTTATATTTACTTACTTACAGAAAGCACTATAGACAGCACAAACAGATATGGGACCAAGCTAAGTCGACAATAGGTTCATTGTAGCAAAGCTATCATATTTTGACTTGACCAAATGGACAAGAAGAAATGTTGTCATACCACTGAAACTTCTGGATGCCAGAGCCTCGATTGAACAGGGAGGGAATGACTCTAATTACAGCGAAATGAATAGTCTCAGTTGAAACCCGACTCTCAGAGCTGAGTCAGAAGCAGCATGTGGACTGGTTGTGGTGACGTTATAGAGGAAACTGTTACTGAATAGCACTTTAGAAGTTTCCTAAATGTTTGGTGATGATGTGTGAAGTAACTTTCCTGCCAGATACATTAAAGGGAGTTGATGTTAATGCAAACTTCCATTTGTTTAATTCATTCATCTTTCACTTTTCAGATGATTCCAAAGGGAAACGCCAAAGAAAGATCCTATACAAGACCCAGAATTACCTGAACCTCTATGCTGCTGATGGTCTTCGTACTCTCTGCATCGCAAAAAAGGTAACACAGCTTCAGCAATACAACAATACATCTTCAACAACTAATAGGACTTTTATTTTTAAACTATTTCCATCATTAAACTCAAACACATGAGAAATCAGGGCCTGGGCCTAGAGCAAGGAGAACTGACTATCCTAACGTCTTGTAGTGGACTGGAAAACATTCTGTAGTGGACTGGAAAACATTCTGTAGTGGACTGGAAAACATTCAGTAGTGGACTGGAAAACATTCAGTAGTGTAGTGGACTGGAAAACATTCAGTAGTGGACTGGAAAACATTCAGTAGTGGACTGGAAAACATTCAGTAGTGTAGTGGACTGGAAAACATTCAGTAGTGGACTGGAAAACATTCAGTAGTGGACTGGAAAACATTCAGTAGTGGACTGGAAAACATTCAGTAGTGGACTGGAAAACATTCTGTAGTGGACTGGAAAACATTCAGTAGTGGACTGGAAAACATTCAGTAGTGGACTGGAAAACATTCAGTAGTGGACTGGAAAACATTCAGTAGTGGACTGGACAACATTCTGTAGTGGACTGGAAAACATTCAGTAGTGGACTGGAAAACATTCAGTAGTGGACTGGAAAACATTCAGTAGTGGACTGGAAAACATTCAGTAGTGGACTGGACAACATTCTGTAGTGGACTGGAAAACATTCAGTAGTGGACTGGACAACATTCAGTAGTGGACTGGACAACATTCTGTAGTGGACTGGAAAACATTCAGTAGTGGACTGGAAAACATTCAGTAGTGGACTGGAAAACATTCAGTAGTGGACTGGAAAACATTCAGTAGTGGACTGGAAAACATTCAGTAGTGGACTGGAAAACATTCAGTAGTGGACTGGAAAACATTCAGTAGTGGACTGGAAAACATTCAGTAGTGGACTGGAAAACATTCAGTAGTGGACTGGAAAACATTCAGTAGTGGACTGGAAAACATTCTGTAGTGGACTGGAAAACATTCTGTAGTGTAGTGGACTGGAAAACATTCTGTAGTGTAGTGGACTGGAAAACATTCTGTAGTGTAGTGGACTGGAAAACATTCTGTAGTGTAGTGGACTGGAAAACATTCAGTAGTGTAGTGGACTGGAAAACATTCTGTAGTGTAGTGGACTGGAAAACATTCAGTAGTGGACTGGAAAACATTCAGTAGTGTAGTGGACTGGAAAACATTCTGTAGTGGACTGGAAAACATTCAGTAGTGTAGTGGACTGGACAACATTCTGTAGTGGACTGGAAAACATTCAGTAGTGGACTGGAAAACATTCAGTAGTGTAGTGGACTGGAAAACATTCAGTAGTGGACTGGAAAACATTCAGTAGTGTAGTGGACTGGAAAACATTCAGTAGTGGACTGGAAAACATTCTGTAGTGGACTGGAAAACATTCAGTAGTGGACTGGAAAACATTCAGTAGTGGACTAGAAAACATTCAGTAGTGGACTGGAAAACATTCAGTAGTGTAGTGGACTGGAAAACATTCAGTAGTGGACTGGAAAACATTCTGTAGTGTAGTGGACTGGAAAACATTCTGTAGTGGACTGGAAAACATTCAGTAGTGGACTGGAAAACATTCAGTAGTGGACTGGAAAACATTCTGTAGTGGACTGGAAAACATTCTGTAGTGGACTGGAAAACATTCTGTAGTATAGTGGACTGGAAAACATTCAGTAGTGTAGTGGACTTGAAAACATTCTGTAGTGTAGTGGACTGGAAAACATTCAGTAGTGGACTGGAAAACATTCAGTAGTGTAGTGGACTGGAAAACATTCAGTAGTGTAGTGGACTGGACAACATTCAGTAGTGGACTGGAAAACATTCAGTAGTGGACTGGAAAACATTCAGTAGTGTAGTGGACTGGACAACATTCTGTAGTGGACTGGAAAACATTCAGTAGTGTAGTGGACTGGACAACATTCTGTAGTGGACTGGAAAACATTCAGTAGTGGACTGGAAAACATTCTGTAGTGTAGTGGACTGGAAAACATTCTGTAGTGGACTGGAAAACATTCTGTAGTGTAGTGGACTGGACAACATTATGTAGTGGACTGGAAAACATTCTGTAGTGGACTGGAAAACATTCTGTAGTGTAGTGGACTGGAAAACATTCAGTAGTGGACTGGAAAACATTCAGTAGTTTAGTGGACTGGAAAACATTCAGTAGTGGACTGGAAAACATTCAGTAGTGGACTGGAAAACATTCAGTAGTGGACTGGAAAACATTCTGTAGTGTAGTGGACTGGAAAACATTCAGTAGTGTAGTGGACTGGAAAACATTCAGTAGTGGACTGGAAAACATTCAGTAGTGGACTGGAAAACATTCAGTAGTGGACTGGAAAACATTCAGTAGTGGACTGGAGAACATTCAGTAGTGGACTGGAAAACATTCAGTAGTGGACTGGAAAACATTCAGTAGTGGACTGGAAAACATTCTGTAGTGGACTGGAAAGCATTCAGACAATTGAGAAACAGATGTACCCTCTCGCCTCTGGTATCTTAACGAAGAAAAATGGGATAAGTGATGCTTTTAATCATTTCATCTCGGCTTTTCCTTTGACAGAAACGTTGGTTTTAATTGACCCTAGTAAGTCAATTGAATGCGTCCAAGCTTACACATCCCCTGCCTAAGCAAGTTCTGTCTGACTCTGGCAACATAACTGAGAAGAATGGGATAAGTGAACCTTTTAATCATAATTTTATCACGACATGCTTGAGAGAAACAGTAGTTTAATTGACCCTGGACAGTCAATCGACTGCTCTTCCCTCGGCCAGCCTCCAGCTGACTCGATAGTTAACCCGTCAACATTTTAGTGAATCTTTTTTTTAGATTTCAACAATTTCCTGTCTGTGATGTGCTAGATGCCTTGCTTAAGATTGACATAAACAATTAATCCACTCGGGCTGATATGCTTGATTAATTTCTGCTGCAGGCCCATGTACTCCTCCTAACCTGATGATTATACTTGGTACTATCCCCAAGGTCTGGAAGGAGGCCCATGTACTCCTCCTAACCTGATGATTATACCTGGTACTATCCTCAGGGTATGGAAGGAGGCCCATGTACTCCTCCTAACCTGATGATTATACCTGGTACTATCCCCAGGGTCTGGAAGGAGGCCCATGTACTCTACCTAACCTGATGATTATATCTGGTACTATCCCCAAGGTCTTGAAGGAGGCCCATGTACTCCTCCTAACCTGATGATTGTACCTGGTACTATCCCCAGGGTCTGGAAGGAGGCCCATGTACTCCTCCTAACCTGATGATTATACTTGGAACTATCCCCAGGGTCTGGAAGGAGGCCCATGTACTCCACCTAACCTGATGATTATACCTGGTACTATCCCCAGGGTCTGGAAGGAGGCCCATGTACTCCTCCTAACCTGATGATTATACCTGGTACTATCCCCAGGGTCTGGAAGGAGGCCCATGTACTCCTCCTAACCTGATGATTATATCTGGTACTATCCCCAGGGTCTGGAAGGAGGTCCATGTACTCCTCCTAACCCAATGATTATACCTGGTACTATCCCCAGGGTCTGGAAGGAGGCCCATGTACTCCTCCTAACCTGATGATTATACCTGGTACTATCCCCAGGGTCTGGAAGGAGGTCCATGTACTCCTAACCCAATGATTATACCTGGTACTATCCCCAGGGTCTGGAAGGAGGCCCATGTACTCCTCCTAACCTGATGATTATACCTGGTACTATCCCCAGGGTCTGGAAGGAGGTACATGTACTCCTCCTAACCCAATGATTATACCTGGTACTATCCCCAGGGTCTGGAAGGAGGCCCATGTACTCCTCCTAACCTGATGATTATACCTGGTACTATCCCCAGGGTCTGGAAGGAGGCCCATGTACTCCTCCTAACCTGATGATTATACCTGGTACTATCCCCAAGGTCTGGAAGGAGGTCCATGTACTCCCCCTAACCTGATGATTATACCTGGTACTATCCCCAGGGTCTGGAAGGAGGCCCATGTACTCCTCCCAACCTGATGATTATACCTGGAACTATCCCCAGGGTCTGGAAGGAGGCCCATGTACTCCTCCTAACCTGATGATTATACCTGGTACTATCCCCAGGGTCTGGAAGGAGGCCCATGTACTCCTCCTAACCTGATGATCATATCTGGTACTATCCCCAGGGTCTGGAAGGAGGCCAATGTAGTCCTCCTAACCTGATGATTATACCTGGTACTATCCCCAGGGTATGGAAGGAGGCCCATGTACTCCTCCTAACCTGATGATTATATCTGGTACTATCCCCAGGGTCTGGAAGGAGGCCCATGTACTCCTCCTAACCCGATGATTATATCTGGTACTATCCCCAGGGTCTGGAAGTAGGCCCATGTACTCCTCCTAACCTGATGATTATATCTGGTACTATCCCCAGGGTCTTGAAGGAGGCCCATGTACTCCTCCTAACCTGATGATTATATCTGGTACTATCCCCAGGGTCTGGAAGGAGGCCCATGTACTCCTCCTAACCTGATGATTATATGTCATCACCACATTCTCTATCAGACAGTTGGTTGGTTCTCTGTGATGTCATCACCACATTCTCTATCAGACAGTTGGTTGGCCCTCTGTGATGTCATCACCACATTCTCTATCAGACAGTTGGTTGGCCCTCTGTGATGTCATCACCACATTCTCTATCAGACAGTTGGTTGGCCTTCTGTGATGTCATCACCACATTCTCTATCAGACAGTTGGTTGGCCCTCTGTGATGTCATCACCACATTCTCTATCAGACAGTTGTTTGGTCCTCTGTGATGTCATCACCACATTCTCTATCAGACAGTTGGTTGACCCTCTGTGATGTAATCACCACATTCTCTATCAGACAGTTGGTTGGTCCTCTGTGATGTCACCTAGGTTGATACGTTGCTATGTTTTCATTTATAAAGCCCTTTTTGTAAAAGTCCCACTGTAACTAACATCATTACTAAACTATAGACATACAAGTTACCAACCCAGGTCTCAGGGCTGGCTAACTCTGGAAATTCCTGGTAAATCAGCTTGTAGTTTTCCTGCACCTTAGTTGTGGAACAATCTTCAAAATATTCTTAAATGGAATGTTCTGATGCCTCTAGGTCAATTCAGAAAGCTGATTTTGAGGACTTTATTACTGATGAATGTGTGTTTTTCTATGACCGTGTTTTTCTTGCTGCTTGCATTTGGTTTCTATATTTTGATGTGTGTGTTTTCTGTCATTTATGTAAAATACACCTTGGTCTCAGTATGACTCCCTGATAAATAAATATAAAAAATAATCTACTCTAATAATCGACTAGTTTTTTTGTGTCTGTCTCTGTCTGTCTGTGTCTCTGTCTGTCTGTGTCTCTGTGTATGTATGTTTGTCTGTGTCTCTCTGTCTGTTTTTTTGTGTCTGTCTCTGTCTGTCTGTGTCTCTGTCTGTCTGTGTCTCTGTCTGTCTTTGTCTCTGTCTGTCTGTGTCTCTGTCTGTCTGTGTCTCTGTCTGCCTGTGTCTCTGTCTGCCTGTGTCTCTGTCTGTCTGTGTCTCTGTCTGTCTGTCTGTGTCTCTGTCTGTCTGTGTCTCTGTCTGTCTGTTTGTCTGTGTCTGTCTGTGGCAGGTTATGACTAAGGAGGAGTATGCTGTCTGGTTGCGACATCATCTGGAGGCAGAGACGGCCATACAGGGAAGAGAAGAGCTGCTGTTTCAGTCTGCTCTGAGACTGGAGATTAACCTGCATCTATTAGGTAAAGTTGTTACCCTTAACACTAGGACCGCTGGGCCTCCACGGACCCCCCACCCTTAACACTAGGACCGCTGGGCCTCCACGGACCCCCCACCCTTAACACTAGGACCGCTGGGCCTCCACGGACCCCCCTTACCCTTAACACTAGGACCGCTGGGCCTCCACGGACCCCCCACCCTTAACACTAGGACCGCTGGGCCTCCACAGACCCCCCACCCTTAACACTAGGACAGCTGGTCCTCCACGGACCCCCCACCCTTAACACTAGGAGGCCGCTGGGCCTCAAAGGACCCCCCACCCTTAACACTAGGACCGCTGGGCCTCCACGGACCCCCCACCCTTAACACTAGGACCGCTGGGCCTCCACGGACCCCCCTTACCCTTAACACTAGGACCGCTGGGCCTCCACGGACCCCCCACCCTTAACACTAGGACCGCTGGGCCTCCACAGACCCCCCACCCTTAACACTAGGACCGCTGGTCCTCTACGGACCCCCCACCCTTAACACTAGGAGGCCGCTGGGCCTCAAAGGACCCCCCACCCTTAACACTAGGACCGCTGGGCCTCCACAGACCCCCCACCCTTAACACTAGGACCGCTGGGCCTCAAAGGACCCCCCACCCTTAACACTAGGACCGCTGGGCCTCCACGGACCCCCCACCCTTAACACTAGGACCGCTGGGCCTCCACAGACCCCCCACCCTTAACACTAGTACCACTGGGCCTCAAAGGACACCCCACCCTTAACACTAGGACCACTGGGCCTCCATGGACCCCCACCCTTAACACTAGGACCGCTGGGCCTCCACAGATCCCCCACCCTTAACACTAGGACCGCTGGGCCTCCACGGACCCCCCACAATTAACACTAGGACAGCTGGGCCTCCACAGACCCCCCACCCTTAACACTAGGACCACTGGGCCTCCACGGACCCCCACCCTTAACACTAGGACCGCTGGGCCTCCACAGATCCCCCACCCTTAACACTAGGACCGCTGGGCCTCCACGGACCCCCACCCTTAACACTAGGACCGCTGGGCCTCCACAGATCCCCCACCCTTAACACTAGGACCACTGGGCCTCAAAGGCAGTCACTCTGACTGCAATATTCTAACAGTGTAATTAATTCATTTCATATGCTATTGCTAAAATAATAATTTGGTTGTGTTCATGAAGGTTGTTTAAAAAAAAGTTTTTACCTTTATTTAACAAGGTAATTCAGTTAAGAACAAATATTTTTTTACGATGACGGCCTGACCAAAGTCCTCCTGTACATAAAACCTCTGGGGGCTTGATAACAACATCCAGGCTCAAAACCTCTGGGGGCTTGATAACAACATCCAGGCTCAAAACCTCTGGGGGCTTGATAACAACATCCAGGCTCAAAGCCTCTGGGGGCTTGATAACAACATCCAGGCTCAAAGCCATTGGGGGCTTGATAACAACATCCAGGCTCAAAGCCTCTGGGGGCTTGATAACAACATCCAGGCTCAAAGCCATTGGGGGCTTGATAACAACATCCAGGCTCAAAGCCTCTGGGGGCTTGATAACAACATCCAGGCTCAAAGCCATTGGGGGCTTGATAACAACATCCAGGCTCAAATCCTCTGGGGGCTTGATAACAACATCCAGGCTCAAAGCCTCTGGGGGCTTGATAACAACATCCAGGCTCAAAGCCTCTGGGGGCTTGATAACAACATCCAGGCTCAAAACCTCTGGGGGCTTGATAACAACATCCAGGCTCAAAGCCTCTGGGGGCTTGATAACAACATCCAGGCTGAAAGCCTCTGGGGGCTTGATAACAACATCCAGGCTCAAAGCCTCTGGGGGCTTGATAACAACATCCAGGCTCAAAGCCATTGGGGGCTTGATAACAACATCCAGGCTCAAAGCCTCTGGGGGCTTGATAACAACATCCAGGCTCAAAGCCATTGGGGGCTTGATAACAACATCCAGGCTCAAATCCTCTGGGGGCTTGATAACAACATCCAGGCTCAAAGCCTCTGGGGGCTTGATAACAACATCCAGGCTCAAAGCCTCTGGGGGCTTGATAACAACATCCAGGCTCAAAACCTCTGGGGGCTTGATAACAACATCCAGGCTCAAAGCCTCTGGGGGCTTGATAACAACATCCAAGCTCAAAGCCTCTGGGGGCTTGATAACAACATCCAGGCTCAAAGCCTCTGGGGGCTTGATAACAACATCCAGGCTCAAAGCCATTGGGGGCTTGATAACAACATCCAGGCTCAAAGCCTCTGGGGGCTTGATAACAACATCCAGGCTCAAAGCCTCTGGGGGCTTGATAACAACATCCAGGCTCAAAGCCTCTGGGGGCTTGATAACAACATCCAGGCTCAAAGCCATTGGGGGCTTGATTACATCCAGGCTCAAAGCCTCTGGGGGCTTGATTACATCCAGGCTCAAAGCCTCTGGGGGCTTGATTACATCCAGGCTCAAAGCCATTGGGGGCTTGATTACATCCAGGCTCAAAGCCTCTGGGGGATTGATTACATCCAGGCTTAAAACCTCTGGGGGCTTGATTACATCCAGGCTCAAAACCTCTGGGGGCTTAATTACATCCATTGCACATCAACTCCAACATTCACAGAAAAAACACGATTTCCACTCCTGTAACTCCTGTATAACTTTGTTAGTTACAGCGAGCAAAGACAACCAGCACCATCGATCATAGTTAACGAGTTTTAATGTTATTCCGCCATTGCCACACACATACCACAGCTGTGGTAAACCATCACTCAGAACCCCATCAATACGGTCGGGACGGGGTGTTCGTTCTGTTGCTCCTGTGTGAGGGGGACGTCCTACATGGGATATTCAAGTCCAGGGTGGAGTGGTGGGCCAGGTAGGGACTGCTGCCTTGTAGAGGGGGATATTCAAGTCCAGGGTGGAGTGGTGGGCACGGTAGGGACTGCTGGTTCATGGTTGGCTGTTGAATGGATAAATGGTTCATGGTTGGCTGTTGATTGGATAAATAGTACATAGTTGACGGTTGATTGGATAAATGGTAGTAGCCTGATAATAAACCAGTCAGAAAAAGAAACATGTCCAGCAATATGATTATGATTTAGACCAGGGGGTCGTCAAACTCTTATGCCCAGGGACCCCCTCACAGGAAAACCAGGGACCCCCATCATACATTAGCAACACAAAAAAAGGCCTACGTTTTAATGTTTTCATTAGGCCACTGCTCCACTCGGGAGGCCTCAGGCCTACGTTTTAATGTTTTCATTAGGCCACTGCTCCACTCGGGAGGCCTCAGGCCTACGTTACGTTTTAATGTTTTCATTAGGCCACTGCTCCACTTGGGAGGCCTCAGGCCTACGTTACGTTTTAATGTTTTCATTAAGCCACTGCTCCACTTGGGAGGCCTCAGGCCTACGTTATGTTTTAATGTTTTCATTAGGCCATTGCTCCACTCGGGAGGCCTCAGGCCTACGTTACGTTTTAATGTTTTCATTAGGCCACTGCTCCACTCGGGAGGCCTCAGGCCTACGTTACGTTTTAATGTTTTCATTAGGCCACTGCTCCACTCGGGAGGCCTCAGGCCTACGTTTTAATGTTTTCATTAGGCCACTGCTCCACTCGGGAGGCCTCAGGCCTACGTTTTAATGTTTTCATTAGGCCACTGCTCCACTCAGGAGGCCTCAGGCCTACATTACGTTTTAATGTTTTCATTAGGCCACTGCTCCACTTGGGAAGCCTCAGGCCTGCGTTTTAATGTTTTCATTAGGCCACTGCTCCACTTGGGAGGCCTCAGGCCTACGTTTTAATGTTTTCATTAGGCCACTGCTCCACTCGGGAGGCCTCAGGCCTACATTTTAATGTTTTCATTAGGCCACTGCTTCACTCGGGAGGCCTCAGGCCTACGTTTTAATGTTTTCATTAGGCCACTGCTCCACTCGGAGGCCTCAGGCCTACATTACGTTTTAATGTTTTCATTAGGCCACTGCTCCACTCGGAGGCCTCAGGCCTACGTTTTAATGTTTCCATTAGGCCACTGCTCCACTCGGAGGCCTCAGGCCTACGTTTTAATGTTTTCATTAGGCCACTGCTCCACTCGGGAGGCCTCAGGCCTACGTTTTAATGTTTTCATTAGGCCACTGCTCCACTCGGGAGGCCTCAGGCCTACGTTTTAATGTTTTCATTAGGCCAGTGCTCCACTCGGGAGGCCTCAGGCCTACGTTACGTTTTAATGTTTTCATTAGGCCACTGCTCCACTCGGGAGGCCTCAGGCCTACGTTTTAATGTTTTCATTAGGCCACTGCTCCACTCAGGAGGCCTCAGGCCTACGTTTTAATGTTTTCATTAGGCCACTGCTCCACTTGGGAGGCCTCAGGCCTACGTTACGTTTTAAAGTTTTCATTAGGCCACTGCTCCACTCGGGAGGCCTCAGGCCTACGTTTTAATGTTTTCATTAGGCCACTGCTCCACTCGGGAGGCCTCAGGCCTACGTTATGTTTTAATGTTTTCATTAAGCCACTGCTCCACTTGGGAGGCCTCAGGCCTACATTACGTTTTAATGTTTTCATTAAGCCACTGCTCCACTCGGGAGGCCTCAGGCCTACATTACGTTTTAATGTATTCATGAGGCCACTGCTCCACTCCGGAGGCCTCAGGCCTACGTTTTAATGTTTTCATTAGGCCACTGCTCCACTCGGAGGCCTCAGGCCTACGTTTTAATGTTTTCATTAGGCCACTGCTCCACTCGATAGGCCTCAGGCCTACATTACATTTTAATGTTTTCATTAGGCCACTGCTCCACTCGGGAGGCCTCAGGCCTACGTTTTAATGTTTTCATTAGGCCACTGCTCCACTCGGGAGGCCTCAGGCCTACGTTTTAATGTTTTCATTAGGCCACTGCTCCACTCGGGAGGCCTCAGGCCTACGTTACGTTTTAATGTTTTCATTAGGCCACTGCTCCACTCGGGAGGCCTCAGGCCTACGTTACGTTTTAATGTTTTCATTAGGCCACTGCTCCACTCGGGAGGCCTCAGGCCTACGTTTTAATGTTTTCATTAGGCCACTGCTCCACTCGGAGGCCTCAGGCCTACATTATGTTTTAATGTTTTCATTAGGCCACTGCTCCACTCGGAGGCCTCAGGCCTACGTTTTAATGTTTCCATTAGGCCACTGCTCCACTCGGGAGGCCTCAGGCCTACGTTTTAATGTTTTCATTAGGCCACTGCTCCACTCGGGAGGCCTCAGGCCTACGTTACGTTTTAATGTTTTCATTAAGCCACTGCTCCACTCGGGAGGCCTCAGGCCTACGTTACGTTTTAAAGTTTTCATTAGGCCACTGCTCCACTCGGGAGGCCTCAGGCCTACGTTACGTTTTAATGTTTTCATTAGGCCACTGCTCCACTTGGGAGGCCTCAGGCCTACTTTTTAATGTTTCCATTAGGCCACTGCTCCACTCGGAGGCCTCAGGCCTACGTTTTAATGTTTCCATTAGGCCACTGCTCCACTCGGGAGGCCTCAGGCCTACATTTTAATGTTTTCATTAGGCCACTGCTCCACTCGGGAGGCCTCAGGCCTACGTTTTAATGTTTTCATTAGGCCACTGCTCCACTCGGGAGGCCTCAGGCCTACGTTACGTTTTAATGTTTTCATTAGGCCACTGCTCCACTCGGGAGGCCTCAGGCCTACGTTACGTTTTAATGTTTTCATTAGGCCACTGCTCCACTCGGGAGGCCTCAGGCCTACGTTTTAATGTTTTCATTAGGCCACTGCTCCACTCGGGAGACCTCAGGCCTATGTTTTAATGTTTTCATTAAGCCACTGCTCCACTCGGGAGGCCTAAGGCCTACGTTATGTTTTAATGTTTTCATTAAGCCACTGCTCCACTCGGGAGGCCTCAGGCCTACGTTATGTTTTAATGTTTTCATTAAGCCACTGCTCCACTCGGGAGGCCTCAGGCCTACATTACGTTTTAATACTTCCATTAAGCCACTGCTCCACTCCGGAGGCCTCAGGCCTACGTTTTAATGTTTTCATTAGGCCACTGCTCCACTCGGAGGCCTCAGGCCTACGTTTTAATGTTTTCATTAGGCCACTGCTCCACTCGGTAGGCCTCAGGCCTACATTACATTTTAATGTTTTCATTAGGCCACTGCTCCACTCGGGAGGCCTCAGGCCTACGTTTTAATGTTTTCATTAGGCCACTGCTCCACTCGGGAGGCCTCAGGCCTACATTACATTTTAATGTTTTCATTAGGCCAGTGCTCCACTCGGGAGGCCTCAGGCCTACGTTTTAATGTTTTCATTAGGCCACTGCTCCACTCGGGAGGCCTCAGGCCTACGTTACGTTTTAATGTTTTCATTAGGCCACTGCTCCACTCGGGAGGCCTCAGGCCTACGTTTTAATGTTTTCATTAGGCCACTGCTCCACTCGGGAGGCCTCAGGCCTACGTTTGAATGTTTTCATTAGGCCACTGCTCCACTTGGGAGGCCTCAGGCCTACGTTTTAATGTTTTCATTAAGCCACTGCTCCACTCGGGAGGCCTCAGGCCTACGTTACGTTTTAATGTTTTCATTAAGCCACTGCTCCACTCGGGAGGCCTCAGTCCTACGTTACGTTTTAATGTTTTCGTTAGGCCACTGCTCCACTCGGGAGGCCTCAGGCCTACGTTACGTTTTAATGTTTTCATTAGGCCACTGCTCGACTTGGGAGGCCTCAGGCCTACGTTTTAATGTTTTCATTAGGCCACTGCTCCACTCGGAGGCCTCAGGCCTACGTTTTAATGTTTCCATTAGGCCACTGCTCCACTCGGGAGGCCTCAGGCCTACGTTACGTTTTAAAGTTTTCATTAGGCCACTGCTCCACTCGGGAGGCCTCAGGCCTACGTTACGTTTTAATGTTTTCATTAGGCCACTGCTCCACTTGGGAGGCCTCAGGCCTACTTTTTAATGTTTTCATTAGGCCACTGCTCCACTCGGAGGCCTCAGGCCTACGTTTTAATGTTTCCATTAGGCCACTGCTCCACTCGGGAGGCCTCAGGCCTACATTTTAATGTTTTCATTAGGCCACTGCTCCACTCGGGAGGCCTCAGGCCTATGTTTTAATGTTTTCATTAGGCCACTGCTCCACTCGGGAGTCCTCAGGCCTACGTTACGTTTTAATGTTTTCATTAGGCCACTGCTCCACTCGGGAGGCCTCAGGCCTACGTTACGTTTTAATGTTTTCATTAAGCCACTGCTCCACTTGGGAGGCCTCAGGCCTACATTACGTTTTAATGTTTTCATTAGGCCACTGCTCCACTCGGGAGGCCTCAGGCCTACGTTACGTTTTAATGTTTTCATTATGCCACTGCTCCACTCGGATGCCTCAGGCCTACGTTTTAATGTTTTCATTAGGCCACTGCTCCACTCGGGAGGCCTCAGGCCTACGTTACGTTTTAATGTTTTCATTAGGCCACTGCTCCACTCGGGAGGCCTCAGGCCTACGTTTTAATGTTTTCATTAGGCCACTGCTCCACTCGGGAGGCCTCAGGCCTATGTTTTAATGTTTTCATTAGGCCACTGCTCCACTCGGGAGTCCTCAGGCCTACGTTACGTTTTAATGTTTTCATTAGGCCACTGCTCCACTCGGGAGGCCTCAGGCCTACGTTACGTTTTAATGTTTTCATTAAGCCACTGCTCCACTTGGGAGGCCTCAGGCCTACATTACGTTTTAATGTTTTCATTAGGCCACTGCTCCACTCGGGAGGCCTCAGGCCTACGTTACGTTTTAATGTTTTCATTATGCCACTGCTCCACTCGGATGCCTCAGGCCTACGTTTTAATGTTTTCATTAGGCCACTGCTCCACTCGGGAGGCCTCAGGCCTACGTTACGTTTTAATGTTTTCATTAGGCCACTGCTCCACTCGGGAGGCCTCAGGCCTACGTTACGTTTTAATGTTTTCATTATGCCACTGCTCCACTCGGGAGGCCTCAGGCCTACATTACGTTTTAACGTTTTCATTAAGCCACTGCTCCACTTGGGAGGCCTCAGGCCTACATTACGTTTTAATGTTTTCATTAGGCCACTGCTCCACTCGGGAGGCCTCAGGCCTACATTACGTTTTAATGTTTTCATTAGGCCACTGCTCCACTCGGGAGGCCTCAGGCCTACGTTACGTTTTAATGTTTTCATTAGGCCACTGCTCCACTCGGGAGGCCTCAGGCCTACATTTTAATGTTTTCATTAGGCCACTGCTCCACTCGGGAGGCCTCAGGCCTACGTTTTAATGTTTTCATTAAGCCACTGCTCCACTCGGGAGGCCTCAGGCCTACGTTTTAATGTTTTCATTAGGCCACTGCTCTACTCGGGAGGCCTCAGGCCTACATTACGTTTTAATGTTTTCATTAGGCCACTGCTCCACTCGGGAGGCCTCAGGCCTACGTTTTAATGTTTTCATTAAGCCACTGCTCCACTCGGGAGGCCTCAGGCCTACGTTTTAATGTTTTCATTAGGCCACTGCTCCACTCGGGAGGCCTCAGGCCTACGTTTTAATGTTTTCATTAGGCCACTGCTCCACTTGGGAGGCCTCAGGCCTACATTTTAATATTTTCATTAGGCCACTGCTCCACTCGGGAGGCCTCAGGCCTACGTTTTAATGTTTTCATTAGGCCACTGCTACACTCGGGAGGCCTCAGGCCTACGTTTTAATGTTTTCATTAGGCCACAGCTCCACTCGGGAGGCCTCAGGCCTACGTTTTAATGTTTTCATTAGGCCACTGCTCCACTCGGGAGGCCTCAGGCCTACGTTTTAATGTTTTCATTAGGCCACTGCTCCACTCGGGAGGCCTCAGGCCTACATTACGTTTTAATGTTTTCATTAGGCCACTGCTCCACTCGGGAGGCCTCAGGCCTACGTTTTAATGTTTTCATTAGGCCACTGCTCCACTCGGGAGGCCTCAGGCCTACGTTTTAATGTTTTCATTAGGCCACTGCTCCACTCGGGAGGCCTCAGGCCTACGTTACGTTTTAATGTTTTCATTAGGCCACTGCTCCACTCGGGAGGCCTCAGGGCTACATTACGTTTTAATGTTTTCATTAGGCCACTGCTCCACTCGGGAGGCCTCAGGCCTACATTACGTTTTAATGTTTTCATTAGGCCACTGCTCCACTCGGGAGGCCTCAGGCCTACGTTACGTTTTAATGTTTTCATTAGGCCACTGCTCCACTTGGGAGGCCTCAGGCCTACATTTTAATGTTTTCATTAGGCCACTGCTCCACTCGGGAGGCCTCAGGCCTACGTTTTAATGTTTTCATTAGGCCACAGCTCCACTCGGGAGGCCTCAGGCCTACGTTTTAATGTTTTCATTAGGCCACTGCTCCACTCGGGAGGCCTCAGGCCTACATTACGTTTTAATGTTTTCATTAGGCCACTGCTCCACTCGGGAGGCCTCAGGCCTACGTTTTAATGTTTTCATTAGGCCACTGCTCCACTCGGGAGGCCTCAGGCCTACGTTTTAATGTTTTCATTAGGCCACTGCTCCACTCGGGAGGCCTCAGGCCTACGTTTTAATGTTTTCATTAGGCCACTGCTCCACTCGGGAGGCCTCAGGCCTACATTTTAATGTTTTCATTAGGCCACTGCTCCACTCGGGAGGCCTCAGGCCTACGTTTTAATGTTTTCATTAGGCCACTGCTCCACTCGGGAGGCCTCAGGCCTACATTTTAATGTTTTCATTAAGCCACTGCTCCACTCGGGAGGCCTCAGGCCTACATTTTAATGTTTTCATTAGGCCACTGCTCCAATCGGGAGGCCTCAGGCCTACATTTTAATGTTTTCATTAGGCCACTGCTCCACTCGGGAGGCCTCAGGCCTACGTTTTAATGTTTTCATTAGGCCACTGCTCCACTCGGGAGGCCTCAGGCCTACATTTTAATGTTTTCATTAGGCCACTGCTCCACTCGGGAGGCCTCAGGCCTACGTTTTAATGTTTTCATTAGGCCACTGCTCCACTTGGGAGGCCTCAGGCCTACATTTTAATATTTTCATTAGGCCACTGCTCCACTCGGGAGGCCTCAGGCCTACGTTTTAATGTTTTCATTAGGCCACTGCTCCACTCGGGAGGCCTCAGGCCTACATTTTAATGTTTTCATTAGGCCACTGCTCCACTCGGGAGGCCTCAGGCCTACGTTTTAATGTTTTCATTAGGCCACTGCTCCACTCGGGAGGCCTCAGGCCTACATTACGTTTTAATGTTTTCATTAGGCCACTGCTCCACTCGGGAGGCCTCAGGCCTACGTTTTAATGTTTTCATTAGGCCACTGCTCCACTCGGGAGGCCTCAGGCCTACGTTTTAATGTTTTCATTAGGCCACTGCTCCACTCGGGAGGCCTCAGGCCTACGTTTTAATGTTTTCATTAGGCCACTGCTCCACTCGGGAGGCCTCAGGCCTACATTTTAATGTTTTCATTAGGCCACTGCTCCACTCGGGAGGCCTCAGGCCTACGTTTTAATGTTTTCATTAGGCCACTGCTCCACTCGGGAGGCCTCAGGCCTACATTTTAATGTTTTCATTAAGCCACTGCTCCACTCGGGAGGCCTCAGGCCTACATTTTAATGTTTTCATTAGGCCACTGCTCCAATCGGGAGGCCTCAGGCCTACATTTTAATGTTTTCATTAGGCCACTGCTCCACTCGGGAGGCCTCAGGCCTACGTTTTAATGTTTTCATTAGGCCACTGCTCCACTCGGGAGGCCTCAGGCCTACATTTTAATGTTTTCATTAGGCCACTGCTCCACTCGGGAGGCCTCAGGCCTACGTTTTAATGTTTTCATTAGGCCACTGCTCCACTCGGGAGGCCTCAGGCCTACGTTTTAATGTTTTCATTAGGCCACTGCTCCACTCGGGAGGCCTCAGGCCTACGTTTTAATGTTTTCATTAGGCCACTGCTCCACTCGGGAGGCCTCAGGCCTACATTTTAATGTTTTCATTAGGCCACTGCTCCACTCGGGAGGCCTCAGGCCTACGTTTTAATGTTTTCATTAGGCCACTGCTCCACTCGGGAGGCCTCAGGCCTACATTACATTTTAATGTTTTCATTAGGCCACTGCTCCACTCGGGAGGCCTCAGGCCTACGTTTTAATGTTTTCATTAGGCCACTGCTCCACTCGGGAGGCCTCAGGCCTACGTTTTAATGTTTTCATTAGGCCACTGCTCCACTCGGGAGGCCTCAGGCCTACGTTTTAATGTTTTCATTAAGCCACTGCTCCACTCGGGAGGCCTCAGGCCTACGTTTTAATGTTTTCATTAGGCCACTGCTCCACTCGGGAGGCCTCAGGCCTACGTTTTAATGTTTTCATTAGGCCACTGCTCCACTCGGGAGGCCTCAGGCCTACAATGTTTTCATTAGGCCACTGCTCCACTCGGGAGGCCTCAGGCCTACGTTTTAATGTTTTCATTAGGCCACTGCTCCACTCGGGAGGCCTCAGGCCTACGTTTTAATGTTTTCATTAGGCCACTGCTCCACTCGGGAGGCCTCAGGCCTACGTTTTAATGTTTTCATTAGGCCACAGCTCCACTCGGGAGGCCTCAGGCCTACGTTTTAATGTTTTCATTAGGCCACTGCTCCACTCGGGAGGCCTCAGGCCTACGTTTTAATGTTTTCATTAGGCCACTGCTCCACTCGGGAGGCCTCAGGCCTACATTACGTTTTAATGTTTTCATTAGGCCACTGCTCCACTCGGGAGGCCTCAGGCCTACGTTTTAATGTTTTCATTAGGCCACTGCTCCACTCGGGAGGCCTCAGGCCTACGTTTTAATGTTTTCATTAGGCCACTGCTCCACTCGGGAGGCCTCAGGCCTACGTTACGTTTTAATGTTTTCATTAGGCCACTGCTCCACTCGGGAGGCCTCAGGGCTACATTACGTTTTAATGTTTTCATTAGGCCACTGCTCCACTCGGGAGGCCTCAGGCCTACATTACGTTTTAATGTTTTCATTAGGCCACTGCTCCACTCGGGAGGCCTCAGGCCTACGTTACGTTTTAATGTTTTCATTAGGCCACTGCTCCACTTGGGAGGCCTCAGGCCTACATTTTAATGTTTTCATTAGGCCACTGCTCCACTCGGGAGGCCTCAGGCCTACGTTTTAATGTTTTCATTAGGCCACTGCTCCACTCGGGAGGCCTCAGGCCTACGTTTTAATGTTTTCATTAGGCCACTGCTCCACTCGGGAGGCCTCAGGCCTACGTTTTAATGTTTTCATTAGGCCACTGCTCCACTCGGGAGGCCTCAGGCCTACATTACGTTTTAATGTTTTCATTAGGCCACTGCTCCACTCGGGAGGCCTCAGGCCTACGTTTTAATGTTTTCATTAGGCCACTGCTCCACTCGGGAGGCCTCAGGCCTATGTTTTAATGTTTTCATTAGGCCACTGCTCCACTCGGGAGGCCTCAGGCCTACGTTTTAATGTTTTCATTAGGCCACTGCTCCACTCGGGAGGCCTCAGGCCTACATTTTAATGTTTTCATTAGGCCACTGCTCCACTCGGGAGGCCTCAGGCCTACGTTTTAATGTTTTCATTAGGCCACTGCTCCACTCGGGAGGCCTCAGGCCTACATTTTAATGTTTTCATTAGGCCACTGCTCCACTCGGGAGGCCTCAGGCCTACATTTTAATGTTTTCATTAGGCCACTGCTCCACTCGGGAGGCCTCAGGCCTACATTTTAATGTTTTCATTAGGCCACTGCTCCACTCGGGAGGCCTCAGGCCTACGTTTTAATGTTTTCATTAGGCCACTGCTCCACTCGGGAGGCCTCAGGCCTACATTTTAATGTTTTCATTAGGCCACTGCTCCACTCGGGAGGCCTCAGGCCTACGTTTTAATGTTTTCATTAGGCCACTGCTCCACTCGGGAGGCCTCAGGCCTACATTTTAATGTTTTCATTAGGCCACTGCTCCACTCGGGAGGCCTCAGGCCTACGTTTTAATGTTTTCATTAGGCCACTGCTCCACTCGGGAGGCCTCAGGCCTACATTTTAATGTTTTCATTAGGCCACTGCTCCACTCGGGAGGCCTCAGGCCTACGTTTTAATGTTTTCATTAGGCCACTGCTCCACTCGGGAGGCCTCAGGCCTACATTTTAATGTTTTCATTAGGCCACTTCCACTCGGGAGGCCTCAATGTTTTCATTAGGCCACTGCTCCACTCGGGAGGCCTCAGGCCTACGTTTTAATGTTTTCATTAGGCCACTGCTCCACTCGGGAGGCCTCAGGCCTACGTTTTAATGTTTTCATTAGGCCACTGCTCCACTCGGGAGGCCTCAGGCCTACGTTTTAATGTTTTCATTAGGCCACTGCTCCACTCGGGAGGCCTCAGGCCTACGTTTTAATGTTTTCATTAGGCCACTGCTCCACTCGGGAGGCCTCAGGCCTACGTTTTAATGTTTTCATTAGGCCACTGCTCCACTCGGGAGGCCTCAGGCCTACATTTTAATGTTTTCATTAGGCCACTGCTCCACTCGGGAGGCCTCAGGCCTACATTTTAATGTTTTCATTAGGCCACTGCTCCACTCGGGAGGCCTCAGGCCTACATTTTAATGTTTTCATTAGGCCACTGCTCCACTCGGGAGGCCTCAGGCCTACGTTTTAATGTTTTCATTAGGCCACTGCTCCACTCGGGAGGCCTCAGGCCTACATTTTAATGTTTTCATTAGGCCACTGCTCCACTCGGGAGGCCTCAGGCCTACGTTTTAATGTTTTCATTAGGCCACTGCTCCACTCGGGAGGCCTCAGGCCTACGTTTTAATGTTTTCATTAGGCCACTGCTCCACTCGGGAGGCCTCAGGCCTACGTTTTAATGTTTTCATTAGGCCACTGCTCCACTCGGGAGGCCTCAGGCCTACATTTTAATGTTTTCATTAGGCCACTGCTCCACTCGGGAGGCCTCAGGCCTACGTTTTAATGTTTTCATTAGGCCACTGCTCCACTCGGGAGGCCTCAGGCCTACATTACATTTTAATGTTTTCATTAGGCCACTGCTCCACTCGGGAGGCCTCAGGCCTACGTTTTAATGTTTTCATTAGGCCACTGCTCCACTCGGGAGGCCTCAGGCCTACGTTTTAATGTTTTCATTAGGCCACTGCTCCACTCGGGAGGCCTCAGGCCTACGTTTTAATGTTTTCATTAGGCCACTGCTCCACTCGGGAGGCCTCAGGCCTACGTTTTAATGTTTTCATTAGGCCACTGCTCCACTCGGGAGGCCTCAGGCCTACATTACGTTTTAATGTTTTCATTAGGCCACTGCTCCACTCGGGAGGCCCAGGCCTATGTTTTAATGTTTTCATTAGGCCACTGCTCCACTCGGGAGGCCTCAGGCCTACGTTTTAATGTTTTCATTAGGCCACTGCTCCACTCGGGAGGCCTCAGGCCTACATTTTAATGTTTTCATTAGGCCACTGCTCCACTCGGGAGGCCTCAGGCCTACGTTTTAATGTTTTCATTAGGCCACTGCTCCACTCGGGAGGCCTCAGGCCTACATTACATTTTAATGTTTTCATTAGGCCACTGCTCCACTCGGGAGGCCTCAGGCCTACGTTTTAATGTTTTCATTAGGCCACTGCTCCACTCGGGAGGCCTCAGGCCTACGTTTTAATGTTTTCATTAGGCCACTGCTCCACTCGGGAGGCCTCAGGCCTACATTACATTTTAATGTTTTCATTAGGCCACTGCTCCACTCGGGAGGCCTCAGGCCTACGTTTTAATGTTTTCATTAGGCCACTGCTCCACTCGGGAGGCCTCAGGCCTACGTTTTAATGTTTTCATTAGGCCACTGCTCCACTCGGGAGGCCTCAGGCCTACGTTTTAATGTTTTCATTAGGCCACTGCTCCACTCGGGAGGCCTCAGGCCTACGTTTTAATGTTTTCATTAGGCCACTGCTCCACTCGGGAGGCCTCAGGCCTACATTACGTTTTAATGTTTTCATTAGGCCACTGCTCCACTCGGGAGGACCCAGGCCTATGTTTTAATGTTTTCATTAGGCCACTGCTCCACTCGGGAGGCCTCAGGCCTACGTTTTAATGTTTTCATTAGGCCACTGCTCCACTCGGGAGGCCTCAGGCCTACATTTTAATGTTTTCATTAGGCCACTGCTCCACTCGGGAGGCCTCAGGCCTACGTTTTAATGTTTTCATTAGGCCACTGCTCCACTCGGGAGGCCTCAGGCCTACATTACATTTTAATGTTTTCATTAGGCCACTGCTCCACTCGGGAGGCCTCAGGCCTACGTTTTAATGTTTTCATTAGGCCACTGCTCCACTCGGGAGGCCTCAGGCCTACGTTTTAATGTTTTCATTAGGCCACTGCTCCACTCGGGAGGCCTCAGGCCTACGTTTTAATGTTTTCATTAGGCCACTGCTCCACTCGGGAGGCCTCAGGCCTACGTTTTAATGTTTTCATTAGGCCACTGCTCCACTCGGGAGGCCTCAGGCCTACATTACGTTTTAATGTTTTCATTAGGCCACTGCTCCACTCGGGAGGACCCAGGCCTATGTTTTAATGTTTTCATTAGGCCACTGCTCCACTTGGGAGGCCTCAGGCCTACATTTTAATATTTTCATTAGGCCACTGCTCCACTCGGGAGGCCTCAGGCCTACGTTTTAATGTTTTCATTAGGCCACTGCTCCACTCGGGAGGCCTCAGGCCTACGTTTTAATGTTTTCATTAGGCCACTGCTCCACTCGGGAGGCCTCAGGCCTACGTTTTAATGTTTTCATTAGGCCACTGCTCCACTCGGGAGGCCACAGGCCTACGTTTTAATGTTTTCATTAGGCCACTGCTCCACTCGGGAGGCCTCAGGCCTACATTTTAATGTTTTCATTAGGCCACTGCTCCACTCGGGAGGCCTCAGGCCTACGTTTTAATGTTTTCATTAGGCCACTGCTCCACTCGGGAGGCCTCAGGCCTACATTACATTTTAATGTTTTCATTAGGCCACTGCTCCACTCGGGAGGCCTCAGGCCTACGTTTTAATGTTTTCATTAGGCCACTGCTCCACTCGGGAGGCCTCAGGCCTACTTTTTAATGTTTTCATTAGGCCACTGCTCCACTCGGGAGGCCTCAGGCCTACGTTTTAATGTTTTCATTAGGCCACTGCTCCACTCGGGAGGCCTCAGGCCTACGTTTTAATGTTTTCATTAGGCCACTGCTCCACTCGGGAGGCCTCAGGCCTACATTACGTTTTAATGTTTTCATTAGGCCACTGCTCCACTCGGGAGGCCTCAGGCCTACGTTTTAATGTTTTCATTAGGCCACTGCTCCACTTGGGAGGCCTCAGGCCTACATTTTAATATTTTCATTAGGCCACTGCTCCACTCGGGAGACCTCAGGCCTACGTTTTAATGTTTTCATTAGGCCACTGCTACACTCGGGAGGCCTCAGGCCTACGTTTTAATGTTTTCATTAGGCCACAGCTCCACTCGGGAGGCCTCAGGCCTACGTTTTAATGTTTTCATTAGGCCACTGCTCCACTCGGGAGGCCTCAGGCCTACGTTTTAATGTTTTCATTAGGCCACTGCTCCACTCGGGAGGCCTCAGGCCTACGTTTTAATGTTTTCATTTGCCTACCATTATTATACTCCAATAATTAATAATAATAATAATAATAATAATTATACTGCATAATTCCCCCAAAATAACAATGTTGGCTTGCAATACAGTTCATCAACCACTAGAAGTTGTGCGTACACATGATTTGAGATTTGTGTGAAGATACGCACAGCACACTATCCCGTCAAATTCAAAATGGAGAAATACCAAACGTTGGTGTTGAATGAGGCCCCAGGGAGGTTCATACTGGTACTGCATCCCTTCAACACTGATGTCCCCTGAAGACCTCGTCAAAGATAATGTTTTAATGCAACAGCTGTTGATATTTGTATGGTTTTCTAGGAGCAACGGGTGTAGAGGACCGTCTACAAGATGGTGTCCCAGAGACCATTGCGTCGCTGCGGAAGGCAGGGCTCCAGATCTGGGTTCTGACGGGGGACAAACAGGAGACAGCCATCAACATCGCCTATGCTTGCAAGCTGCTGGAACCTGACGACGAGATCATCACACTCAACGCTGACTCTCAGGTGAGATCATCACACTCAACTCTGACTCTCAGGTGAGATCATCACACTCAACGCTGACTCTCAGGTGAGATCATCACACTCAACGCTGACTCTCAGGTGAGATCATCACACTCAACGCTGACTCTCAGGTGAGATCATCACACTCAACGCTGACTCTCAGGTGAGATCATCACACTCAACGCTGACTCTCAGGTGAGATCATCACACTCAACGCTGACTCTCAGGTGAGATCATCACACTCAACGCTGACTCTCAGGTGAGATCATTACACTCAACGCTGACTCTCAGGTGAGATCATCACACTCAACGCTGACTCTCAGGTGAGATCATCACACTCAACGCTGACTCTCAGGTGAGATCATCACACTCAACGCTGACTCTCAGGTGAGATCATCACACTCAACGCTGACTCTCAGGTGAGATCATCACACTCAACGCTGACTCTCAGGTGAGATCATTACACTCAACGCTGACTCTCAGGTGAGATCATCACACTCAACGCTGACTCTCAGGTGAGATCATCACACTCAACGCTGACTCTCAGGTGAGATCATCACACTCAACGCTGACTCTCAGGTGAGATCATCACACTCAACGCTGACTCTCAGGTGAGATCATTACACTCAACGCTGACTCTCAGGTGAGATCATTACACTCAACGCTGACTCTCAGGTGAGATCATTACACTCAACGCTGACTCTCAGGTGAGATCATTACACTCAACTCTGACTCTCAGGTGAGATCATCACACTCAACTCTGACTCTCAGGTGAGATCATCACGCTCAACGCTGACTCTCAGGTGAGATCATCACACTCAACGCTATACTTGAGTAAAAGTAAAGATACCTTAACCCATTTAATCCCTATCCCCCCCCCCCCCAGGCATGAAAATATCCCAATCTTGTGTCATTAGTTAGCCTTTGAAATAATCTATCATAATTCTTTAACATTTTCTTGGAAGAGTAGGTGAAAATGTGTGTTTATTGGTCGGTCACAATTGTGACTGATGGGATTAAATAGGCTAATAGAAAATGAGTTAAGTGAAAGTCACCCAGTCAAATTCTATTTGAGTAAAAGTCTAAAAGTATTTGGTTTTAAAAAACAAGAATATTGTGCCTCCTGGTTTGCTTAATATGAGGATTTTTTTATTAATGGCATTTTTACTTTTGATACTTAAAAACCTCTTAGGGCTCCCCTGAATTATTTCAACATTTTGTTAAAAATCGCGCAACATTTCAACGTCCTGCTACTCATGCCAGGAATATAGTATATGCATAGGATTAGTATGTGTGGATAGAAAACACTCTGAAGTTTCTAAAACTGGTTAAATAATGTCTGTGACTATAACAGAACGTGAACAGCAAGCGAAATCCCAAGAAAAACCTGGTCACAAAAACCACAAAAAAGTATTCATCCGCCAGTCTCTGAATTGTCTATCGCAAGAGAAAATAGATAACGGTGATGTTGCAGTACCTACAGCTTCCACACGATGTCGCCATTACTGGCATTTTCATTGGTTTAAATCCTTGGTGGAATAAGAAATAGGCCCTTCCTGTCCTTCAGGAACAGGAAGAGGCTTATGGGAGAGAGACAATGCACGCTGATTTCAAGAGTAGCTGCTATTGAATACAGATCGCCCAGTGATTAATTTGATCGATTATTAACGGTTACAAACGTAGTTTGAAGTGTTTTGTAAAAGTTTATAGGCAACTTTTTTAATTTTAAAAAATTACGTTGCGTTTTGGAACGAAGTTTTGCCATGGATCAGACGGGCTATATAAATTGACATTTTGGGTATACATGGACGGATTTAATCGGGAAAAATACCCAATTGTGATGTTTATGGGACATAAAGGGAGTGCCAACAAAGAAGCTCGTCAAAGGTAATGAATGTTTTATATTTTATTTCTGCGTTTTGTGTAGCGCCGGCTACGCTAATTATTTTGTTTACGTTCCCTTCAGGTATTTCGGGGTGTTGCATGCTATCAGATAATAGCTTCTCATGCTTTCGCCGAAAAGCATTTTAAAAATCTGACATGTCGGCTAGATTCACAGCGAGTGTAGCTTTAATTGAGTACTCTGCATGTGTGTTTTAATGGAAGTTTGAGTTTTATCGAGTACGATTGTCAATCTTCCAATGATATGCCTACAAATACTTCACAATGCTGCAGACACCTTGGGGAAACGACAGAAAGTGCAGGCTCATTCCTGGCGCATTCACAGCCAAATAAGGAGACATTGGAACACAGGGCATTCAAAATCTGGACCATTTCCTGTATGAAATTTAATCTTGGTTTCGCCTGTAGCATTAGTTCTGGGGCACTCACAGATAATATCTTTGCAGTTTTGGAAACGTCAGAGTTTTTTCTTTCCAAAGCTGTCAATTACATGCATAGTCGAGCATCTTTTCGTGACAAAATATCTTGTTTAAAACGGGAACGTTTTTTATCCAAAAGTTAAAAGAGCGCCCCCTATCTCGAAGAAGTTAATTGACAGATAGCCAGGGGCACACTCCCAACACTCAGACATCATTTACAAATGAAGCATGTGTGTTTAGTGAGTCCGCCAGTAGGGATGACCGGGGATATTCTCTGTTTAGTGAGTCCTCCAGATCAGAGACAGTAGGGATGACCGGGGATGTTCTCTGTTTAGTGAGTCCTCCAGATCAGAGTCAGTAGGGATGACCGGGGATGTTCTCTGTTTAGTGAGTCCTCCAGATCAGAGGCAGTAGAGATGACCAGGGATGTTCTCTGTTTAGTGAGTCTTCCAGATCAGAGGCAGTAGGGATGACCAGGGATGTTCTCTGTTTAGTGAGTCCTCCAGATCAGAGGCAGCAGATGACCAGGGATGTTCTCTGTTTAGTGAGTCCTCCAGATCAGAGACAGTAGGGATGACCAGGGATGTTCTCTGTTTAGCGAGTCCTCCAGATCAGAGGCAGTAAGGATGACCGGGGATGTTCTCTGTTTAGTGAGTCCTCCAGATCAGTTAATGGTTACATGGTTAGCAGATGTTATTGGTCACATGGTTAGCAGATGTTATTGGTCACGTGGTTAGCAGATGTTATTGGTCACGTGGTTAGCAGATGTTAATGGTCACGTGGTTAGCAGATGTTAATGGCCACATGGTTAGCAGATGTTAATGGTCACATGGTTAGCAGATGTTAATGGTCACATGGTTAGCAGATGTTAATGGTCACATAGTTAGCAGATGTTATTGGTCACATGGTTAGCAGATGTTATTGGTCACGTGGTTAGCAGATGTTAATGGTCACATGGTTAGCAGATGTTATTGGTCACATGGTTAGCAGGTGTTATTGGTCATGTGGTTAGCAGGTGTTATTGGTCACGTGGTTAGCAGATGTTATTGGTCACGTGGTTAGCAGATGTTATTGGTCACGTGGTTAGCAGATGTTATTGGTCACATGGTTAGCAGATGTTATTGGTCACATGGTTAGCAGATGTTATTGGTCACATGGTTAGCAGATGTCAATGCGAGGGTAGCGAAATGCTTGTGCTTCTAGTTCTGACAGTGCAGTAATATTTAACAAGTAATCTAACAATTCCACAACAACTACCTTATATACACAAATCTAAAGGGATGGAATAAGAATATGTACATATAAATATATGGATGAGCGATGGCCGAGCGGCATCGGCAAGGTGCAGTAGATATATATAAAATACATGTGATATGAGTAATGTAAGATATGTAAACATTATTTAAAGTGACTAATGATACCTTTTATTAAAGTGGCAGCAGCCTCTGAGTTAGTGGTGGCTGTTTACCAGTCTGATGGCCTTGAGATAGAAGCTGTGTGTTGGCAGCAGCCACTCCGTGTTAGTGGTGGCTGTTTAACAGTCTGATGGCCTTGAGATAGAAGCTGTTTTTCAGTCTCTCGGTCCCTGCTTTGATGCACCTGTACTGACCTCGCCTTCTGGATGATAACGGGGTGAACAGGCAGTGGCTCGGGTGGTTGTTGTCCTTGATGATCTTTATGGCCTTCCTGTGACATCGGGTGGTGTAGGTGTCCTGGAGGGCAGTTAGTTTGCCCCCGGTGATGCATTGTGCAGACCTCACTACCCTCTGGAGAGCCCTGCGGTTGTGGGCGGTGCAGTTGCCGTACCAGGTTGTGATACAGCCCGACAGAATGCTCTCAGTTGTGCGTCTGTAAAAGTGTGTCAGGGTTTTGGGTGACAAGTCATATTTCTTCAACCTCCTGAGTTTGAAGAGGCGCTGTTGCTCAACGTTGAGGAACTTAAAACTTTGTCTGTGGACCTGTTGGGGCGGTATGCAAACTGAAGTGGGTCTAAGGTGGCCGGTAAGGTGGAGGTTATATGATCCTTGACTAGACTCTCAAAGCACTTCATAATGACAGAAGTGAGTGCTACGGGGGGATAGTGATTTAGTTGAGTTATCTTTGCCTTCTTGGGTGCAGGAACAATGGTGGCCATCTTGAAGCATGTGGGGACAGCAGACTGGGATAAGTAATGATGGACTGTCATTTCTCTTTGCTTATTTGAGCTGTTCTTGCCATAATATGGACTTAGCCTTATTTGGTAAAATACCGTGTTCTGTATACCCCCCTACCTTGTCAGAACATAACTGATTGGCTCAAACACATCAAGAAGGAAATTCATTTCACAAATGAACTTTTAACAAGGCACAGCTTTTAATTGAAATGCATTCCAGGTGACTTCCTCATGAAGCTGGTTGAGAGAATGCCAAGAGTGTGCAAAGCTGTCATTAAGGCAAAGGGTGGCTACTTTGAAGAAACTCATATAAAATATATTTGGATTTGTTGAACACTTTTTTGGTTACTACAAGATTCCATATGTGTTATTTCATAGTTTATGTCTTCACTATAATTCTATCCATGTCCTGCGTGAAACAGAATATTGCAATTCTTCAGGTCCTGTTGATAGGATATTCTTGAGCGGAGCTCATCCAGGTTATTCTCTAGTGATTGTACATTCCATTAGCGAACGGACAATCAGGTAGAGGCAGTTTATTTACTCGCCAACGTAGTGTCTTCAGGATGCTGGCTCATTTTCCCTCTCTTGCTCCGTCACTTCCTCTTTCTAGTCCCGGGTATTAGGGCCTGTTTCAGAGTTAGAAGAATGTCCTGCCTACTCCGTAAAGTAGAAATGTACATCCAAATTGTGGTTAGTGATCGATGTTCTAATGTCCAGAAGTTGTTTTCATACATAGGAAATTATGGCAGAGACATTATGTACCAAAATAATTAAGATCAGTCTAAAATAAACTGAATTGATCAGGAGCCTGTAAAACGGCTTGTATCCACTGCAGCACCATCTAACTGGAGGGGAGTTTCTACTACTGCTATGTCTGTCTCTCTCCCTCTGTCTGTGTCTCTGACCCTATGCCTCTCTCTCCCTCTGTCTGTTTCTATGACCCTATGCCTGTCTCTCCCTCTGTCTGTCTCTCTGACCCTATGCCTCTCTCTCTCCCTGTCTGTCTCTCTCTGATCCTATGCCTGTCTCTCTCTCTTTCCCTCTCTGCCTGTCTCTCTCGCTTTCCCTCTCTCTCTCTCTCTCTGCCTGTCTCTCTCTCTCTCTCTGCCTGTCTCTCTCTCTCCCTCTCTGCCTGTCTCTCTCTCTCCCTCTATGCCTGTCTCTCTCTCCCTCTCTGCCTGTCTCTCTCTCCCTCTCTGCCTGTCTCTCTCTCTCTCTCTGCCTCTCTGCCTGTCTCTCTCTCTCTCCCTCTCTGCCTGCCTGTCTCTCTCTCTCTCTCTCTCTGCCTGTCTCTCTCTCTCTGCCTGTCTCTCTCTCTCTCTGCCTGTCTCTCTCTCTCTCTGCCTGTCTCTCTCCCTCTCTGCCTGTCTCTCTCCCTCTCTGCCTGTCTCTCTCCCTATCTGCCTGTCTCTCTCCCTATCTGCCTGTCTCCCCCCCTCTCTGCCTGTCTCTCCCCCTCTCTGCCTGTCTCTCCCCCTCTCTGCCTGTCTCTCTCTCTCTGCCTGTCTCTCTCTCTCCCCCTCTCTGCCTGTCTCTCCCCCTCTCTGCCTGTCTCTCCCCCTCTCTGCCTGTCTCTCTCTCTCTGCCTGTCTCTCTCTCTCCCCCTCTCTGCCTGTCTCTCCCCCTCTCTGCCTGTCTCTCTCCCTCTCTGCCTGTCTCTCTCCCTCTCTGCCTGTCGGTCTCTGCAACAGGAGGCGATGGCAGTCCTTCTAGAGGAGAGTCTACACTACATCCAGGCTAAGTTCCTGTCCTCGGATCCTTCCAGATCCTTTCAGAAAGACTACGCTCCAGCCTACTCCTTCCCCCCTCCTCCTCCTCCCTCCCCCTCCTCCTCCCAGACCCAGTCCTTCCTGGTGCACCGGCTGGGTTTGGTGATTGACGGGCGGACGCTGGCCTACGTGCTGGACAGCAGCCTAGATGAGAAGTTCCTGGCGGTGGCGAGGAGCTGTCGGTCAGTCCTCTGCTGTCGCTCCACACCACTGCAGAAGAGTATGGTGGTTAAACTGGTCCGGAACAAACTGAAGGTCATGACACTGGCCATAGGTATGTACCAGTCTAGTTCCTTAACGCTGGCCATAGTTATGTGCCAGTCTAGTTCCTCAACGCTGGCCATAGGTATGTACCAGTCTAGTTCCTAAACACTGGCCATAGTTATGTGCCAGTCTAGTTCCTCAACGCTGGCCATAGGTATGTGCCAGTCTAGTTCCTCAACGCTGGCCATAGGTATGTACCAGTCTAGTTCCTCAACGCTGGCCATAGGTATGTGCCAGTCTAGTTCCTCAACGCTGGCCATAGGTATGTGCCAGTCTAGTTCCTCAACGCTGGCCATAGTTATGTACCAGTCTAGTTCCTCAACGCTGGCCATAGGTATGTACCAGTCTAGTTCCTAAACACTGGCCATAGTTATGTGCCAGTCTAGTTCCTCAACGCTGGCCATAGGTATGTGCCAGTCTAGTTCCTCAACGCTGGCCATAGGTATGTACCAGTCTAGTTCCTAAACACTGGCCATAGTTATGTACCAGTCTAGTTCCTCAACGCTGGCCATAGGTATGTACCAGTCTAGTTCCTCAACGCTGGCCATAGGTATGTACCAGTCTAGTTCCTCAACGCTGGCCATAGTTATGTACCAGTCTAGTTCCTCAACGCTGGCCATAGGTATGTACCAGTCTAGTTCCTCAACGCTGGCCATAGGTATGTACCAGTCTAGTTCCTCAACACTGGCCATAGGTATTTACCAGTCTAGTTCCTCGACGCTGGCCATAGGTATGTGCCAGTCTAGTTCCTCAACGCTGGCCATAGGTATGTGCCAGTCTAGTTCCTCAACGCTGGCCATAGGTATGTACCAGTCTAGTTCCTCAACGCTGGCCATAGGTATGTACCAGTCTAGTTCCTCAACGCTGGCCATAGGTATGTACCAGTCTAGTTCCTCAACGCTGGCCATAGGTATGTACCAGTCTAGTTCCTCAACGCTGGCCATAGGTATGTACCAGTCTAGTTCCTAAACACTGGCCATAGTTATGTGCCAGTCTAGTTCCTCAACGCTGGCCATAGGTATGTGCCAGTCTAGTTCCTCAACGCTGGCCATAGGTATGTGCCAGTCTAGTTCCTCAACGCTGGCCATAGGTATGTACCAGTCTAGTTCCTCAACGCTGGCCATAGGTATGTGCCAGTCTAGTTCCTCAACGCTGGCCATAGTTATGTACCAGTCTAGTTCCTCAACGCTGGCCATAGGTATGTACCAGTCTAGTTCCTAAACACTGGCCATAGTTATGTACCAGTCTAGTTCCTCAACGCTGGCCATAGGTATGTGCCAGTCTAGTTCCTCAACGCTGGCCATAGGTATGTACCAGTCTAGTTCCTAAACACTGGCCATAGTTATGTACCAGTCTAGTTCCTCAACGCTGGCCATAGGTATGTACCAGTCTAGTTCCTCAACGCTGGCCATAGGTATGTACCAGTCTAGTTCCTCAACGCTGGCCATAGTTATGTACCAGTCTAGTTCCTCAACGCTGGCCATAGGTATGTACCAGTCTAGTTCCTCAACGCTGGCCATAGGTATGTACCAGTCTAGTTCCTCAACACTGGCCATAGGTATTTACCAGTCTAGTTCCTCAACGCTGGCCATAGGTATTTACCAGTCTAGTTCCTCAACACTGGCCATAGGTATGTACCAGTCTAGTTCCTCAACACTGGCCATAGGTATGTACCAGTCTAGTTCAACAAATTAAAAAAAAATATATATATATATATATATTGAATCTTTTAACGGTTACAGAGACACACCTACTCATTCAAGGGTTTTTCTGTATTTTTACTATTTTCAACATTGTAGAATAGTAGTGAAGACATCAACACTATGTAATAACACATATGGAATCATGTAGTAACCAGAAAAGTGTTAAACAAATCAACATATATTTGAGATTCTTCAAAGTAGCCATCCTTTACCTTGATGACAGCTTTTCACAATCTTGGCATTCTCGCAATTCTCTCACAACTAAATAAGTCATACTTCACATACACAGCTATATAAGTCATACTTCACCCACCACATACACAGCTATATAAGTCATACTTCACCCACCACATTCACACTCAGCTATAAAAGTCATACTTCACATACACAGATATATAAGTCATACTTCACCCACCACATACACAGATATACAAGTCATACTTCACCCACCACACACAGATATATAAGTCATACTTCACCAACCACATTCACACTCAGCTATAAAAGTCATACTTCACCAACCACATACACACTCAGCTATAAAAGTCATACTTCACCCATCACATACACAGCTATAAAAGTCATACTTCACCAACCACATACTCAGCTAAAAGTCATAATTCACACCCCACATACACAGATATAAGTCATACTTCACCAACTACATACACAGATATAAAAGTCATACTTCACCCCCCCACATACACATATATAAGTCATACTTCACCAAGCACATACACAGATATAAAAGTCATACTTCACCCCCCACATACACGGATATAAAAGTCATACTTCACCCACCACATGCACAGATATATAAGTCATACTTCACCAACCACATACACACTCAGCTATAAAAGTCATACTTCACCAACCACATACACACTCAGCTATAAAAGTCATACTTCACCAGCCACATACACACGCAGCTATAAAAGTCATACTTCACCCACCACATTCACACTCAGCTATAAAAGTCATACTTCACCCACCACATACACAGCTATAAAAGTCATACTTCACCAACCACATACACACTCAACTATAAAAGTCATACTTCACCAACCACATACACAGATATTTAAGTCATACTTCACCAACCACATACACACTCAGCTATAAAAGTCATACTTCACCCACCACATACACAGCTATACAAGTCATACTTCACCAACCACATACACACTCAACTATAAAAGTCATACTTCACCAACCACATACACAGATATGTAAGTCATACTTCACCCACCACATACACACTCAGCTATAAAAGTCATACTTACCAACCACATACACACTCAGCTATAAAAGTCATACTTCACCAACCACATACACACTCAGCTATAAAAGTCATACTTCACCCACCACATACACACACTCAGCTATAAAAGTCATACTTCACCAACCACATACACACTCAGCTATAAAAGTCATACTTCATCAACCACATACATACTCAGCTATAAAAGTCATACTTCACCCACCACATGCACAGATATAAGTCATACTTCACATACCACATAGACAGATATATAAGTCATACTTCACCAACCACATACACACTCAACCATAAAAGTCATACTTCACCCACCACATACACAGATATGTAAGTCATACTTCACCAACCACATACACACTCAGCTATAAAAGTCATACTTCACCCACCACATACACAGATATATGTCATACTTCACCCACCACATACACAGATATACAAGTCATACTTCACCCACCACATTCACACTCAGCTATAAAAGTCATAAAAGTAAAAGTGGGAACTGTTTCCTCTATGAAGCTGTAGTGTATTAGAGCTGACCGTGGAAACTGGGCCTTACTGAGGTCTTCCCCTGTTTACTGACTGTTACTGAGGTCTTCCCCTGTTTACTGACTGTTACTGAGGTCTTCCCCTGTTTATTGACTGTTACTGAGGTCTTCCCCTGTTTACTGACTGTTACTGAGGTCTTCCCCTGTATACTGACTGTTACTGAGGTCTTCCCCTGTTTACTGACTGTTACTGAGGTCTTCCCCTGTTTACTGACTGTTACTGAGGTCTTCCCCTGTTTACTGACTGTTACTGAGGTCTTCCACCGTTTACTGACTGTTACTGAGGTCTTCCCCTGTTTACTGACTGTTACTGAGGTCTTCCCCTGTTTACTGACTGTTACTGAGGTCTTCCCCTGTTTTTTGACTGTTACTGAGGTCTTCCCCTGTTTACTGACTGTTACTGAGGTCTTCCCCTGTTTAGTGACTGTTGTTACTGAGGTCTTCCCCTGTTTACTGACTGTTGTTACTGAGGTCTTCCCCTGTTTACTGACTGTTACTGCTGCTTGGGGTCTTCCCCTGTTTACTGACTGTTGTTACGGAGGTCTTCCCCTGTTTACTGACTGTTGTTACTGAGGTCTTCCCCTGTTTACTGACTGTTACTGCTGGTCTTCCCCTGTTTACTGACTGTTGTTACTGCTGGTCTTCCCCTGTTTACTGACTGTTGTTACTGCTGGTCTTCCCTTGTTTACTGACTGTTACTGGTGGTGGGGGTCTTCCCTTGTTTACTGACTGTTACTGGTGCTGCTGGGGGTCTTCCCCTGCTTACTGACTATTGTTACTGCTGGTCTTCCCCTGTTTACTGACTGTTACTGGTGGTGGTGCTGGTGGGGGTCTTCCCCTGTTTACTGACTGTTACTGCTGCTGGGGGTCTTCCCCTGTTTACTGACTGTTACTGGTGGTGGTGGAGGTCTTCCCCTGTTTACTGACTGTTACTGGTGGTGGTGGTAGGGGTCTTCCCCTGTTTACTGACTGTTACTGGTGGTGGTGCTGGTGGGGGTCTTCCCCTGTTTACTGACTGTTACTGGTGGTGTTGGTTGTGGGGGTCTTCCCCTGTTTACTGACTGTTACTGGTGGTGGTGCTGGTGGGGGTCTTCCCCTGTTTACTGACTGTTACTGGTGGTGGTGTTGGTGGGGGGTCTTCCCCTGTTTACTGACTGTTACTGGTGGTGGTGCTGGTGGGGGTCTTCTCCTGTTTACTGACTGTTACTGGTGGTGGTGGTGGGGTCTTCCCCTGTTTACTGACTGTTACTGCTGCTTGGGCTCTTCCCCTGTTTACTGACTGTTGTTACGGAGGTCTTCCCCTGTTTACTGACTGTTGTTACTGAGGTCTTCCCCTGTTTACTGACTTACTGCTGGTCTTCCCCTGTTTACTGACTGTTGTTACTGCTGGTCTTCCCCTGTTTACTGACTGTTGTTACTGCTGGTCTTCCCCTGTTTACTGACTGTTGTTACTGCTGGTCTTCCCCTGTTTACTGACTGTTGTTACTGCTGGTCTTCCCCTGTTTACTGACTGTTACTGGTGGTGGGGTCTTCCCCTGTTTATTGACTGTTACTGGTGGTGGTGGTGGTGGGGGTCTTCCCCTGTTTACTGACTGTTACTGGTGGTGGTGCTGGTGGGGGTCTTCCCCTGTTTACTGACTGTTACTGGTGGTGGTGGTGGTGGGGGTCTTCCCCTGTTTACTGACTGTTACTGGTGGTGGTGCTGGTGGGGGTCTTCTCCTGTTTACTGACTGTTACTGGTGGTGGTGCTGGTGGGGGTCTTCCACTGTTTACTGACTGTTACTGGTGGTGGTGGTTGTGGGGGTCTTCCCCTGTTTACTGACTGTTACTGGTGGTGGTGGTGGGGGTCTTCCCCTGTTTACTGACTGTTACTGGTGGTGGTGCTGGTGGGGGTCTTCCCCTGTTTACTGACTGTTACTGGTGGTGGTGCTGGTGGGGGTCTTCCCCTGTTTACTGACTGTTACTGGTAGTGGTGGTCTTCCCCTGTTTTGCTGTTTTAGCACTAAGTTGGCGTACAGAGGACAAGGGGTTGGGAGCTACTAGCTCCTCTTACTGAGTGTGTCTCCCTCCCTCCTCCCCCTCTCCCTCCCTCCTCCCCCTCCTCCCCCTCCTCTCTCTCCCTCTCTCCCTCCCTCCTCCCCCTCTCCCTCCCTCCTCTCCCCTCTCCCTCCCTTCTCCCCCCTCTTCTCTCTCCCCTCTCCTCCTCTCTCTCCCCTATCCCTCTCCCTCCTACCATCCCCCTTCCCATCCCCCTCTCACTCCCTCCTCCCCCCTCCTCTCTCTCCCCTCTCTCTCTCTCTCCCCCCATCTCATTCATCTCAGGTGATGGGGCTAATGATGTCAGCATGATTCAGGTGGCTGATGTGGGCGTCGGCATCTCAGGACAGGAGGGCATGCAGGTAAAGAGAAACATGAGCTGGGCCTTGATGCAGGGAGAGGACGAAGGGAGGGTGGAGAGGGGGAGGTGGAGACAGAAAGGAGAGACTGATAGAGACAGTGAGAGCACGAGGAGGGGATGAGTGGGAAAAGAGGGGGGAGCCGAGGGAGGAGGAGAGATGGGGAGACAAGGAGGAAGAGAGAGGACGGAGGAAAACCACAGGAGGGGAGAGGACAGAGGAGGAGATCCAGAGAGGAGGAGAACCAGAGAGGAGGAGAACCAGAGAGGAGGAGAACCACAGAGGAGGAGAACCACAGAGGAAGAGAGGACAGAGAGGAGGAGAACCACAGAGGAGGAGAACCACAGAGGAAGAGAGGACAGAGAGGAGGAGATCCAGAGAGGAGGAGATCCAGAGAGGAGGAGATCCAGAGATAAGGAGATGTAGAGAGGAGGAGATCCACAGAGGAAGAGAACCACAGAGGAGGAGAACCACAGAGGAAGAGAACCAGAGAGGAGGAGAACCAGAGAGGAGGAGAACCAGAGAGGAGGAGATCCAGAGAGGAGGAGATCCAGAGAGGAGGAGATCCACAGAGGAGGAGATCCACAGAGGAGGAGAACTACAGAGGAGGAGAACCACAGAAGAAGAGAGGAGGAGAACCAGAGAGGAGGAGAACCACAGAGGTGAGAGGACAGAGAGGAGGAGAGGAGGAGATCCAGAGAGGAGGAGAACCACAGAGGAAGAGAGAGGAGGAGAACCAGAGAGGAGGAGATCCAGAGAGGAGGAGATCCAGAGAGGAGAACCACAGAGGAAGAGAGGACAGAGAGGAGGAGAGGACAGAGAGGAGGAGAGGACAGAGAGGAGGAGAGGACAGAGAGGAGGAGAACCACAGAGGAGAGAGGACAGAGAGGAGGAGAACCAGAGAGGAGGAGAACCACAGAGAAAGAGATGCCAGAGAGGAGGAGAACCAGAGAGGAGGAGAACCAGAGAGGAGGAGAACCACAGAGGAGGAGAGGACAGAGAGGAGGAGATCCAGAGAGGAGGAGAACCACAGAGAAAGAGAGGACAGAGAGGAGGAGAACCACAGATGAAGAGAGGACAGAGAGGAGGAGAACCAGAGAGGAGAGAGGACAGAGAGGAGGAGAACCAGAGTGGAGGAGAACCACAGATGAAGAGAGGACAGAGAGGAGGAGAACCAGAGAGGAGAGAGGACAGAGAGGAGGAGAACCAGAGAGGAGGAGAACCAGAGAGGAGGAGAACCAGAGAGGAGGAGATCCAGAGAGGAGGAGATCCTGAGAGGAGAACCACAGATGAAGAGAGGACAGAGAGGAGGAGAGGACAGAGAGGAGGAGAGGACAGAGAGGAGGAGATCCAGAGAGGAGGAGATCCTGAGAGGAGAACCACAGATGAAGAGAGGACAGAGAGGAGGAGAGGACAGAGAGGAGGAGAGGACAGAGAGGAGGAGATCCAGAGAGGAGGAGAACCACAGAGGAGAGAGGACAGAGTGGAGGAGAACCAGAGAGGAGGAGAACCACAGAGAAAGAAAGGACAGAGAGGAGGAGAACCAGAGAGGAGAGAGGACAGAGAGGAGGAGAACCACAGATGAAGAGAGGACAGAGAGGAGGAGAACCAGAGAGGAGGAGAACCAGAGAGGAGGAGAACCAGAGAGGAGGAGATCCAGAGAGGAGGAGATCCTAAGAGGAGAATCACAGATGAAGAGAGGACAGAGAGGAGGAGAGGACAGAGAGGAGGAGAACCACAGAGGAAGAGAGGACAGAGAGGAAGAGAGGACAGAGGAGGAGATCCAGAGAGGAGGAGAACCACAGCGGAGGAGAACCACAGAGGAAGAGAGGACAGAGAGGAGGAGATCCAGAGAGGAGGAGATCCAGAGAGGAGGAGATCCACAGAGGAGGAGAACCACAGAGGAGGAGAACCACAGAGGAAGAGAGAGGACGAAGGAGGAAAACCACAGAGGAGGAGGAGGAGTCGAGAGGATGATAAAATATGTAAAGGAATGAGGGATGAGGAAGGACAGGAGGAAGGACAGGAGGGAGGGAACATGGTGGAACGGTGTGACTTGAGGTTATTGTTTGTTAGAGGTGACAGATGGGTGGTGCTGGGCCGATGGGTGGTGCTTACCAGAGAGAATATAGATTTTTCCTTTTTGTTTGTGAGGGAATGAGTCCCATCTGGTCCTTGAAGTCTACACCAATACAAAGGACTCATGTAAAAGTCAGGATGGAAATATACTTTTCATAAACCCTTAAAACATTGGAAATCACTTCAAAACAACTATTATTTTGTGTGGGTTGTATTAGCAACATAAATGATCACAAACATATAATAATATCACAATGAGTTCTGGTTCCTCCAGAAATGTCCCGTACCTCGGGCCTAAAAGAGCCCAGCCCGGTAAAGGAGTTCAGGGAACTCAAGTGACCTTAGTCACGCCATGTTTGTCCGTTCATACAAGTTTAGCATAAACCCAGTATTAATCATACAATCAACATGTCAAACTCTTTTACCACACAACCATAAAGTATCATATCTCAGTAGTCTTCAATTACAACTGAGCACAAGTCAATACGGCATAAATCAACACTCAAACAAATGAAATACCGTATGCAAAAAGGTTGTAGTCAGTCGGACAATCCGATCCGCCAACAGATCTCCAGCGGAGAAAGGCCACGAAGAATCAGCAGAGAGAGACCAACTGAGATGTGAAGTCCAAAGGAAGCAATGAGTGGATCCGATCCTGGTTAAACTTGAGACAAGGCTACAAAGCAGCACTTTCAAATACAACAAAACAAACAGAGTGAAGAAGCTTCGGAGCTGAGGGTTGAACACTTCCTCGTTCGCACCACCATCACTAACCCCATTTTTTGTGCAGCTGATGCTGGCTATTTAATAGGGAAGGGGGAAGCGCCCTATCGGAAGGGAGAAGCGGTTCAGACACATTCAGGCCCATCACAACGGATAGAAGGTGGTTTCTGTAGGAACAGAATAATCATTCTCTCTCTACATTTCACATTTGTAAAATAACGTGGTGATCCTAACTGACCTAAGACAGAGAATTTTTACTAGGATTAAATGTATTTGGCGAAGGTGTATGTAAACTGCCGACTTCAACTGTATGGGAGGTTACCAAATTTGGATTTGTTTTCAAATTATTTGGGGGGGGGGGGGTCTGTGTAATCTGAGAGAAATATGTGTCTCTAATATGGTCATACATTTGGCAGGAGGTTGAAACTAGATCCTAAAATCAGCAATGTGTTCACAACCCCCAAAAAGCAGTGTTTCAGAGCTCGTGACCACCCCCCACACACACACTAAAACATCCCAAACAGCAGGAAACAGCCGTTATCTATGGAGATGTCCTTACATCCACGTCTGTCTGCTCTCTCTCTCTGAGTATGTTGTGTGTCTCTCTCTCTCTCTCTCTCTCTGAGTATTCTGCGTCTCTCTCTCTCTCTCTCTCTCTCTCTCTCTCTCTCTCTCTGAGTATTTTGTGTCTCTCTCTCTGAGTATTTTGTGTCTCTCTCTCTCTCTCTGAGTATTTTGTGTCTCTCTCTGAGTATTTTGTGTGTGTGTGTCTCTCTCTCTCTCTCTATGAGTATTTTGTGTGTGTCTTTCTCTCTCTCTCTCTCTGAGTATTTTGTGTGTCTTTCTCTCTCTCTCTCTCTGAGTATTTTGTGTGTGTCTCTCCCTCTCTCTCTCTCTCTCTCTCTCTCTCTCTCTCTCTGAGTATTCTGTGTGTGTGTGTCTCTCTCTCTCGCTGAGTATTTTGTCTCTCTCTCTCTCTCTCTCTCTCTCTCTCCCTCTGAGTATTTTGTGTGTGTGTGTCTCTCTCTCTGAGTATTTTGTGTGTGTGTCTCTCTCTCTCTGAGTATTTTGTGTGCCTCTCTCTCTACAGGCTGTGATGGCTAGCGACTTTGCCCTACCGCGTTTCCGGAACCTTCAGAAGCTCCTGCTGGTCCATGGTCACTGGTGTTACTCCAGACTGGCCAACATGATACTGTACTTCTTCTACAAGAACGCTGTGAGTCTATCTCTCTCACTCACTCACTCACTCACTCACTCACTCACACAGCTAAAAGTAATGGTTGGACTTGCGATCGTCTGCTGGGGTTCAAACAGTGGGGATTCAACATTGAGAACAGTCAGGAAATGAACAGGAAATGACTGCTGATGTTTGGTGGATTGTATCACAATTCCAGCGGGTCAGAATTTACATACACTAAGTTGACTGTGCCTTTAAACAGCTTGGGAAATTCTAGAAAATGATGTCATGGCTTTAGAAGCTTCTGATAGGCTAATTGGCATCATTTGAGTCAAGTGGAGGTGTACCTGTGGCTGTATTTCAAGGTCTACCTTTAAACTCAATGCCTCTTTGCTTGACATCATGGGAAAATCTAAATAAATCAGTGAAGACGTAAGAAACAAATTGTAGACCTCCACAAGTCTGGTTCATCCGTGGGTGCAATTTCCAAACGCCTGAAGTACCACGTTCATCTGTACAAACAATGGTACACAAGTATAAACACCATGGGACCACGCAGCCGTCATTCCGCTCAGGAAGGAGACACGTTCTGTCTCCTAGAGATGAACGTACTTTTGTGACAAAAGTTCATATCAATCCCAGAACAACAGCAAAGGACCTTGTGAAGATGCTGGAGGAAACGGGTACAAAAGTATCTATAGCCACAGTAAAACAAGTCCGATATCGACATAACTTGAAAGGCCGCTCAACAAGGAAGAAGCCACTGCTCCAAAACCACCATAAAAAAGCCAGACTACGGTTTGCAACTTCACATGGGGACAAAGATACTTAAATGTCCTCTGGTCTGATGAAACAAAAATAGAACTGTTTGGCCATAATGACCATCGTTATGTTTGGAGGAATGCTGCAAGCTGAAGAACAAAATCCCAACCGTGAAGCACGGGGGTGGCAGCATCATGTTGTGGGGGTGCTTTGCTGCAGGAGGGACTGGTGCATTTCACAAAATAGACGGCATTATGAGGCAGGAAAATCACCAGTTCTGTCAGGAGGAATGGGCCAAAATTTACCCAACTACTGTGGGAAGCTTGTGGAAGGCTACCCAAAATGTTTGACCCAAGTTTAACAATTTAAAGGCAATGCTACCAAATACTAATTGAGTGTATGTAAACTTCTGACCCACTGGGAATGTGATGAAAGAAAATAAAAGCTGAAATAAATCATTCTCTCTACTATTATTCTGACATTTCACATTCTTAAACTAAAGTGGTGATCCTAACTGACTTAAGACAGGCAATTTTTACTAGGATTGAATGTCAGGAAAAACTGTGGAAAAACTGAGTTTAAATGTATTTGGCTATGGTGTATGTAAACTTCAAACTTCAACTGTATGTGTATTTTTGGCCCTGTTTTTAACAACCTACACTAAATCAACTTGGCTTGATATGGCGATCAGGTATTGAATGTTCAACTGTACGTAGTTATACAGGTTCACATACAGAACAGATCCTCGTCATAAAGAACATTGCATAAACAGACATGATACAGCCAACATCATCAGGCTAAATGAGCTGCTCTTCTGTCATGTTCTCTATAAAGACATGAAACAGCCAACATCATCAGGCTAAATGAGCTGCTCTTCTGTCATGTTCTCTATAAAGACATGAAACAGCCAACATCATCAGGCTAAATGAGCTGCTCTTCTGTCATGTTCTCTATAAAGACATGAAACAGCCAACATCATCAGGCTAAATGAGCTGCTCTTCTGTCATGTTCTCTATAAAGACATGAAACAGCCAACATCATCAGGCTAAATGAGCTGCTCTTCTGTCATGTTCTCTATAAAGACATGAAACAGCCAACATCATCAGGCTAAATGAGCTGCTCTTCTGTCATGTTCTCTATAAAGACATGAAACAGCCAACATCATCAGGCTAAATGAGCTGCTCTTCTGTCATGTTCTCTATAAAGACATGAAACAGCCAACATCATCAGGCTAAATGAGCTGCTCTTCTGTCATGTTCTCTATAAAGACATGAAACAGCCAACATCATCAGGCTAAATGAGCTGCTCTTCTGTCATGTTCTCTATAAAGACATGAAACAGCCAACATCATCAGGCTAAATGAGCTGCTCTTCTGTCATGTTCTCTATAAAGACATGAAACAGCCAACATCATCAGGCTAAATGAGCTGCTCTTCTGTCATGTTCTCTATAAAGACATGAAACAGCCAACATCATCAGGCTAAATGAGCTGCTCTTCTGTCATGTTCTCTATAAAGACATGAAACAGCCAACATCATCAGGCTAAATGAGCTGCTCTTCTGTCATGTTCTCTATAAAGACATGAAACAGCCAACATCATCAGGCTAAATGAGCTGCTCTTCTGTCATGTTCTCTATAAAGACATGAAACAGCCAACATCATCAGGCTAAATGAGCTGCTCTTCTGTCATGTTCTCTATAAAGACATGAAACAGCCAACATCATCAGGCTAAATGAGCTGCTCTTCTGTCATGTTCTCTATAAAGACATGAAACAGCCAACATCATCAGGCTAAATGAGCTGCTCTTCTGTCATGTTCTCTATAAAGACATGAAACAGCCAACATCATCAGGCTAAATGAGCTGCTCTTCTGTCATGTTCTCTATAAAGACATGAAACAGCCAACATCATCAGGCTAAATGAGCTGCTCTTCTGTCATTTTCTCTATAAAGTCATGAAACAGCCAACATCATCAGGCTAAATGAGCTGCTCTTCTGTCCTTTTCTCTATAAAGACAAGAAACAGCCAACATCATCAGGCTAAATGAGCTGCTCTTCTGTCATTTTCTCTATAAAGACATGAAACAGCCAACATCATCAGGCTAAATGAGCTGCTCTTCTGTCATTTTCTCTATAAAGACATGAAACAGCCAACATCATCAGGCTAAATGAGCTGCTCTTCTGTCATTTTCTCTATTAAGATATTATTTTTGCGCATGTGCAGGATCCGCTGGCCTCTTCCCCCCTCTCCGAGTCCTTTCCATTGCTGCTCATTGACTGCGTGACTCTGCTGCCGTTTTGTAGTTCTTTGTCTTGAACAGTAATCGAAGCAAACGTAAGCACGACAGGAGGGGAGTTAGCCTGCATGCAGCTATTTAGACAAGCTATACATACACAGTATGTCATCAAGCAAGATACAGCCAGTCAGTAGCGATTTAATGGGCAAACATTGGCTATTGGGAGGCAGTTATTTTTTTTCAGCAACAAAATTAGCAACTGGCTAATGGCAGCGTAACTAATGAAGATGACGTCACACAAAACACTGTTAGTTTTGCTCCAATGTGTAGACTGCGTCTTGCTTGTACTACAGCAATATCCATTAAAACAGACAGCCTTCATACAGTTTGCATATATGGGGGGGGGGGGGGGGTGTTGTTTCAAATCTCCACCAAGGTTTTATTTGATTTCAGCTGTTCAGAAATATAAGGCAGAGGCTTCATCATCATGTTGATCAAACTGGTTTTATGTTCAGAAGAGAAGCTCAGAAATATAAGGCAGAGGCTTCATCATCATGTTGATCAAACTGGTTTTATGTTCAGAAGAGAAGCTCAGAAATATAAGGCAGAGACATACAGTACCAGTCAACCGTTTGGACACAGATAATCATTCCAGGGTTTTTCTACATTGTACAATAATAGTGAAGACATCAAAACTATGAAATAACACATATGGAATCATATAGTAACCAAAAAAAAGTGTTAAACAAATCAAAATATATTTTCTATTTGAGGTTCTTCAAAGTAGCCACTCTTTGCCTTGATGCCAGCTTTGCACACTCTTGGCATTCTCTCAACCAGCTTCATGAGGTAGTCACCTGGAATGCATTTCAATTAACATGCCTTCTTAAATTGTGGAATTTCTTTCCTCCTTAATGTGTTTGAGCCAATTAGTTGTGTTGCGGCCCTATACAGCTCGTTGAGTGCCGTCTTAGTGTCAGTATTTGTTTTTCTTTTCCTTGCATACAGAATTTTACAAAACGGTTAATTCTGGTCTTTGTTTTTCTCTGATATTTCGTTGTATTATTATTTTGAGTGCCAGCCTGATACAGGTACAGGAATGTATGAGATATGAATGTATGAATATATCTGAATGATTCTGAGTGTTATTCCTGTTACCCGCTTCTGTAAAATGACAAACTAAATCGAAAGTTGGTCACAAAAAAAGGCCCAAATCTACAAATCAATCAGCATTAGAAATATAGTTCTGAATTTGTGAGTGGGCCGAGACTGGGCCGGGCCGAGACTGGGCCGGGCCGAGACTGGGCCGGGACTGGGTCGAGACTGGGTCGAGACTGGGTCGAGACTGGGCCGGGACTGGGTCGAGACTGGGCCGAGACTGGGTCGAGACTGGGCCGAGACTGGGCCGGGACTGGGCCGGGACTGGGTCGGGACTGGGTCGAGACTGGGTCGAGACTGGGTCGAGACTGGGCCGGGACTGGGTCGAGACTGGGCCGAGACTGGGTCGAGACTGGGCCGGGACTGGGTCGAGACTGGGCCGAGACTGGGCCGGGACTGGGTCGAGACTGGGCCGAGACTGGGCCGGGCCGAGACTGGGCCGAGACTGGGCCGAGACTGGGCCGGGACTGGGCCGAGACTGGGCCGAGACTGGGTCGAGACTGGGTCGAGACTGGGCCGAGACTGGGCCGAGACTGGGCCGGGCCGAGACTGGGCCGAGACTGGGCCGGGCCGAGACTGGGCCGGGCCGAGACTGGGCCGAGACTGGGCCGGGCCGGGACTGGGCCGAGACTGGGCCGGGCCGAGACTGGGCCGAGACTGGGCCGGGCCGAGACTGGGCCGAGACTGGGCCGGGCCGAGACTGGGCCGAGACTGGGCCGGGCCGAGACTGGGCCGGGCCGAGACTGCAGTGGTATCCTGAAAGAGCTGTACATTTATTTCTAGCCCACAGACTGAACAGCTGTAGAACCTCTGTCAGTCGACTCATCTCCTTCCCTCTCTTTGTCTCCCCATCTCCCTCTCTGTCCACCCCAGATGTTCGTAGCGCTGATCTTCTGGTACCAGTTCTACTGTGGTTTCTCTGGGTCAGCCATGATAGACCAGTGGTATCTGATCTTCTTCAACCTCATGTTCTCTGCCTTCCCTCAACTCATCACCGGTACCCTGGATAAAGATGTATCCTCAGAGACCCTCCAAGAACTGCCTCAGCTCTACATGAACGGACAGAACTCAGAGGTGTTAATGACTATTGATAGATGATATGGTGTTAATGACGAGTGATAGATTAGAACTACGTTAGCTCTACATGAACGAGCAGAACTCAGAGGTGTTAATCACTATTGATAGATGATATGGTGTTAATGACTAGTGACAGATCAGAACTACGTTAGCTCTACATGAACGAGCAGAACTCAGAGGTTCGAACAGCCACGTTGATGTGTAAAGTAAATATATAACTGGTGACTAGATAACATGGATATATAATTTAGATATTTAATGATATTGTGGTTATCCTGTCTGGTATCTATTAAATATATATATATATATATATATATATATACCAGACAAGATAACCATTGGATCAAGATAACACACTTCAAAGATGAGGAAGTTATAATTCTGTGCTTTTGTTCCTCTGGACAGCAGCATGTGTGTCCCCCACTAAGTTGTAGTTGTAATCCATTGTGGGGGGGGGGGGGGGGAGTCTCCAGGGACAATAGTTTCAACTGAAGGACATCTTTATGAAAGTCTATGATAGAACTCATAGCGCTGGGTACAGTCCAACAGGGACATCATACCCAGCTGGCTGTGGTCCAACAGGGACATCATACCCAGCTGGCTGTGGTCCAACAGGGACATCATACCCAGCTGGCTGCGGTCCAACAGGGACATCATACCCAGCTGGCTGTGGTCCAACAGGGACATCATACCCAGCTGGCTGCGGTCCAACAGGGACATCATACCCAGCTGGCTACAGTCCAACAGGGACATCATACCCAGCTGGCTGTGGTCCAACAGGGACATCATACCCAGCTGGCTGTGGTCCAACAGGGACATCATACCCAGCTGGCTACGGTCCAACAGGGACATCATACCCAGCTGGCTACAGTCCAACAGGGACATCATACCCAGCTGGCTACGGTCCAACAGGGACATCATACCCAGCTGGCTGCGGTCCAACAGGGACATCATACCCAGCTGGCTGTGGTCCAACAGGGACATCATACCCAGCTGGCTGTGGTCCAACAGGGACATCATACCCAGCTGGCTGTGGTCCAACAGGGACATCATACCCAGCTGGCTACAGTCCAACAGGGACATCATACCCAGCTGGCTGTGGTCCAACAGGGACATCATACCCAGCTGGCTGTGGTCCAACAGGGACATCATACCCAGCTGGCTACGGTTCAACAGGGACACCATACCCAGCTGGCTGTGGTCCAACAGGGACATCATACCCAGCTGGCTACGGTCCAACAGGGACATCATACCCAGCTGGCTGTGGTCCAACAGGGACATCATACCCAGCTGGCTACGGTCCAACAGGGACATCATACCCAGCTGGCTGTGGTCCAACAGGGACATCATACCCAGCTGGCTACAGTCCAACAGGGACATCATACCCAGCTGGCTGTGGTCCAACAGGGACATCATACCCAGCTGGCTGTGGTCCAACAGGGACACCATACCCAGCTGGCTGTGGTCCAACAGGGACATCATACCCAGCTGGCTGTGGTCCAACAGGGACATCATACCCAGCTGGCTGTGGTCCAACAGGGACATCATACCCAGCTGGCTGTGGTCCATCAGGGACATCATACCCAGCTGGCTGTGGTCCAACAGGGACATCATACCCAGCTGGCTGCGGTTCAACAGGGACATCATACCCAGCTGGCTGCGGTTCAACAGGGACATCATACCCAGCTGGCTGCGGTTCAACAGGGACATCATACCCAGCTGGCTGTGGTCCAACAGGGACATCATACCCAGCTGGCTGTGGTCCAACAGGGACATCATACCCAGCTGGCTGTGGTCCAACAGGGACATCATACCCAGCTGGCTGTGGTCCAACAGGGACATCATACCCAGCTGGCTGTGGTCCAACAGGGACATCATACCCAGCTGGCTGTGGTCCAACAGGGACATCATACCCAGCTGGCTGTGGTCCAACAGGGACACAATACCCAGCTGGCTACGGTCCAACAGGGACACCATACCCAGCTGGCTACGGTCCAACAGGGACATCATACCCAGCTGGCTGCGGTTCAACAGGGACATCATACCCAGCTGGCTACGGTCCAACAGGGACATCATACCCAGCTGGCTGTGGTCCAACAGGGACATCATACCCAGCTGGCTATGGTCCAACAGGGACATCATACCCAGCTGGCTGTGGTCCAACAGGGACATCATACCCAGCTGGCTGTGGTCCAACAGGGACATCATACCCAACTGGTTCTGTTTTAGAACACACCTGCTTGGTGGCTGCTGCTCTGAGGGTGTTGTTGATGATGTGAAATGCTCATGTGTTTGTGTTTCAGGAATACAAGCCATATATGTTCTGGATGACCATGATAGATGCCTTCTACCAAAGCCTGGTCTGCTTCTTTATACCCTACTGTGTGAGTTAGGATTGGTTACTTTATACCCTACTGTGTGAGTTATGATTGGTTACTTTATACCCTACTGTGTGAGTTAGGATTGGTTACTTCATACCCTACTGTGTGAGTTAGGATTGGTTACTTTATACCCTACTTTGTGAGTTAGGATTGGTTACTTTATACCCTACTGTGTGAGTTAGGATTGGTTTCTTTATACCCTACTGTGTGAGTTAGGATTGGTTACTTTATACCCTACTGTGTGAGTTAGAATTGGTTTCTTTATACCCTACTGTGTGAGTTAGGATTGGTTTCTTTATACCCTACTGTGTGAGTTAGGATTGGTTACTTTATACCCTACTGTGTGAGTTAGGATTGGTTACTTTATACCCTACTCTGTGAGTTAGGATTGGTTACTTTATACCCTACTGTGTGAGTTAGGATTGATTACTTTATACCCTATTGTGTGAGTTGGGATTGATTACTTTATACCCTACTGTGTGAGTTAGGATTGGTTTCTTTATACCCTACTGTGTGAGTTAGTATTGGTTTCTTTATACCCTACTGTGTGAGTTAGGATTGGTTACTTTATACCCTACTGTGTGAGTTAGGATTGGTTACTTTATACCCTACTCTCTGAGTTAGGATTTGTTACTTTATACCCTACTGTGTGAGTTAGGATTGATTACTTTATACCCTATTGTGTGAGTTGGGATTGATTACTTTATACCCTACTGTGTGAGTTAGGATTGGTTACTTTATACCCTACTGTGTGAGTTAGGATTGGTTACTTTATACCCTACTGTGTGAGTTAGGTTTGATTACTTTATACCCTACTGTGTGAGTTAGGATTGGTTACTTTATACCCTACTGTGTGAGTTAGGTTTGATTACTTTATACCCTACTGTGTGAGTTAGGCTTGATGACTTTATACCCTACTGTGTGAGTTAGGATTGATTACTTTACCCTACTGTGTGAGTTAGGATTGGTTACTTATACCCTACTGTGTGAGTTAGGATTGGTTACTTATACCCTACTGTGTGAGTTAGGATTGGTTACTTATACCCTACTGTGTGAGTTAGGATTGGTTACTTATACCCTACTGTGTGAGTTAGGATTGGTTACTTTATACCCTACTGTGTGAGTTAGGATTGGTTACTTATACCCTACTGTGTGAGTTAGGATTGGTTACTTATACCCTACTGTGTGAGTTAGGATTGGTTACTTATACCCTACTGTGTGAGTTAGGATTGGTTACTTATACCCTACTGTGTGAGTTAGGATTGGTTACTTATACCCTCCTGTGTGAGTTAGGATTGGTTACTTATACCCTACTGTGTGAGTTAGGATTGGTTACTTTATACCCTACTGTGTGAGTTAGGATTGGTTACTTTATACCCTATTGTGTGAGTTAGGATTGGTTACTTTATACCCTACTGTGTGAGTTAGGATTGGTTACTTATACCCTACTGTGTGAGTTAGGATTGGTTACTTTATACCCTACTGTGTGAGTTAGGATTGGTTACTTATACCCTACTGTGTGAGTTAGGATTGGTTACTTTATACCCTACTGTGTGAGTTAGGATTGGTTACTTTATACCCTACTGTGTGAGTTAGGATTGGTTACTTATACCCTACTGTGTGAGTTAGGATTGATTACTTTACCCTACTGTGTGAGTTAGGATTGGTTACTTTATACCCTACTGTGTGAGTTAGGATTGGTTACTTTATACCCTACTCTGTGAGTTAGGATTGGTTACTTATACCCTACTGTGTGAGTTAGGATTGATTACTTTACCCTACTGTGTGAGTTAGGATTGGTTACTTTATACCCTACTGTGTGAGTTAGGATTGGTTACTTTACCCTACTGTGTGAGTTAGGATTGGTTACTTATACCCTACTGTGTGAGTTAGGATTGGTTACTTATACCCTACTGTGTGAGTTAGGATTGGTTACTTTACCCTACTGTGTGAGTTAGGATTGGTTACTTATACCCTACTGTGTGAGTTAGGATTGGTTACTTTACCCTACTGTGTGAGTTAGGATTGGTTACTTTACCCTACTGTGTGAGTTAGGTTTGGTTACTTTATACCCTACTGTGTGAGTTAGGATTGGTTACTTTATACCCTACTGTGTGAGTTAGGATTGGTTACTTTATACCCTACTGTGTGAGTTAGGATTGGTTACTTTACCCTACTGTGTGAGTTAGGATTGGTTACTTTATACCCTACTGTGTGAGTTAGGATTGGTTACTTATACCCTACTGTGTGAGTTAGGATTGGTTACTTTATACCCTACTGTGTGAGTTAGGATTGGTTACTTATACCCTACTGTGTGAGTTAGGATTGATTACTTTATACCCTACTTTGTGAGTTAGGATTGGTTACTTTATACCCTACTGTGTGAGTTAGGATTGGTTACTTATACCCTACTGTGTGAGTTAGGATTGATTACTTTATACCCTACTTTGTGAGTTAGGATTGGTTACTTTATACCCTACTGTGTGAGTTAGGATTGGTTACTTATACCCTACTGTGTGAGTTAGGATTGGTTACTTTATACCCTACTTTGTGAGTTAGGATTGGTTACTTATACCCTACTGTGTGAGTTAGGATTGGTTACTTTATACCCTACTGTGTGAGTTAGGATTGATTACTTTATACCCTACTGTGTGAGTTAGGATTGGTTTCTTTATACCCTACTGTGTGAGTTAGGATTGGTTTCTTTATACCCTACTGTGTGAGTTAGGATTGGTTACTTTACCCTACTGTGTGAGTTAGGATTGGTTACTTTATACCCTACTGTGTGAGTTGGGATTGGTTACTTATACCCTACTGTGTGAGTTAGGATTGGTTACTTATACCCTACTGTGTGAGTTAGGATTGGTTACTTTATACCCTACTGTGTGAGTTAGGATTGGTTACTTGTACCCTACTGTGTGAGTTAGGATTGGTTACTTTATACCCTACTGTGTGAGTTAGGATTGGTTTCTTTATACCCTACTGTGTGAGTTAGGATTGGTTACTTTACCCTACTGTGTGAGTTAGGATTGGTTACTTTATACCCTACTGTGTGAGTTAGGATTGGTTTCTTTATACCCTACTGTGTGAGTTAGGATTAGTTACTTTATACCCTACTGTGTGAGTTAGGATTGGTTACTTTATACCCTACTGTGTGAGTTGGGATTGGTTACTTATACCCTACTGTGTGAGTTAGGATTGGTTACTTTATACCCTACTGTGTGAGTTAGGATTGGTTACTTTATACCCTACTGTGTGAGTTAGGATTGGTTACTTTATACCCTACTGTGTGAGTTAGGATTGGTTTCTTTATACCCTACTGTGTGAGTTAGGATTGGTTACTTTATACCCTACTGTGTGAGTTAGGATTGGTTACTTTACCCTACTGTGTGAGTTAGGATTGGTTTCTTTATACCCTACTGTGTGAGTTAGTATTGGTTACTTTATACCCTACTGTGTGAGTTAGGATTGGTTACTTTATACCCTACTGTGTGACTTAGGATTGGTTACTTATACCCTACTGTGTGAGTTAGGATTGGTTACTTTATACCCTACTGTGTGAGTTAGGATTGGTTACTTTATACCCTACTGTGTGAGTTAGGATTGGTTTCTTTATACCCTACTGTGTGAGTTAGGCTTGATTACTTTATACCCTACTGTGTGAGTTAGGATTGGTTACTTTATACCCTACTGTGTGAGTTAGGATTGGTTACTTTATACCCTACTGTGTGAGTTAGGATTGGTTACTTTATACCCTACTGTGTGAGTTAGGATTGGTTACTTATACCCTACTGTGTGAGTTAGGATTGGTTACTTATACCCTACTGTGTGAGTTAGGATTGGTTACTTTATACCCTACTGTGTGAGTTAGGATTGGTTACTTATACCCTACTGTGTGAGTTAGGATTGGTTACTTATACCCTACTGTGTGAGTTAGGATTGGTTACTTATACCCTACTGTGTGAGTTAGGATTGGTTACTTTATACCCTACTGTGTGAGTTAGGATTGGTTACTTATACCCTACTGTGTGAGTTAGGATTGGTTACTTATACCCTACTGTGTGAGTTAGGATTGGTTACTTTATACCCTACTGTGTGAGTTAGGATTGGTTACTTTATACCCTACTGTGTGAGTTAGGATTGGTTACTTATACCCTACTGTGTGAGTTAGGATTGGTTACTTATACCCTACTGTGTGAGTTAGGATTGGTTACTTATACCCTACTGTGTGAGTTAGGATTGGTTACTTTATACCCTACTGTGTGAGTTAGGATTGGTTACTTTATACCCTACTGTGTGAGTTAGGATTGGTTACTTATACCCTACTGTGTGAGTTAGGATTGGTTACTTATACCCTACTGTGTGAGTTAGGATTGGTTACTTATACCCTACTGTGTGAGTTAGGATTGTTTTCTTTTGGAACACTTTGATGGATGAACTTAAAATAAATGTAATAACCCTGTCATGACATCTTCTACTATCTCTCTCTCACACACAGACCACTGATCCCTTTGTCTGTCTGTCCGTCTCCTCCAGGCCTATGCTGACTCTGATGTGGACTTGTTGACCTGGGGAACCCCCATCACCACCCTGGCTCTGTTTACTATACTGATACACCTGGGCTTGGAGACCAAGACCTGGGTAAGAAGACACTCCTACGAATTTACTGATTGTCTAAATCAACTTATTTTCAAGTACTTTCAAAGCCTCAATTACAAAATATTGAATATGGGCTACTTTGTAAATCAATTAATTTGAAAACTAAGAGTTTTGGACATAGGCTTTTATTCAGCCCAAAAAATAACTGTCTACACCGCGTCACTCTGCACCGGGTCGCTCTGCACCGGGTCGCTCTGCACCGGGTCGCTCTGCACCGGGTCGCTCTGTACCGGGTCGCTCGGCACCGGGTCGCTCTGCACCGGGTCGCTCCGCACCGGGTCGCTCCGCACCGGGTCACTCCGCACCGCGTCACTCTGCACCGCGTCACTCTGCACCGCGTCACACTGCACCGCGTCACACTCCGTGCCGCTTTGAACCGATCCTAGGTAGGTGGTTAGTCAGTCAGTGGTTTGGCGTCCTGTGTACTCATCTGGCTTTGAGTCTCTAATTCCGTTTGTTCCTCTCCCCTCTTCCTCCTCTTTCTCTCCTCTGTTCTTTCGCTCCTCTATTCCTCCGCTTCCTCCTCTCCTGTCTTCTCCCTCCTCTCCTGTCTTCTTCCTCCTCTCCTGTCTTCTCCCTCCTCTCCTGTCTTCTTCCTCCTCTCCTGTCTTCTCCCTCCTCTCCTGTCTTCTCTCTCCTCTCCTGTCTTTCCCTCCTCTCCTGTCTTTCCCTCCTCTCCTGTCTTTCCCTCCTCTCCTGTCTTTCCCTCCTCTCCTGTCTTCTTCCTCCTCTCCTGTCTTCTCCCTCTTCTCCCTCTTCTTCCTCCTCTCCCCTAATCTTCTTCCTCTTCATCCTCTCCCCTCATCTTCCTCCTCTTATGTCCTCTCCCTCCTCTCCCTGCTCTTCCTCCTCTCCCCTCTTTTTCCCTCCAGACGTGGATGAACTGGGTGTCCATCACCTTCAGTGTGGGTCTGTTCTTTACTGTGGCTCTGTGTTACAACGCTTCCTGTCCCACATGCTACTCCCCCTCCAACCCTTACTGGACCATGCAGAGACTGCTGGGGGAACCGGTCTTCTACCTGCTCTGTGTCATCACTCCTGTAGCCGCCCTGCTGCCCAGGTTAGTAAGGGGGAGGTGTGTGAGTGTGTATGAGAGAGAGAACGTGTGGGATGTGCATGTGTAGGTTGTTGTTTAAGAGTCCTCTGTTATTAATTATAGCCTTTCATGTTTATTCCAAGGAGCTGGTATTTCTATCGCAGTGCGCCGTCTGGTGTGTCTGTCTCTGTGTCAAATCAAATGTTATTTGTCACGTGCCAAATACAACAGGTGTAGTAGACCTTACAGTGAAATGCTGAATACAACAGGTGTAGTAGACCTTACAGTGAAATGCTGAATACAACAGGTGTAGTAGACCTTACAGTGAAATGCTGAATACAACAGGTGTAGTAGACCTCACAGTGAAATGCTGAATACAACAGGTGTAGTAGACCTCACAGTGAAATGCTGAATACAACAGTTGTAGTAGACCTCACAGTGAAATGCTGAATACAACAGGTGTAGTAGACCTTACAGTGAAATGCTGAATACAACAGGTGTAGTAGACCTCACAGTGAAATGCTGAATACAACAAGTGTAGTAGACCTTACAGTGAAATGCTGAATACAACAGGTGTAGTAGACCTCACAGTGAAATGCTGAATACAACAGGTGTAGTAGACCTTACAGTGAAATGCTGAATACAACAGGTTTAGTAGACCTTACAGTGAAATGCCGAATACAACAGGTGTAGTAGACCTCACAGTGAAATGCTGAATACAACAGGTGTAGTAGACCTTACAGTGAAATGCTGAATACAACAGGTGTAGTAGACCTTACAGTGAAATGCTGAATACAACAGGTGTAGTAGACCTTACAGTGAAATGCTTAATACAACAGGTGTAGTAGACCTCACAGTGAAATGCTGAATACAACAGGTGTAGTAGACCTTACAGTGAAATGCTGAATACAACAGTTGTAGTAGACCTTACAGTGAAATGCTGAATACAACAGGTGTAGTAGACCTCACAGTGAAATGCTGAATACAACAGGTGTAGTAGACCTCACAGTGAAATGCTGAATACAACAGGTGTAGTAGACCTTACAGTGAAATGCTGAATACAACAGGTGTAGTAGACCTTACAGTGAAATGCTGAATACAACAGGTGTAGTAGACCTTACAGTGAAATGCTTAATACAACAGGTGTAGTAGACCTTACAGTGAAATGCTGAATACAACAGGTGTAGTAGACCTCACAGTGAAATGCTGAATACAACAGGTGTAGTAGACCTCAGTGAAATGCTGAATACAACAGGTGTAGTAGACCTCACAGTGAAATGCTGAATACAACAGGTGTAGTAGACCTCACAGTGAAATGCTGAATACAACAGGTGTAGTAGACCTTACAGTGAAATGCTGAATACAACAGGTGTAGTAGACCTCACAGTGAAATGCTGAATACAACAGGTGTAGTAGACCTCACAGTGAAATGCTGAATACAACAGGTGTAGTAGACCTTACAGTGAAATGCTGAATACAACAGGTGTAGGTAGACCTCACAGTGAAATGCTGAATACAACAGGTGTAGTAGACCTCACAGTGAAATGCTGAATACAACAGGTGTAGTAGACCTTACAGTGAAATGCTGAATACAACAGGTTTAGTAGACCTCACAGTGAAATGCTGAATACAACAGGTGTAGTAGACCTTACAGTGAAATGCTGAATACAACAGGTGTAGTAGACCTTACAGTGAAATGCTGAATACAACAGGTGTAGTAGACCTCACAGTGAAATGCTGAATACAACAGGTGTAGTAGACCTTACAGTGAAATGCTGAATACAACAGGTGTAGTAGACCTTACAGTGAAATGCTTAATACAACAGGTGTAGTAGACCTCACAGTGAAATGCTGAATACAACAGGTGTAGTAGACCTTACAGTGAAATGCTTAATACAACAGGTGTAGTAGACCTCACAGTGAAATGCTGAATACAACAGGTGTAGTAGACCTCACAGTGAAATGCTGAATACAACAGGTGTAGTAGACCTCACAGTGAAATGCTGAATACAACAGGTGTAGTAGACCTCACAGTGAAATGCTGAATACAACAAGTGTAGTAGACCTTACAGTGAAATGCTGAATACAACAGGTGTAGTAGACCTCACAGTGAAATGCTGAATACAACAGGTGTAGTAGACCTTACAGTGAAATGCTGAATACAACAGGTTTAGTAGACCTCACAGTGAAATGCTGAATACAACAGGTGTAGTAGACCTTACAGTGAAATGCTGAATACAACAGGTGTAGTAGACCTCACAGTGAAATGCTGAATACAACAGGTGTAGTAGACCTTACAGTGAAATGCTGAATACAACAGGTGTAGTAGACCTCACAGTGAAATGCTGAATACAACAGGTGTAGTAGACCTCACAGTGAAATGCTGAATACAACAGGTGTAGTAGACCTTACAGTGAAATGCTGAATACAACAGGTGTAGTAGACCTTACAGTGAAATGCTGAATACAACAGGTGTAGTAGACCTTACAGTGAAATGCTGAATACAACAGGTGTAGTAGACCTCACAGTGAAATGCTTATTGACAAGGTAGAGTTAAAGTCACCGGTTAGTCGAGGTAATGTAGGGAGAGTTAAAGTCACCGGTTAGTCGAGGTAATGTAGGTAGAGTTAAAGTCACCGGTTAGTCGAGGTAATGTAGGTAGAGTTAAAGTCACCGGTTAGTCGAGGTAATGTAGGTAGAGTTAAAGTCACCGGTTAGTCGAGGTAATGTAGGTAGAGTTAAAGTCACCGGTTAGTCGAGGTAATGTAGGTAGAGTTAAAGTCACCGGTTAGTCGAGGTAATGTAGGTAGAGTTAAAGTCACCGGTTAGTCGAGGTAATGTAGGTAGAGTTAAAGTCACCGGTTAGTCGAGGTAATGTAGGTAGAGTTAAAGTCACCGGTTAGTCGAGGTAATGTAGGTAGAGTTAAAGTCGCCGGTTAGTCGAGGTAATGTAGGTAGAGTTAAAGTCGCCGGTTAGTCGAGGTAATGTAGGTAGAGTTAAAGTCGCCGGTTAGTCGAGGTAATGTAGGTAGAGTTAAAGTCGCCGGTTAGTCGAGGTAATGTAGGTAGAGTTAAAGTCGCCGGTTAGTCGAGGTAATGTAGGTAGAGTTAAAGTCGCCGGTTAGTCGAGGTAATGTAGGTAGAGTTAAAGTCGCCGGTTAGTCGAGGTAATGTAGGTAGAGTTAAAGTCGCCGGTTAGTCGAGGTAATGTAGGTAGAGTTAAAGTCACCGGTTAGTCGAGGTAATGTAGGTAGAGTTAAAGTCACCGGTTAGTCGAGGTAATGTAGGTAGAGTTAAAGTCACCGGTTAGTCGAGGTAATGTAGGTAGAGTTAAAGTCACCGGTTAGTCGAGGTAATGTAGGTAGAGTTAAAGTCACCGGTTAGTCGAGGTAATGTAGGTAGAGTTAAAGTCACCGGTTAGTCGAGGTAATGTAGGTAGAGTTAAAGTCACCGGTTAGTCGAGGTAATGTAGGTAGAGTTAAAGTCACCGGTTAGTCGAGGTAATGTAGGTAGAGTTAAAGTCACCGGTTAGTCGAGGTAATGTAGGTAGAGTTAAAGTCACCGGTTAGTCGAGGTAATGTAGGTAGAGTTAAAGTCACCGGTTAGTCGAGGTAATGTAGGTAGAGTTAAAGTCACCGGTTAGTCGAGGTAATGTAGGTAGAGTTAAAGTCACCGGTTAGTCGAGGTAATGTAGGTAGAGTTAAAGTCACCGGTTAGTCGAGGTAATGTAGGTAGAGTTAAAGTCACCGGTTAGTCGAGGTAATGTAGGTAGAGTTAAAGTCACCGGTTAGTCGAGGTAATGTAGGTAGAGTTAAAGTCACCGGTTAGTCGAGGTAATGTAGGTAGAGTTAAAGTCACCGGTTAGTCGAGGTAATGTAGGTAGAGTTAAAGTCACCGGTTAGTCGAGGTAATGTAGGTAGAGTTAAAGTCACCGGTTAGTCGAGGTAATGTAGGTAGAGTTAAAGTCACCGGTTAGTCGAGGTAATGTAGGTAGAGTTAAAGTCACCGGTTAGTCGAGGTAATGTAGGTAGAGTTAAAGTCACCGGTTAGTCGAGGTAATGTAGGTAGAGTTAAAGTCACCGGTTAGTCGAGGTAATGTAGGTAGAGTTAAAGTCACCGGTTAGTCGAGGTAATGTAGGTAGAGTTAAAGTCACCGGTTAGTCGAGGTAATGTAGGTAGAGTTAAAGTCACCGGTTAGTCGAGGTAATGTAGGTAGAGTTAAAGTCACCGGTTAGTCGAGGTAATGTAGGTAGAGTTAAAGTCACCGGTTAGTCGAGGTAATGTAGGTAGAGTTAAAGTCACCGGTTAGTCGAGGTAATGTAGGTAGAGTTAAAGTCACCGGTTAGTCGAGGTAATGTAGGTAGAGTTAAAGTCACCGGTTAGTCGAGGTAATGTAGGTAGAGTTAAAGTCACCGGTTAGTCGAGGTAATGTAGGTAGAGTTAAAGTCACCGGTTAGTCGAGGTAATGTAGGTAGAGTTAAAGTCACCGGTTAGTCGAGGTAATGTAGGTAGAGTTAAAGTCACCGGTTAGTCGAGGTAATGTAGGTAGAGTTAAAGTCACCGGTTAGTCGAGGTAATGTAGGTAGAGTTAAAGTCACCGGTTAGTCGAGGTAATGTAGGTAGAGTTAAAGTCACCGGTTAGTCGAGGTAATGTAGGTAGAGTTAAAGTCACCGGTTAGTCGAGGTAATGTAGGTAGAGTTAAAGTCACCGGTTAGTCGAGGTAATGTAGGTAGAGTTAAAGTCACCGGTTAGTCGAGGTAATGTAGGTAGAGTTAAAGTCACCGGTTAGTCGAGGTAATGTAGGTAGAGTTAAAGTCACCGGTTAGTCGAGGTAATGTAGGTAGAGTTAAAGTCACCGGTTAGTCGAGGTAATGTAGGTAGAGTTAAAGTCACCGGTTAGTCGAGGTAATGTAGGTAGAGTTAAAGTCACCGGTTAGTCGAGGTAATGTAGGTAGAGTTAAAGTCACCGGTTAGTCGAGGTAATGTAGGTAGAGTTAAAGTCACCGGTTAGTCGAGGTAATGTAGGTAGAGTTAAAGTCACCGGTTAGTCGAGGTAATGTAGGTAGAGTTAAAGTCGCCGGTTAGTCGAGGTAATGTAGGTAGAGTTAAAGTCGCCGGTTAGTCGAGGTAATGTAGGTAGAGTTAAAGTCGCCGGTTAGTCGAGGTAATGTAGGTAGAGTTAAAGTCGCCGGTTAGTCGAGGTAATGTAGGTAGAGTTAAAGTCACCGGTTAGTCGAGGTAATGTAGGTAGAGTTAAAGTCACCGGTTAGTCGAGGTAATGTAGGTAGAGTTAAAGTCACCGGTTAGTCGAGGTAATGTAGGTAGAGTTAAAGTCACCGGTTAGTCGAGGTAATGTAGGTAGAGCCCAGGCTCTGTTGTAACCGGCCGCGACCGAGAGGTCCGTGGGGCGACGCACAATTGGCCTAGCGTCGTCCGGGTTAGGGAGGGTTTGGCCGGTAGGGATATCCTTGTCTCATCGCGCACCAGAGACTCCTGTGGCGGGCCGGGCGCAGTGCACGCTAACCAAGGTTGCCAGGTGCACAGTGTTTCCTCCGACACATTGGTGCGGCTGGCTTCCGGGTTGGATGCGCGCTGTGTTAAGAAGCAGTGCGGCTTGGTTGGGTTGTGTATCGGAGGACGCATGACTTTCAACCTTCGTCTCTCCCGAGCCCGTACGGGAGTTGTAGCGATGAGACAAGATAGTAGCTACCAAAAACAATTGGATACTACGAAATTGGGGAGAAAAAGGGGTAAAAATCAACAACAACAAAAAAGAAGAAAAAAAAACAGAGTTGCAGTAAAAGGTTGAGGCCATTTGATTGGCTGTTCAGGAGTCTTATGGAACCTGGACTTGGCGCTCCGGTACTGCTTGATATCAAATCAAATCAAATCAAATCAAATTGTATTTGTCACATACACATGGTTAGCAGATGTTAATGCGAGTGTAGCGAAATGCTTGTGCTTCTAGTTCCGACAATGCAGTAATAACAAGTAATCTAACTAACAATTCCAAAACTACTGTCTTGTACACAGTGTAAGGGGATAAAGAATATGTACATAAGGATATATGAATGAGTGATGGTACAGAGCAGCATAGGCAAGATACAGTAGATGGTATCGGGTACAGTATGTACAAATGAGATGAGTATGTAAACAAAGTGGCATAGTATAGTATAAAGTGGCTAGTGATACATGTATTACATAAGGATACCGTCGATGATATAGAGTACAGTATATACGTATGCATATGAGATGAATAATGTAGGGTAAGTAACATTTATATAAGGTAGCATTGTTTAAAGTGGCTAGTGATATATTTACATCATTTCCCATCAATTCCCATTATTAAAGTGGCTGGAGTTGAGTCAGTGTCAGTGTGTTGGCAGCAGCCACTCAGTGTTAGTGGTGGCTGTTTAACAGTCTGATGGCCTTGAGATAGAAGCTGTTTTTCAGTCTCTCGGTCCCAGCTTTGATGCACCTGTACTGACCTCGCCTTCTGGATGATAGCGGGGTGAACAGGCAGTGGCTCGGGTGGTTGATGTCCTTGATGATCTTTATGGCCTTCCTGTGACATCGGGTGGTGTAGGTGTCCTGGAGGGCAGGTAGTTTGCCCCCGGTGATGCGTTGTGCAGACCTCACTACCCTCTGGAGAGCCTTACGGTTGAGGGCGGTGCAGTTGCCATACCAGGCGGTGATACAGCCCGCCAGGATGCTCTCGATTGTGCATCTGTAGAAGTTTGTGAGTGCTTTTGGTGACAAGCCGAATTTCTTCAGCCTCCTGAGGTTGAAGAGGCGCTGCTGCGCCTTCTTCACGATGCTGTCTGTGTGAGTGGACCAATTCAGTTTGTCTGTGATGTGTATGCCGAGGAACTTAAAACTTGCTACCCTCTCCACTACTGTTCCATCGATGTGGATAGGGGGGTGTTCCCTCTGCTGTTTCCTGAAGTCCACAATCATCTCCTTAGTTTTGTTGACGTTGAGTGTGAGGTTGTTTTCCTGACACCACACTCCGAGGGCCCTCACCTCCTCCCTGTAGGCCGTCTCATCGTTGTTGGTAATCAAGCCTACCACTGTTGTGTCGTCCGCAAACTTGATGATTGAGTTGGAGGCGTGCGTGGCCACGCAGTCGTGGGTGAACAGGGAGTACAGGAGAGGGCTCAGAACGCAACCTTGTGGGGCCCCAGTGTTGAGGATCAGCGGGGAGGAGATGTTGTTGCCTACCCTCACCACCTGGGGGCGGCCCGTCAGGAAGTCCAGTACCCAGTTGCACAGGGCGGGGTCGAGACCCAGGGTCTCGAGCTTGATGACGAGCTTGGAGGGTACTATGGTGTTGAATGCCGAGCTGTAGTCGATGAACAGCATTCTCACATAGGTATTCCTCTTGTCCAGATGGGTTAGGGCAGTGTGCAGTGTGGTTGAGATTGCATCGTCTGTGGACCTATTAGGGCGGTAAGCAAATTGGAGTGGGTCTAGGGTGTCAGGTAGGGTGGAGGTGATATGGTCCTTGACTAGTCTCTCAAAGCACTTCATGATGACGGATGTGAGTGCTACGGGGCGGTAGTCATTTAGCTCAGTTACCTTAGCTTTCTTGGGAACAGGAACAATGGTGGCCCTCTTGAAGCATGTGGGAACAGCAGACTGGTATAGGGATTGATTGAATATGTCCGTAAACACACCGGCCAGCTGGTCTGCGCATGCTCTGAGGGCGCGGCTGGGGATGCCATCTGGGCCTGCAGCCTTGCGAGGGTTAACACGTTTAAATGTCTTACTCACCTCGGCTGCAGTGAAGGAGAGACCGCATGTTTTCGTTGCAGGCCGTGACAGTGGCACTGTATTGTCCTCAAAGCGGGCAAAAAAGTTATTTAGTCTGCCTGGGAGCAAGACATCCTGGTCCGTGACTGGGCTGGGTTTCTTCCTGTAGTCCGTGATTGACTGTAGACCCTGCCACATGCCTCTTGTGTCTGAGCCGTTGAATTGAGATTCTACTTTGTCTCTGTACTGGCGCTTAGCTTGTTTGATAGCCTTGCGGAGGGAATAGCTGCACTGTTTGTATTCGGTCATGTTACCAGACACCTTGCCCTGATTAAAAGCAGTGGTTCGCGCTTTCAGTTTCACACGAATGCTGCCATCAATCCACGGTTTCTGGTTAGGGAATGTTTTAATCGTTGCTATGGGAACGACATCTTCAACGCACGTTCTAATGAACTCGCACACCGAATCAGCGTATTCGTCAATGTTGTTATCTGACGCAATACGAAACATCTCCCAGTCCACGTGATGGAAGCAGTCTTGGAGTGTGGAGTCAGCTTGGTCGGACCAGCGTTGGACAGACCTCAGCGTGGGAGCCTCTTGTTTTAGTTAGTGATATGCGGTAGCAGAGAGAAGTTGGCTGGAGTCTTTGAACATTTTTAGGCCCTTCCTCTGACACCGCCTGGTATAGAGGTCCTGGATGGCAAACAGCTTAGCCCCAGTGATGTACTGGGCCGTTCGCACTACCCTCTGAAGTGCCTTGCGGTCGGAGGCCGAGCTGTTGCCATACCAGGCAACCAGTCAGCATGCTCTCTATGTATAGAACCTTTTGGGGATGTGACCCACGCCAATCTTTTCAGTCTCCTGAGGGGGAAAAGGTGTTCTCATGCCCTCTTCACGACTGTCTGTCTTGGTGTGTTTGGACCATGATAGTTTCTTGGTGATCAGGCCTACCACTGTTGTGTCATTGGCAAACTTGATGATGGTGTTGGAGTCGTGCCCGGCCATGCAGTCATGAGTGAACAGGAAGTACAGGAGGGGACTGAGCATGCACCCGAGGGCCCCAGTGTTGAGGATCAGCGTGGCAGATGTGTTGCTACCTACCCTCACCACCTGGGGGCGGCCCGTCAGGAAGTCCAGGATCCAGTTGCAGAGGGAGGTGTTTCGTCCCATGGACCTTAGCTTATTGATGAACTTTGAGGGCAATATGGTGTTGAACGCTGAGCTGTAGTCAATGTTTACATACACCTTAGCCAAATACATTTAAACTCCGTTTTTCACAATTCCTGACATTTAATCCTAGTAAAAATTCCCGGTCCTAGGTCAGTTAGGATCACCACTTTATTTTAAGAATGTGAAATGTCAGAATAATAGTAGAGAGAATTATTTATTTCAGCTTTAATTTCTTTAATCACATTCCCAGTGGGTCAGAAGTTTATGTAAACTAAATTAGTATTTGGTAGCATTGCCTTTAAATTGCTTAACTTGGGTCAAACATTTCGGGTAGCCTTCCACAAGCTCCCCACAATAAGTTGGGTGAATTTTGGCCCATTCCTCTTGACAGAACTGGTGTAACTGAGTCAGGTTTGTAGGCCTCCTTGCTCGCACACACTTTTTCAGTTCTGCCCACAAATGTTCTATAGGATTGAGGTCTGGGCTTTGTGATGGCCACTCCAATACCTTGACTTAATTGTCGTTAAGCCAAGTATGGAAGTATGCTTGGGGTCATTGTCCATTTGGAAGACCCATTCGCGACCAAGCTTTAACTTCCTAACTGTCTTGGGATGTTGCTTCAATATATCCACATAATGTTCCTTCCTCAAGATGCCATCTATTTTGTGAAGTGCACCAGACTCCCGTGCAGCAAAGCACCCCCACAACATGATGCTGCCACCCTCGTGCTTCACGTTTGGGATGGTGTTCTTCGGCTTGCAAGCCTCCCCCTTTTTCCTCCAAACATAACAATGGTAATTATGGACAAACCGTTCTATTTTTGTTTCATCAGACCAGAGGAAATTTCTCCAAAAAGTACGATCTTTGTCCCCATGTGCAGTTGTAAACCGTAGTCTGACTTTTTTATGGCGGTTTTGGAGCAGTGGCTTCTTCCTTGCTGAGTGGCCTTTCAGGTTATGTCGATATAGGACTCGTTTTACTGTGGATATAGATAATTTTGTACCTGTTTCCTCCAGCATCTTCACAAGGTCCTTTGCTGTTGTTCTGGGATTGATTTGCACCTTTCGCACCAAAGTACATTCATCTCGAGGGGACAGAACGCGTCTCTCTCCTGAGTGTTATGAAGGCTGCATGGTCCCATGGTGTTTATACTTGTGTACTATTGTTTGTACAGATGAATGTGGTACCTTCAGGCATTTGGAAATTGCTCCCACAGATGAACCAGTCTTGTGGAAGTCTACAATTTATTTTCTGAGGTCTTGGCTGATTTCTTTTGATTTTCCCATGATGTAAAGCAAAGATGCACTGAGTTTGAAGGTAGGCCTTGAAATACATTCACAGGTACACCTCCAATTGACTCAAATTATGTCAAATATCAGAAGCTTCTAAAGCCATGACATCATTTTCTGGAATTTTCCAAGCTGTTTAAAGGCACAGTCAACTTAGTGTATGTAAACTTCTGACCCGCCCATTGTGATACAGTGAATTATAAGTGACATAATATGTCTGTAAACAATTTTTGTGTCATGAACAAAGTAGATGTCCTAACCGACTTGCCAAAACTATAGTTTGTTAACAAGAAATTTGTGGAGTGGTTGAAACACGAGTTTTAATGACTCCAACCTAAGTGTATGTAAACTTCCCACTTCAACTGTATGTGTTCTTTTTGTCCAGGTGTGAAAGGGCAGTGTAGAGTGCAATAGAGACTGCATCATCTGTGGATCTGTTTGGGCGGTATGCAAATTGGAGTGGGTCTAGGGTTTCTGGGAAAATGGTGTTGATGTGAGCCATGACCAGCCTTTTCAAAGCACTTCATGACTACAGACACTAAGGCAGGTTACCTTAGTGTTCTTGGGCACGGGGACTATGGTGGTCTGTTTGGTCTGGTCTGTCTGGTCTGGGACTGTGTCCCTAATGGCAGCCAGCCCACAGGGCTCTTCAAAAGTAGCCAGCCCACAGGGCTCTTCAAAAGTAGCCAGCCCACAGGGCTCTTCAAAAGTAGCCAGCCCACAGGGCTCTTCAAAAGTAGCCAGCCAACAGGGCTCTTCAAAAGTAGCCAGCCAACAGGGCTCATCAAAAGTAGCCAACCCATAGAGCTCTATTCAAAAGTAGCCAGCCGACTGGGCTCTTCAAAAGTAGCCAACCCATAGGGCTCTATTCAAAAGTAGCCAACCCATAGATCTCTATTCAAAAGTAGCCAGCCCATGGGGCTCTATTCAAAAGTAGCCAGCCCATAGGGCTCTATTCAGTAGTGCACTATATAGAGAGTATGGTTTCATTTAGGGCTCACCCTGACTCATTTCTCCTCTCCTTTCTCTCGCTCTCCATTCAGATACTTCTACAGGGCGTGTCAGAGCTCTCTGTTCCCCACTCCAGTCCAGGTCGGCAGGCAGCTGGACAAACTGCCCAGTGACACCCGTAGAAACATCCTCAGTCTCAGCCAAGTCCAGGCCGGGTCACTTCTGCATCTCAGACCGCCCTTCCTGTCTTCACTTTCCTTCACTGGACCCTTGACTAAAGACTGCAGCCACAGGGCCACTTCCACCCAGAACCAGTACAGCTTCACCAGGGGCCCGGCCAAGAGTCCTGAGGGCCGTCTGGACCTGTCCTTACGGGGGGATGAGGCTGGGAAGGATCAGGGGAAGGGCTGGGGCTCTGGCAGTCCTGGAGACAGTCAGAGGAGGCTTGAAGATGATGATCAGTACACACTGGCCTCCACAGAGACTGATACTCTGCCGTATACCAAAGCCAAAGAAGCTCCTCGGCCTGAGGCAGGGTTTATGGCTGGAGCAGGGGCCGGGAGTATGGCTGGAGCAGGGGCTGGGAGTATGGCTGGAACAGGGGCTGGGAGTATGGCTGGAACAGGGGCTGGGAGTATGGCTGGAACAGGGGCTGGGAGTATGGCTGGAACAGGGGCTGGGAGTATGGCTGGAGCAGGGGCTAGGAGTATGGCTGGAGCTGGGAGTATGGCTGGAGCAGGGGCTGGGAGTATGGCTGGAACAGGGGCTGGGAGTATGGCTGGAACAGGGGCTGGGAGTATGGCTGGAACAGGGCCTGGGAGTATGGCTGGAACAAGGGCTGGGAGTATGGCTGGAGCAGGGGCTAGGAGTATGGCTGGAACAGGGCCTGGGAGTATGGCTGGAACAGGGGACGGGCCTGATTACCTTCAGGCTCCTCTCACCCAGGACAATGACTGTCAGGACATTACTCTTCTTGATCCCTCGGACCTAAATCTGTCCAGCTTTATCACCTCCACACCCCTTCTGACCACAACCCAGTCAGAGACCATCCAACTGACTCTGCCCCCTGCTGGTGGTTCCCAGTCTGCAGCCTACAGACGGAACTATGAGAACCATGACACTACGCCACACAGACCACCTGACCACAGGCTCCTCCCTCCTACAGACAGACCAGAACACCCCCAGGCCACGCCCACCTGTCCTAAAGAAAACGTGTGGCTCCAAACCACCTCTCTATGATGTATTATAGCCTTAATATCTATGTATTGTTCTTCTCAGATTTACATGATAGCTCTATTGAATTATATTTTTCAAGAGGATTTATTTTATCAAAGTTATTATCATCATTATTCATGTACATTTAGATGTTTTATGTTATAGGTCCAATAGCAGCCGCTTTCATCTCCATATCAAATCATTTCTGGGTAACAATTAACTACCGTAACTGATTGTTTTCAATTAAAAGGGTCAAAAAGAAACATATTAATTTCTCAAGCAAGAATTTAGCTAGGACTGTCTGGGAGTGGTTTGAGTGGGGAGGGGAAAACTATAACTCTTTCTTATTGGTCTGTTAACTCATTTACCGCATGGTGATGTCACCAGGCAGGTCAAAACGACATCCCACCAAACAGGCTGAAATTTGAGGCGGTCTTTTCAAACAGCTTTTACACTAAAAGGGCATTATTATGATTTTCACAATTTCACAGTATTATTCCAATATCATAGTATGGAAATATACACTCACTGGACAGTTTATTAGGTACACCCATTTAGTACCGAGTCGGACCCCCCTTTGCCTCCAGAACAGCCTGAATTCTTTGTGGGCATGGATTCTAAAAGGTGTTGGAAACATTCCACAGGGATGTTGGCCCATGCTGAGATGATGGCATCGCATAGTTGCTGCTGATTGGACAACGGTACGTTCATGCTGCCAGCGGCCTGCTCCTTCTCATCCCAAAGATACTCTATTGGGTTTGGACAGCAACAATGTTCACATGCTGTGGCCTTCCAGCCTTGCTCAATTGGTATCAAGGGACCTAAATGTGTGCAAGCAAAACATTCCCCACAGTGCCATCTTGTACCATTGAGACCAGGCAGGATGCTGACTCTGCCATGAGCATGATGCTACAGAAATCGTGTTTCGACGGACCAGGACCATCATCAACGAGCTGTTTCCACCCACAGGACTGTCGCTGACTGGATGTTTTTGTTAGTCGCACCATTCTTGGTAAACCCTAGACACTGTCATGTGTGAAAAGCCCAGGAGGGCAGCCGTTTCTGAGATACTGGATCCGGCGTTGTGATCCACTTTTGTGAACATGGTGTTGTATTAAACTGGCTGGTAAAACACAGGAAAATCACGTTTTTGACTGCACTGGGCCTTTATATAAAAATGCAAAACATTCAGAGTATAGTTTATACAACTGGACTTTCTGTGTGTATTATCATTTTGGAAGAAAGCTGTCCGTTATGTGAATACTGGAGGGGTTTGTTTGAAACCAGAGAGCAAGACCACAGGCTTTCTGTTATCAGTGTGTTTGGAATGATTTCTTGTCTCTGATAGGAAGGGAAGCACAGAGCTGCTGTTCTGCTTCGTATCCATCCCCTCAGCCTGGTAACCTATTGACTGTGTACCAAAGTGCCGTTGCTCTTCAATCTTATTATTAGCTGGGGGTTTATTTCTTCTATTTCACACATGTACAAGACTGTATTATTACACATGTGAATTGGAAATGTATTTTTTGCACATCCCCCTGAGACACATCCTCAGAGTGTGGTCAAGGCCTGGAATATCAGCCATTAATGATGGAGACCCTGGACAACTCCCCCTGAGACACAGCCTCAGAGTGTGGTCAAGGCCTGGGATATCAGCCATTAATGATGGAGACCCTGGACAACTCCCCCTGAGACACAGCCTCAGAGTGTGGTCAAGGCCTGGGATATCAGCCATTAATGATGGAGACCCTGGACAACTCCCCCTGAGACACAGCCTCAGAGTGTGGTCAAGGCCTGGGATATCAGCCATTAATGATGGAGACCCTGGACAACTCCCCCTGAGACACAGCCTCAGAGTGTGGTCAAGGCCTGGGATATCAGCCATTAATGATGGCGACCCTGGACAACTCTGGACAACAATTCGAGCCAGCGACCTTTCGGTTACTGGCTCAACACGCTTAACCGCTTGGGTTCCTGCCTTTCAGTGTTCCTCCTTAATGTACTGTGAGCAGGACTTGATGCAGGACTTGATGCAGGGCTTGATGCAGGGCTTAATGCAGGGCTTGATGCAGCCAATGCTACCTGCTTGTTTAGAAGTCTGCTTTTCAGAAGCAATGTGCCTTTAACAGTATGCTTGAAAATAAATCAACGTGACTCTGGATGAAAACATAATGATGTTTGTTTCCAACATTGTTAGGGTTGTTTTCCTAAAGAAGTTAGATTTAGTTTCGTTGTTTTGCTTCCTTGCTTGTGTCTTCCCGGGCCCTATGAGTTACCTGTTATTGTGTCCCAAATGGCACCCTATTCTCTGTATAGTGACCTATATTTGACCAGGACTCATTGGGAATAGGGTACCATTGAGAACTAAAAGTTACTTAGTTAGCGCTATTGAGATTATCGCTGCGGTAGTTTTCCTACTTTAACCTCAATGTAATCAACTGTCACATTCCAATATGCAGAGAACTCTGTAACAAGTCATAAAATACACCAAGAAGTGGATGTTGAATTATTTTTGAATGATGTTTTCCTTTTCACAGTTGATGTAAAATGGGTAATTCTGTATGACATTCTTACAACAACAAAAAATGTTCCTATGCTCTTTGTCTTGTTGTAGAATATTGAAATGGAAGAGTTAATTGCAACCATACCAAAGCCAAATCTTTTGTTACTCAACGTTATTATATTATTCAGTTTAGATGAAGTTAAACCATCTCAAAAGTGTTGTCAGTGTCCATATTGTGATGCTCTCTTTAAGCCAAATACACATAAAGGAAGTGCTTGTTCCTGAATTGCAGGGACGTTTTAAGCAGTCTATGGTTTTCTTGATGTTTTTAAAACGACTGTTTGCTGCCTTTGTCTTTTCATAAATCAGACCAGCCTTTATCAAATGTTCCTTTATGTGCCAGGAAGTGTGCCTTAACACTGGATTAATTCAATATATTTCTTCATACATTTTCATCATATTGTTCAGTTAATTGAGAAGGATAACAAATAAATGAATCGTTTTTCTTAATGTTTTTTAAACAGACACGATGCAGTGGTACATTTCTTTGTCTCTGTTCCCAGGTTAGTCTGTCTCTGTTCCCAGGTTAGTCTGTCTCTGTTCCCAGGTTAGTCTGTCTCTGTTCCCAGGTTAGTCTGTCTCTGTTCCCAGGTTAGTCTGTCTCTGTTCCCTCTGTCTCTGTTCCCAGGTTAGTCTGTCTCTGTTCCCAGGTTAGTCTGTCTCTGTTCCCAGGTTAGTCTGTCTCTGTTCCCAGGTTAGTCTGTCTCTGTTCCCAGGTTAGTCTGTCTCTGTTCCCAGGTTAGTCTGTCTCTGTTCCCTCTGTCTCTGTTCCCAGGTTAGTCTGTCTCTGTTCCCAGGTTAGTCTGTCTCTGTTCCCAGGTTAGTCTGTCTCTGTTCCCAGGTTAGTCTGTCTCTGTTCCCAGGTTAGTCTGTCTCTGTTCCCAGGTTAGTCTGTCTCTGTTCCCAGGTTAGTCTGTCTCTGTTCCCAGGTTAGTCTGTCTCTGTTCCCTCTGTCTCTGTTCCCAGGTTAGTCTGTCTCTGTTCCCTCTGTCTCTGTTCCCAGGTTAGTCTGTCTCTGTTCCCTCTGTCTCTGTTCCCTCTGTCTCTGTTCCCAGGTTAGTCTGTCTCTGTTCCCAGGTTAGTCTGTCTCTGTTCCCAGGTTAGTCTGTCTCTGTTCCCAGGTTAGTCTGTCACTGTTCCCAGGTTAGTCTGTCTCTGTTCCCAGGTTAGTCTGTCTCTGTTCCCAGGTTAGTCTGTCTCTGTTCCCAGGTTAGTCTGTCTCTGTTCCCAGGTTAGTCTGTCTCTATTCCCAGGTTAGTCTGTCTCTGTCTCTGTTCCCAGGTTAGTCTGTCTCTGTTCCCTCTGTCTCTGTTCCCTCTGTCTCTGTTGCCAGGTTCCCTCTGTCTCTGTCACCAACCCTGTTCCTGGACCCTACACACCAGGGGTAGACAACCCTGTTCCTGGACCCTAAACACCAGGGGTAGACAACCCTGTTGCTGGAGTTCTGCAGGTACTGCAGGATTTTATTCCAACTAGACACCACACTAAGCTAATGAGTTAATTGATCAGTGATTACCTAAATTCATCACACCTGGTCTTCCAGTTTGTTTCAATCAAAAACATGAAGTGGCTGATGCCCTCTGGGACCAAGGTTGCATATGTCTGGTCTATATAGTGCACTACTTTTAACCAGAGTTCTTATCAAAAGAAGTGCATTATATAGGGAATAGGGCATAGAAGTGTAGTTCTAGTTCTGTGAAAAAGGGTGCCATTTAGGATGCATACATGGTTGTAACTCTTTCCCTGTTACATTTCATATGGTTGTTACTGTCGTCTTGTTCACATGGTTGTTACTGTCGTCTTGTTCACATGGTTGTTACTGTCGTCTTGTTCACATGGTTGTTACTGTCGTCTTGTTCACATGGTTGTTACTGTCGTCTTGTTCACATGGTTGTTACTGTCGTCTTGTTCACATGGTTGTTACTGTCGTCTTGTTCACATGGTTGTTACTGTCGTCTTGTTCACATGGTTGTTACTGTCGTCTTGTTCACATGGTTGTTACTGTCGTCTTGTTCACATGGTTGTTACTGTCGTCTTGTTCACATGGTTGTTACTGTCGTCTTGTTCACATGGTTGTTACTGTCGTCTTGTTCACATTGTTGTTACTGTCGTCTTGTTCACATGGTTGTTACTGTCGTCTTGTTCACATGGTTGTTACTGTTGTTTTGTTCACATGGTTGTTACTGTTCTGTTCTAAGCGTTCTGGTCTTGTTTTAAAGGCATCATTCTGTGTTGTCTCTTTCCTTCATGTGGGGGTTGTTTTTCATGCCTTCATGTGGGGGTTGTTTTTCATGTTATTGTTTCGTTGTCCGTCTGTCTGATCTTCTGGTGATTATTTCTTATTACCTTGTTTGTTTTTAAGAACAATTGTCACAATATAATTCAAAATAAATGTTTAAAACTGATACAAAATAAGAACATGTGTATGCAGATTGTCATATTGTTTATTTATATTTTGATTCAGGGGTGGGATTGTAGCATATGTTCTCCCAGATTCATACCACTTCACACATCCCATGAAGAACCTTGAATGAGGCATAATTTGGCTCAAACTTTGTATTTTTTTTTTTTACCTTAATTTTATAACTAGGCAAGTCAGTTAAGAACAAATTCTTATTTACAATGATGGCCTACCAAAAGGCAAAAGGCCTCCTGTGGGGACGGGGGCCTGGGATTCAAAATAAATTAAAATATAGGACAGAACACACATCATGACAAGAGAGACAACACTACATAAAGAGAGACTTAAGACAACAACATAGCATGTCAGCAACACATGACATGCCGATGATGCGTTTGAAGTCTGAGCAGAGCAGCTACAGTTGACTGAAATCGGTTTGAAAGTCAAGAAGAATTTTGAAAAGAATAATGGGCAAAGCTCTTCGAGACTTACCCAGAAATACTCACAGCTGTAATCACTGCCAAAGATGATTGTAACATGTATTGACTCAGGGGTGTGAATATTTATGTGAATTAGATATTATCTTAATTCATTTTCAATAAATGTGCAAACATTTCTAAAAACTTGTTTACACTTAGTCATTATGGGGTGTTGTGTAAAAATGGGTGAGGGGAATCCAAAAGAAAAGTTTTGAATTCAGGCTGTAACAAGAAAATGTGGAATAAGTCAAGTGGTGAATACTTTCTGAAGTCACTGTATCTCTGGGGAACAATGTGACCATCCATATTCCAGTTGAGCCCAGGGACAAAAAGCATCCCAAATGGCACCCTATTCCCTATAGTGGTGTACTACAGTCGAACAGAGCCCTATGGGCATCCCTACAGGCCCTGGTCTGGAGAAGTGCACTATTAAGGGAATAGTGTGCCATCTGGGATGTGTCTCTGGTGCTCCAGTGGCAGAGAAGTTGTATCCCTTTTAAACACAATTTCTTTCATGCAAATATGTACAAAAAGTATTTAGGCAGATTTTGTGCAATTTTGTTTGACTGAATTCATAGGAAATTACTTTTTGGGGGAGGGCAAACTTCAGTACAATCTTTTGAAAGTTATTTGAGCAATGCATGATGGGCAACGGTGTTCTACCCTGCCTTTTTTTTTTTTGCCACATTTATTTACAAACTAACTAAATATTTGTATGAACATAACAAGATTCAACAACTGAGACATAAACTGAACAAGTTCCACAGACATGTGACTAACAGAAATGGAATAATGTGTCCCTGAACAAAGGGGGGTAAAAATCTAAAGTACAGTGCCTTGCGAAAGTATTCGGCCCCCTTGAACTTTGCAACCTTTTGCCACATTTCAGGCTTCAAACATAAAGATATAAAACTGTATTTTCTGTGAAGAATCAACAACAAGTGGGACACAATCATGAAGTGGAACGACATTTATTGGATATTTCAAACTTTTTTAACAAATCAAAAACTGAAAAATTGGGCGTGCAAAATTATTCAGCCCCTTTACTTTCAGTGCAGCAAACTCTCTCCAGAAGTTCAGTGAGGATCTCTGAATGATCCAATGTTGACCTAAATGACTAATGATGATAAATACAATCCACCTGTGTGTAATCAAGTCTCCGTATAAATGCACCTGCACTGTGATAGTCTCAGAGGTCCGTTAAAGGCGCAGAGAGCATCATGAAGAACAAGGAACACACCAGGCAGGTCCGAGATACTGTTGTGAAGAAGTTTAAAGCCGGATTTGGATACAAAAAGATTTCCCAAGCTTTAAACATCCCAAGGAGCACTGTGCAAGCGATAATATTGAAATAGAAGGAGTATCAGACCACTGCAAATCTACCAAGACCTGGCCGTCCCTCTAAACGTTCAGCTCATACAAGGAGAAGACTGATCAGAGATACAGCCAAGAGGCCCATGATCACTCTGGATGAACTGCAGAGATCTACAGCTGAGGTGGGAGACTCTGTCCATAGGACAACAATCAGTCGTATATTGCACAAATCTGGCCTTTATGGAAGAGTGGCAAGAAGAAAGCCATTTCTTAAAGATATCCATAAAAAGTGTTGTTTAAAGTTTGCCACAAGCCACCTGGGAGACACACCAAACATGGTCAGATGAAACCAAAATTGAACTTTTTGGCAACAATGCAAAACGTTATGTTTGGCGTAAAAGCAACACAGCTCATCACCCTGAACACACCATACCCACTGTCAAACATGGTGGTGGCAGCATCATGGTTTGGGCCTGCTTTTCTTCAGCAGGGACAGGGAAGATGGTTAAAGTTGATGGGAAGATGGATGGAGCCAAATACAGGACCATTCTGGAAGAAAACCTGATGGAGTCTGCAAAAGACCTGAGACTGGGACGGAGATTTGTCTTCCAACAAGAGAATGATCCAAAACACAAAGCAAAATCTACAATGGAATGGTTCAAAAATAAACATATCCAGGTGTTAGAATGGCCAAGTCAAAGTCCAGACCTGAATCCAATCGAGAATCTGTGGAAAGAACTGAAAACTGCTGTTCACAAATGCTCTCCATCCAACCTCACTGAGCTCGAGCTGTTTTGCAAGGAGGAATGGGAAAAAAATTCAGTCTCTCGATGTGCAAAACTGATAGAGACATACCCCAAGCGACTTACAGCTGTAATCGCAGCAAAAGGTGGCGCTACAAAGTATTAACTTAAGGGGGCTGAATAATTTTGCACGCCCAATTTTTCAGTTTTTGATTTGTTAAAAAAGTTTGAAATATCCAATAAATGTCGTTCCACTTCATGATTGTGTCCCACTTGTTGTTGATTCTTCACAAAAAAATACAGTTTTATATCTTTATGTTTGAAGCCTGAAATGTGGCAAAAGGTTGCAAAGTTCAAGGGGGCCGAATACTTTCGCAAGGCACTGTAACAGTCAGTATCTGATGTGGCCACCAGCTGCATTAATATTACGATTTTGTCATTTGAATTTGGCGCGGATGACAACATCACAGGATGTTGTCAATTTTGATCCCGGTGACGGGATCCGTGCGCTAAGAGGTTTTAAGTACTGCAGTGCGTCTCCTCCTCATGGATTGCGCCAGATTTGCCAATTCTTGTTGTGAGATGTTACCCCACTCTTCCACCAAGGCACCTGCAAGTTCCCGGGCATTTCTGGGGGGAATGGCCCTAGCCCTCACCATCCGATCCAACAGGTCCCAGATGTGGTCAGTGGGATTGAGAGCCGGGCTCTTTGCTGGCAATGGCAGAACACTGACATTCCTGTCTTGCAGGAAATCACGCACAGAATGAGCAGTATGATTGGTGGCATTGTCATGCTGTCAGGATGAGCCCGCAGGAATGGTACCACATGAGGAAGGATGACAACAAGCTCAGTCCAATGATCCTGTGACACACCGGCCCATACCATGATGGACCCTCCACCTCCAAATCGATCCCGCTCCATAGTACAGTCCTCGGTGTAATGCTCATTCCTTCAACGATAAACGCGAATCCAACCATCAGTCCTGGTGAGACAAAACCTCGACTCGTCAGTGAAGAGCACATTTTGCCAGTCCTGTCTGGTCCAGCGACGGTGGGTTTGTGGCCATAGGTGACATTGCTGCCAGTGATGTCTGTTGAGGACCTTACAACAGACCTACAAGCCCTCAGTCCAGCCTCTCTCAGACTATTGCGGACAGTCTGAGCACTGAAAGAGGGATTATGCGTTCCTGGTGTAACTCAGCAGTTGTTGTTGCCATCCTGTACCTGTCCCGCAGGTGTGATGTTTGGATGTACCGATCCTGTGCAGATGTTGTTACACGTGGTCTGCCACTGCGAGGACGATCTGCTGTCCGTCCTGTCTCCCTGTAGCGCTGTCTTAGGCGTCTCACAGTATGGACATTGCAATTTATTTCCCTGGCCACATCTGCAATCCTCATGCCTCCTTACAGCATGCCTCATCATGCAGATGAGCTGGGACCCTGGGCATCTTTCTTTTGGTGTTTTTTCAGAGTCATTAGAAAGGCCTCTTTAGTGTCCTAAGTTTTCACAACTGAACTTAATTGCCTACCGTCTGTAAGCTGTTAGTGTCTTAACGACCGTTCCACAGGTGCATGTTCATTAATTGTTTAATGTTCATTGAACAAGCATGGGACACAGTGTTTTTAAACCCTTTACAATGAAGATCTGTGAAGTTATTTGGATTTTTACAAATGATCTTTGATAGACAGGGTCCTGAAAAAGGGATGTTTCTTTTTTTTGCTGAGTTTATAAAAAACAAACGTGTTAACAACACAATATTGTTAATCAACCAGGTTGTCACCTAAGTAATTATAATATAATAGTAGCCTTACATTGATTTGTTTTTTATTCACCCCAATACTGTTTTCTATGCTTCTTTTCCCTTAATACTTTGGGATTCTGGTGCACTTGTAGTCAGAAAGGTCCTTTTCCTGTCGGCCTACACGATTTTCTTAATAACACATATTTCGTGGAGCCTACATTACACAATTTTCTACCTGATGCATTTAATACAAGGCTCAACTTGTTTGTGTACATTACACCATTCATGTTTCAGATTTAACATGGTTAAATAAATAGTATTTTAGCTTTTGGTATATTTGGCATTTTTATACATATTCTGTATTTCCACTGAAGAAAGCAATAACTAATCAACACACTACTGTAAATAAATGAACACTGCCTGCTAAAAAATGGAAAATGCTCTCCGTAAATAAATGGTGAGAAATTCTCCATCTGAAGCCATTCGGCTATGGGTTTCACAGCCCTATAATAATGATACAAGTTATATCAGCTCACCCAATCAAATACCTTCATCGATACCACAAAAAAAAGACAAATTCAGATTTTTTGCTCCAATCTGGCAACCCTCATCAAATCCGACATAGCACCAATATCCCAAAGTATGTAGTGAAAACAACCATAGGAATCAGAATTGCCATTAATAAAAAATTAAACATAAGGCTACTATTATATTATAAGTGTTTCAGTAACAACCTGGTTGATTAACAATATTGTGTTAACACGTTTGTTTTTCTATATAAATAAATGTGGGGGACAATTAAAAGCAGGGTAGAACACCATTGCCCAAAATGCATTGCTCCACTAACTTTCAAAAGATTGCTCTGAAGTTTTCCCACCCAATTTATTTTTCCTATGAATGAAGTCGCACAAAAATGTGTATTTTCACACAAATTAAAGCACACAGACGTGCACAAAATCTACTGAAATACTTTTTGTACATGCAGGGGGTGTAGAAGCACTGCCACAACATACTGCCCAATTGCACAAGAGGCCGCGCAGTGAGACACCTCTTATTAATTTCAATGGAAGGAAAGCGGAGAGGGCGGGGACCTTTTGGCGGTGCGAAGGTGGCGTGGGAGGCGGTGAAAAATATGAACTTAAATCACCAGCCGCCGACCCCTGGGCGATAACCAATAATATCGGGTGGTTCCCATGATGAATTTGATGCTGTGCGACCCAAGGCTGGAGACTTTTTTTCACCAAAGATGGCTGGCAAAAATACTAGGATGGAAGCAAATGTAACATCATATCTAATCATGCAAAAAAAATAGTTTACAGGAATATGTTAATGAAGAGACAAACAATTAGGCATACTTTTTTGTCATAAAGTTCATTTCCAAAAATTGCGATTTAACAAAGCTATCTGACTAGCTAACATTAGCCAGCTAGCTGGCTAGCTTTATGGGTATTGTGACATGAGTATGAAATTGAAATTCTGTTTATTTAATGTTTTAGGGATTCCTGAAACAACCAGCAAACCAGTCTGTCATCTTGTGAAACAGTGAATGTATTAGAATTATGCACTTCAACAGTGTCTACCAATCTTGGTCCTGGGACATCAGTGGTTACACTAACTATGCAATAGACTAGAAACATGATTTAACTAGTTAGAGGCTGATTTGTAGTTCATATATACAGAAATATATATTTTTTAAACAGTACACTACACTTCCAATGCATCATCTAAATACTGTAAAACCGGTTCATCACAGTATATAGTTTCCTTCATCTGCATTGATCTGATAAACACATGAGAGGTGTAGTATTTCATCAAATGAGAGACTTAATTTCAACCAGTAGAGAATGTGAAACACTTTATTGAAAGAAGTTCATCATCCAAGTGTTATAAATACACAATACAAGACAAAAATAAAGAACATAGGAGCAGGGAAGGCAGCATGTGATTAATGAATCACAGTGCTACACTAATATTCTATCAGTTCATCACAATGACATAAGTCTCTGGTGGTGTCTCCTAACCAGCCTTGGGCCCCCAGTCGGCCCCCAGGTTATCTTCAGAGCGGGTGAGGTAGTGATGACGGGACTGGGGGTTGGCATCATTTCATGTCAAAACATACCTGCAGACGAGAGACAGATGGAGAGCGAGAACATGATTAAGCCTTGTGTTTTGTTTTTATTCTAATATCTTCAGTCATCATAATCATCAGGAGCGGAAATGCTGACCTTGGATCATTAACTCTGGAACTACTACATCTCTATCTGTATTTCAATGTAAAGCATCTCTTTAATAATACTTCCTGTTGGAAGCACTGATTTCATTCTGATGAGCCTATGATGCACTGATTTCATTCTGATGAGCCTGTGATGCACTGATTTCATTCTGATGCACTGATTTAATTTTCATGTGGCTGTGATGCCCTGATTTAACTTTGGTGTAAATAAATGAAACCAAGCAGAATCACTACTCTTGTAAGGAATTCTTTATTTATTTAACTCACAACTTGCAGGCTTGATTTATGAGGGATTTATGATTTATGAGTGTGAGAGAACCAGACAAAAAATGGGTATTTCCTAGTGTGAATATTTATCACTTCCTGGTGTCAATTCAGCTACAGGAGGCATTCTCTAGAGTTGATCCTCAACACTGAAAGGTGTTGCTGCTTAATACTGAGGGTGTTGAAAAAACACTCCCATGGGTCATTTGAAGAACTTATGAAGTGTTATATTTTAACACTCCAAGTGTTTCAATATTAACAATATGAACACTACCAAAACTGTTAAATTTATACCGAGTGGCCCTATATAAACATTGGATGAGTGTTGAAAAAAACACTCCCTTTGGTCATTTGAACAACACCTGAAGTGTTATATATTAACACTTTGTTTCAATATTAAATTAAATTAACACTGAGAGTGGACCTATATAAATACTGGATGAGTATTAAAATTAACACACCTGGTGTTAAATTAACACTTGCAACTGTGCTGAGTAGGTTGACTGATAACCTGAACCAGGTAGCAGGTTACAGTTTGAAGCTTTTTCTTGAGTGGGCAGCTTGATGAAAGCCAGTCAATATTTAAATCACCCAGAAAATATACCTCTCTGTTGATATCACATACATTATCAAGCATTTCACACGTTATCCAGATACTGACTGTTAGCACTTGGTGGTCTATAGCAGCTTCCCACCAGAATGGGCTTTAGGTGAGGCAGATTAAGTAATATGGCTACAGGTTCAACAGTATTTAACACACCACCTCAGTGTTAACAGTGGTCTTCCTATAGGACACACCACCTCAGTGTTAACAGTGGTCTTCCTATAGGACACACCACCTCAGTGTTAACAGTGGTCTTCCAATAGGACACACCACCTCAGTGTTAACAGTGGTCTTCCTATAGGACACACCACCTCAGTGTTAACAGTGGTCTTCCTACTAGGACACACCACCTCAGTGTTAACAGTGGTCTTCCTACTAGGACACACCACCTCAGTGTTAACAGTGGTCTTCCTACTAGGACACACCACCTCAGTGTTAACAGTGGTCTTCCTACTAGGACACACCACCTCAGTGTTAACAGTGGTCTTCCTACTAGGACACACCACCTCAGTGTTAACAGTGGTCTTCCTACTAGGACACACCACCTCAGTGTTAACAGTGGTCTTCCTACTAGGACACACCACCTCAGTGTTAACAGTGGTCTTCCTACTAGGACACACCACCTCAGTGTTAACAGTGGTCTTCCTACTAGGACACACCACCTCAGTGTTAACAGTGGTCTTCCTACTGGGACACACCACCTCAGTGTTAACAGTGGTCTTCCTACTAGGACACACCACCTCAGTGTTAACAGTGGTCTTCCTACTAGGACACACCACCTCAGTGTTAACAGTGGTCTTCCTATAGGACACACCACCTCAGTGTTAACAGTGGTCTTCCTACTAGGACACACCACCTCAGTGTTAACAGTGGTATTCCTACTGGGACACACCTCCTTAGTGTTAACAGTGGTCTTCCTACTAGGACACACCACCTCAGTGTTAACAGTGGTCTTCCTACTAGGACACACCACCTCAGTGTTAACAGTGGTCTTCCTACTGGGACACACCTCCTTAGTGTTAACAGTGGTCTTCCTACTGGGACACACCTCCTCAGTGTTAACAGTGGTCTTCCTACTAGGACACACCACCTCAGTGTTAACAGTGGTCTTCCTACTAGGACACACCACCTCAGTGTTAACAGTGGTCTTCCTACTAGGACACACCACCTCAGTGTTAACAGTGGTCTTCCTACTAGGACACACCACCTCAGTGTTAACAGTGGTCTTCCTGCTAGGACACACCACCTCAGTGTTAACAGTGGTCTTCCTGCTAGGACACACCACCTCAGTGTTAACAGTGGTCTTCCTACTAGGACACACCACCTCAGTGTTAACAGTGGTCTTCCTGCTAGGACACACCACCTCAGTGTTAACAGTGGTCTTCCTACTAGGACACACCACCTCAGTGTTAACAGTGGTCTTCCTACTAGGACACACCACCTCAGTGTTAACAGTGGTCTTCCTATAGGACACACCACCTCAGTGTTAACAGTGGTCTTCCTATAGGACACACCACCTCAGTGTTAACAGTGGTCTTCCTATAGGACACACCACCTCAGTGTTAACAGTGGTCTTCTTAATAGGACACACCACCTCAGTGTTAACAGTGGTCTTCCTACTGGGACACACCACCTCAGTGTTAACAGTGGTCTTCCTATAGGACACACCAACTCAGTGTTAACAGTGGTCTTCCTATAGGACACACCACCTCCGTGTTAACAGTGGTCTTCCTATAGGACACACCACCTCAGTGTTAACAGTGGTCTTCCGACTGGGACACACCTCCTCAGTGTTAACAGTGGTCTTCCTACTAGGACACACCACCTCAGTGTTAACAGTGGTCTTCCTATAGGACACACCACCTCAGTGTTAACAGTGGTCTTCCTATAGGACACACCACCTCAGTGTTAACAGTGGTCTTCCTATAGGACACACCACCTCAGTGTTAACAGTGGTCTTCCTATAGGACACACCTCCTCAGTGTTAACAGTGGTCTTCCTATAGGACACACCACCTCAGTGTTAACAGTGGTCTTCCTATAGGACACACCACCTCAGTGTTAACAGTGGTCTTCCTACTAGGACACACCACCTCAGTGTTAACAGTGGTCTTCCTACTAGGACACACCACCTCAGTGTTAACAGTGGTCTTCCTATAGGACACACCACCTCAGTGTTAACAGTGGTCTTCCTACTAGGACACACCACCTCAGTGTTAACAGTGGTCTTCCTACTAGGACACACCACCTCAGTGTTAACAGTGATCTTCCTACTAGGACACACCACCTCAGTGTTAACAGTGGTCTTCCTATAGGACACACCACCTCAGTGTTAACAGTGGTCTTCCTACTGGGACACACCTCCTTAGTGTTAACAGTGGTCTTCCTATAGGACACACCTCCTCAGTGTTAACAGTGGTCTTCCTACTAGGACACACCACCTCAGTGTTAACAGTGGTCTTCCTACTAGGACACACCACCTTAGTGTTAACAGTGGTCTTCCTACTAGGACACACCACCTCAGTGTTAACAGTGGTCTTCCTATAGGACACACCACCTCAGTGTTAACAGTGGTCTTCCTATAGGACACACCACCTCAGTGTTAACAGTGGTCTTCCTACTAGGACACACCTCCTCAGTGTTAACAGTGGTCTTCCTATAGGACACACCACCTCAGTGTTAACAGTGGTCTTCCTATAGGACACACCACCTCAGTGTTAACAGTGGTCTTCCTACTAGGACACACCACCTCAGTGTTAACAGTGGTCTTCCTACGAGGACACACCTCCTCAGTGTTAACAGTGGTCTTCCTACTAGGACACACCACCTCAGTGTTAACAGTGGTCTTCCTACTAGGACACACCACCTCAGTGTTAACAGTGGTCTTCCTGCTAGGACACACCACCTCAGTATTAACAGTGGTCTTCCTACTAGGGTACACCACCTCAGTGTTAACAGTGGTCTTCCTACTGGGACACACCTCCTCAGTGTTAACAGTGGTCTTCCTACTAGGACACACCACCTCAGTGTTAACAGTGGTCTTCCTATAGGACACACCACCTCAGTGTTAACAGTGGTCTTCCTATAGGACACACCACCTCAGTGTTAACAGTGGTCTTCCTATAGGACACACCACCTCAGTGTTAACAGTGGTCTTCCTATAGGACACACCTCCTCAGTGTTAACAGTGGTCTTCCTATAGGACACACCTCCTCAGTGTTAACAGTGGTCTTCCTATAGGACACACCACCTCAGTGTTAACAGTGGTCTTCCTATAGGACACACCACCTCAGTGTTAACAGTGGTCTTCCTACTAGGACACACCACCTCAGTGTTAACAGTGGTCTTCCTACTAGGACACACCACCTCAGTGTTAACAGTGGTCTTCCTACTAGGACACACCACCTCAGTGTTAACAGTGGTCTTCCTATAGGACACACCACCTCAGTGTTAACAGTGGTCTTCCTACTAGGACACACCACCTCAGTGTTAACAGTGGTCTTCCTACTAGGACACACCACCTCAGTGTTAACAGTGGTCTTCCTACTAGGACACACCACCTCAGTGTTAACAGTGGTCTTCCTATAGGACACACAACCGCAGTGTTAACAGTGGTCTTCCTATAGGACACACCACCTCAGTGTTAACAGTGGTCTTCCTACTAGGACACACCTCCTCAGTGTTATCAGTGGTCTTCCTATAGGACACACCACCTCAGTGTTAACAGTGGTCTTCCTATAGGACACACCACCTCAGTGTTAACAGTGGTCTTCCTACTAGGACACACCACCTCAGTGTTAACAGTGGTCTTCCTACTAGGACACACCTCCTCAGTGTTAACAGTGGTCTTCCTACTAGGACACACCACCTCAGTGTTAACAGTGGTCTTCCTGCTAGGACACACCACCTCAGTATTAACAGTGGTCTTCCTACTAGGACACACCACCTCAGTGTTAACAGTGGTCTTCCTACTAGGGCACACCACCTCAGTGTTAACAGTGGTCTTCCTACTGGGACACACCTCCTCAGTGTTAACAGTGGTCTTCCTACTAGGACACACCACCTCAGTGTTAACAGTGGTCTTCCTACTAGGGCACACCACCTCAGTGTTAACAGTGGTCTTCCTACTGTGACACACCTCCTCAGTGTTAACAGTGGTCTTCCTACTAGAACACACTGCCTCAGTGCTGACTGTATAACTCTGGTTCATAGGCTCATAATTACTGCATACAATATCTGTAGAATCAGCAGAGGCATTCAGGGCAGTTAGAGGGACATAAATTAGGTTACTTACATTGTGTCTACCAGCACCGCTGGTATAATGTACATTTGCTAAAGCATTATTGTAATGGTCGTCGGTGGAAGAAGGTGAGGACCACCAGCTCACGTGGTACTTGTTCATGGTATTTATTTAAACTGAACACTACCAAACAAAGAAACAAAAAGCACAACGGAAACAGCTCCGTCAGGTGCAAAACACACTAAACAGAAAATAATCACCCACACCACACAGGTGGGAAAAGGCTACCGAAGTATGATTCTCAATCAGAGCCAACGAACGACACCTGCCTCTGATTGAGAACCATACCAGGCCAAACACAAAACCACAACATAGAAAAAAGAACATAGACTACCCACCCAACTCACGCCCTGACCATACTAAAACAAAGACATAACAAAAGAACTAAGATCAGAACTTGACACTACCCTCTACCCCCCGCCCAAAGGTGCGGACTCCGGCCGCAAAACCTGAACCTATAGGGGAGGGTCTGGGTGGGCGTCTGTCCGTGGTGGCGGCTCTGGCGCGGGACGTGGACCCCACTCCACCATAGTCTTTGCCCGCTTCTTTCCCCGCCTCAGTGGCACCCTTAGAGCGGCGACCCTTCGCCGCCGACCTCGGACTGGGGACCCTAGCAGCGGGCCCCAAATGGACGGGAGATTCCGGCAGCACCGGACAGGCGGGCGGCTCTGGCAGCTCCCTCTCTCTCCGGTAAGCACGGGAAGTTGGCGCAGGTCTCCTACCTCCCTGTGTGCCGCCATCAATACATTTTTGGGGCTGCCTCTCGGGCTTCCTTGATCGTCTTGCCAACTCCATTCGCCGGTATCCCTCCTCACACTGCTCCAGAGAATCCCAGGCGGGCTCCGGCACTCTCCCTGGGTCGACCTACCACCTGTCTATCTCCTCCCAAGTTGTGACATAGTCCAGATCTCGCTCCCATGTCCAGGAGTCCTGTGATCGCTGTTCCTGCTGCTGCTGCCTGTTACCACGCTGCTTGGTCCTTTTTTGGTTGGTGGGTGGTTCTGTAACAGCTGTCGTGGGTGGAAGAAGGTGAGGACCAAGTTGCAGCGTGGTAAGTGTTCATGGTTTTTAATAATACTCAAAACTGAACACTGAATAACAAAAACAACAAAGAAACAACCGAAACAGTTCTGTCTGGTGCAAACAAACAAAGACTGAAAACAACCACCCACCAAACACAATTGAAAACAGGCTACCTAAATATGGTTCTCAATAAGGGACAACGATTGACAGCTGCCTCTGAATGAGAACCATACAAGGCCAAACACAGAAATAGAAAATCATAGAAAAACTAACATAGACAACCCACCCAACTCACACCCTGACCATACTAAAACAAAGACAAAACAAAGGAACTAAGGTCAGAACGTGACAACTATCTCTATTATATTATGACAGACCATCTAGATCTACTGTCTCTATTATAATATGACAGACCAGCTAGATCTACTGTCTCTATGATATTATGACAGACGAGCTACATCTACTGTCTCTATTATATTATGACAGATCAGCTAGATCAACTGATCTTATTATATTATGACAGACCAGCTACATCTACTGTCTCTATTATATTATGACAGATCAGCTAGATCAACTGTTCCTATTATAATATGACAGACCAGCTAGATCTACTGTCTCTATTATAATATGACAGACCAGCTAGATCTATTGTCTCTGTTATATTATGACAGACCAGCTAGATCTACTGTCTCTATTATAGTATGACAGACCAGCTAGATCTACTGTCTCTATTATAATATGACAGACCAGCTAGATCTACTGTCGCTATTATATTATGACAGACCAGCTAGATCTACTGTCTATATTATATTATGACAGACCAGCCAGATCTATTGTCTCTATTATAATATGACAGACCAGCTAGATCAACTGTCTCTATTATAATATGACAGACCAGCTAGATCAACTGTCTCTATTATAATATGACAGACCATCTAGATCTACTGTCTCTATTATATTATGACATACCAGCTAGATCTATTGTCTCTATTATAATATGACAGACCAGCTAGATCAACTGTCTCTGTTATAATATGACAGACCAGCTAGATCTACTGTCTCTGTTATAATATGACAGACCAGCTAGATCTACTGTCTCTATTATAATATGAAAGACCAGCTAGATCTACTGTCTCTGTTATAATATGACAGACCAGCTAGATCTACTGTCTCTATTATAATATGACAGACCAGCTAGATCAACTGTCTCTATTATAATATGACAGACCAGCTAGATCTACTGTCTCTATTATATTATGACAGACCAGCTAGATCTACTGTCTCTATGATATTATGACAGACCAGCTAGATCTACTGTCTCTATGATATTATGACAGACCAGCTAGATCTACTGTCTCTATGATATTATGACAGATCAGCTAGATCAACTGTCTCTCTTATATTTTGACAGACCAGCTAGATCTACAGTATCTATGATATTATGACAGACCAGCTAGATCTACTGTCTCTATTATATTTTGACAGACCAGCTAGATCAACTGTTCCTATTACAATATGACAGACCAGCTAGATCTACTGTCGCTATTATATTATGACAGACCAGCTAGATCTACTGTCTTTATTATATTATGACAGACCAGCTACATCTACTGTCTCTATTATATTATAACAGATCAGCTAGATCAACTGTTCCTATTATAATATGACAGACCAGCTAGAACTACTGTCTCTATTATAATATGACAGACCAGCTAGATCTACTGTCGCTATTATATTATGACAGACCAGCTAGATCTACTGTCTCTATTATATCATGACATACCAGCTAGATCTACTGTCTCTATTATATTATGACAGATCAGCTAGATCAACTGTTCCTATTATAATATGACAGACCAGCTAGATCTACTGTCTCTATTATAATATGACAGACCAGCTAGATCTATTGTCTCTGTTATATTATGACAGACCAGCTAGATCTACTGTCTCTATTATAGTATGACAGACCAGCTAGATCTACTGTCTCTATTATAATATGACAGACCAGCTAGATCTACTGTCGCTATTATATTATGACAGACCAGCTAGATCTACTGTCTATATTATATTATGACAGACCAGCCAGATCTATTGTCTCTATTATAATATGACAGACCAGCTAGATCAACTGTCTCTATTATAATATGACAGACCAGCTAGATCAACTGTCTCTATTATAATATGACAGACCATCTAGATCTACTGTCTCTATTATATTATGACATACCAGCTAGATCTATTGTCTCTATTATAATATGACAGACCAGCTAGATCAACTGTCTCTGTTATAATATGACAGACCAGCTAGATCTACTGTCTCTGTTATAATATGACAGACCAGCTAGATCTACTGTCTCTATTATAATATGACAGACCAGCTAGATCTACTGTCTCTGTTATAATATGACAGACCAGCTAGATCTACTGTCTCTATTATAATATGACAGACCAGCTAGATCAACTGTCTCTATTATAATATGACAGACCAGCTAGATCTACTGTCTCTATTATATTATGACAGACCAGCTAGATCTACTGTCTCTATGATATTATGACAGACCAGCTAGATCTACTGTCTCTATGATATTATGACAGACCAGCTAGATCTACTGTCTCTATGATATTATGACAGATCAGCTAGATCAACTGTCTCTCTTATATTTTGACAGACCAGCTAGATCTACAGTATCTATGATATTATGACAGGCCAGCTAGATCTACTGTCTCTATTATATTTTGACAGACCAGCTAGATCAACTGTTCCTATTACAATATGACAGACCAGCTAGATCTACTGTCGCTATTATATTATGACAGACCAGCTAGATCTACTGTCTTTATTATATTATGACAGACCAGCTACATCTACTGTCTCTATTATATTATAACAGATCAGCTAGATCAACTGTTCCTATTATAATATGACAGACCAGCTAGAACTACTGTCTCTATTATAATATGACAGACCAGCTAGATCTACTGTCGCTATTATATTATGACAGACCAGCTAGATCTACTGTCTCTATTATATCATGACATACCAGCTAGATCTATTGTCTCTATTATAATATGACAGACCCGTTGGATCAACTGTCTCTATTATAAAATGACAGACAAGCTAGATCTACTGTCTTTATTATAATATGACAAATCAGCTAGATCAACTGTTCCTATTATAATATGACAGACCAGCTAGATCTACTGTCTCTATTATAATATGACAGACCAGCTAGATCTACTGACTCTGTTATATTATGACAGACCAGCTAGATCTACTGTCTCTATTATAATATGACAGACCAGCTAGATCTACTGTCTCTATTATATTATGACAGATCAGCTAGATCAACTGTTCCTATTATAATATGACAGACCAGCTAGAACTACTGTCTCTATTATAATATGACAGACCAGCTAGATCTACTGTCGCTATTATATTATGACAGACCAGCTAGATCTACTGTCTCTATTATATCATGACATACCAGCTAGATCTATTGTCTCTATTATAATATGACAGGCCCGCTAGATCAACTGTCTCTATTGTAAAATGACAGACAAGCTAGATCTACTGTCTTTATTATAATATGACAGACCAGCTATATCAACTGTCTCTATTATAATATGACAGACCAGCTAGATCTACTGTCTCTATTATAATATGTCAGAGCAGCTAGATCTACTGTCTCTATTATAATATGACAGACCAGCTAGATCTAATGTCTCTGTTATAATATGACAGACCAGCTAGATCTACTGTCTCTGTTATATTATGACAGACCAGCTAGATCTACTGTCGCTATTATATTATGACAGACCAGCTAGATCTACTGTCTTTATTATATTATGACAGACCAGCTACATCTACTGTCTCTATTATATTATGACAGATCAGCTAGATCAACTGTTCCTATTATAATATGACAGACCAGCTAGAACTACTGTCTCTATTATAATATGACAGACCAGCTAGATCTACTGTCGCTATTATATTATGACAGACCAGCTAGATCTACTGTCTCTATTATATCATGACATACCAGCTAGATCTATTGTCTCTATTATAATATGACAGGCCCGCTAGATCAACTGTCTCTATTGTAAAATGACAGACAAGCTAGATCTACTGTCTTTATTATAATATGACAGATCAGCTAGATCAACTGTTCCTATTATAATATGACAGACCAGCTAGATCTACTGTCTCTATTATAATATGACAGACCAGCTAGATCTACTGTCTCTGTTATATTATGACAGACCAGCTAGATCAACAGTCTCTATTATAATATGACAGACCAGCTAGATCTACTGTCTCTATTATAATATGACAGACCAGCTATATCAACTGTCTCTATTATAATATGACAGACCAGCTAGATCTACTGTCTCTATTATAATATGTCAGAGCAGCTAGATCTACTGTCTCTATTATAATATGACAGACCAGCTAGATCTACTGTCTCTGTTATAATATGACAGACCAGCTAGATCTACTGTCTCTATTATATTATGACAGACCAGCTAGATCTACTGTTCTATTATAATATGACAGACCAGCTAGATCTACTGTCTCTATTATAATATGACGGACCAGCTAGATCTACTGTCTCTATGATGTTATGACAGATCAGCTACATCTACTGTCTCTATTATATTATGACAGACCAGCTAGATCTACTGTTCTATTATAATATGACAGACCAGCTAGATCTACTGTCTCTATTATAATATGACAGACCAGCTAGATCTACTGTCTCTATGATATTATGACAGCCCAGCTACATCTACTGTCTCTATTATATTATGACAGATCAGCTAGATCAACTGTCTCTATGATATTATGACAGACCAGCTATATCTACTGTCTCTGTTATATTTTGACAGACCAGCTAGATCAACAGTCTCTATGATATCATGACAGACCAGCTAGATCTACTGTCTCTATTATATTTTGACAGACCAGCTAGATCAACTGTTCCTATTACAATATGACAGACCAGCTAGATCTAGTGTCTTTATTATAATATGTCAGAGCAGCTAGATCTACTGTCTCTATTATAATATGACAGACCAGCTAGATCTACTGTCTCTGTTATATTATGACAGACCAGCTAGATCTACTGTTCTAATATAATATGACAGACCAGCTAGATCTACTGTCTCTATTATAATATGACAGACCAGCTAGATCTACTGTCTCTATTATATTATGACAGACCAGCTAGATCTACTGTCTCTGTTATATTATGACAGACCAGCTAGATCTACTGTCTCTATTATAATATGACTGACCAGCTAGATCTACTGTCTCTATTATAGTTTGACGGACCAGCTAGATCTACTGTCTCTATGATGTTATGACAGATCAGCTACATCTACTGTCTCTATTATATTATGACAGATCAGCTAGATCAACTGTTCCTATTATAATATGACAGACCAGCTAGATCTACTGTCTCTATTATATTATGACAGACCAGCTAGATCTACTGTCTCTATGATATTATGACAGACCAGCTAGATCTACTGTCTCTATTATATTATGACAGACCAGCTAGATCTACTGTCTCTATTATATTATGACAGACCAGCTAGATCTACTGTCTCTTTGATATTATGACAGACCAGCTAGATCTACTGTCTCTATGATATTATGACAGATCAGCTAGATCAACTGTCTCTATGATATTATGACAGACCAGCTATATCTACTGTCTCTGTTATATTTTGACAGACCATCTAGATCAACAGTCTCTATGATATTATGACAGACCAGCTAGATCTACTGTCTCTATTATATGTTGACAGACCAGCTAGATCAACTGTTCCTATTACAATATGACAGACCAGCTAGATCTAGTGTCTTTATTATAATATGTCAGAGCAGCTAGATCTACTGTCTCTATTATAATATGACAGACCAGCTAGATCTACTGTCTCTGTTATATTATGACAGACCAGCTAGATCTACTGTTCTAATATAATATGACAGACCAGCTAGATCTACTGTCTCTATTATAATATGACAGACCAGCTAGATCTAGTGTCTTTATTATAATATGACAGACCAGCTAGATCTACTGTCTCTATTATATTATGACAGACCAGCTAGATCTACTGTCTCTGTTATATTATGACAGACCAGCTAGATCTACTGTCTCTATTATAATATGACAGACCAGCTAGATCTACTGTCTCTATTATAGTTTGACGGACCAGCTAGATCTACTGTCTCTATGATGTTATGACAGATCAGCTACATCTACTGTCTCTATTATATTATGACAGATCAGCTAGATCAAATGTTCCTATTATAATATGACATACCAGCTAGATCTAATGTCTCTATTATATTATGACAGACCAGCTAGATCTACTGTCTCTATGATATTATGACAGACCAGCTAGATCTACTGTCTCTATTATATTATGACAGACCAGCTAGATCTACTGTCTCTGTTATATTATGACAGACCAGCTAGATCTACTGTCTCTATTATAATATGACAGACCAGCTAGATCTACTGTCTCTATGATATTATGACAGCCCAGCTACATCTACTGTCTCTATTATATTATGACAGATCAGCTAGATCAACTGTCTCTATGATATTATGACAGACCAGCTATATCTACTGTCTCTGTTATATTTTGACAGACCAGCTAGATCAACAGTCTCTATGATATCATGACAGACCAGCTAGATCTACTGTCTCTATTATATTTTGACAGACCAGCTAGATCAACTGTTCCTATTACAATATGACAGACCAGCTAGATCTAGTGTCTTTATTATAATATGTCAGAGCAGCTAGATCTACTGTCTCTATTATAATATGACAGACCAGCTAGATCTACTGTCTCTGTTATATTATGACAGACCAGCTAGATCTACTGTTCTAATATAATATGACAGACCAGCTAGATCTACTGTCTCTATTATAATATGACAGACCAGCTAGATCTAGTGTCTTTATTATAATATGACAGACCAGCTAGATCTACTGTCTCTATTATATTATGACAGACCAGCTAGATCTACTGTCTCTGTTATATTATGACAGACCAGCTAGATCTACTGTCTCTATTATAATATGACAGACCAGCTAGATCTACTGTCTCTATTATAGTTTGACGGACCAGCTAGATCTACTGTCTCTATGATGTTATGACAGATCAGCTACATCTACTGTCTCTATTATATTATGACAGATCAGCTAGATCAAATGTTCCTATTATAATATGACAGACCAGCTAGATCTAATGTCTCTATTATATTATGACAGACCAGCTAGATCTACTGTCTCTATGATATTATGACAGACCAGCTAGATCTACTGTCTCTATTATATTATGACAGACCAGCTAGATCTACTGTCTCTGTTATATTATGACAGACCAGCTAGATCTACTGTCTCTATTATAATATGACAGACCAGCTAGATCTACTGTCTCTATGATATTATGACAGCCCAGCTACATCTACTGTCTCTATTATATTATGACAGATCAGCTAGATCAACTGTCTCTATGATATTATGACAGACCAGCTATATCTACTGTCTCTGTTATATTTTGACAGACCAGCTAGATCAACAGTCTCTATGATATCATGACAGACCAGCTAGATCTACTGTCTCTATTATATTTTGACAGACCAGCTAGATCAACTGTTCCTATTACAATATGACAGACCAGCTAGATCTAGTGTCTTTATTATAATATGTCAGAGCAGCTAGATCTACTGTCTCTATTATAATATGACAGACCAGCTAGATCTACTGTCTCTGTTATATTATGACAGACCAGCTAGATCTACTGTTCTAATATAATATGACAGACCAGCTAGATCTACTGTCTCTATTATAATATGACAGACCAGCTAGATCTACTGTCTCTATTATATTATGACAGACCAGCTAGATCTACTGTCTCTGTTATATTATGACAGACCAGCTAGATCTACTGTCTCTATTATAATATGACTGACCAGCTAGATCTACTGTCTCTATTATAGTTTGACGGACCAGCTAGATCTACTGTCTCTATGATGTTATGACAGATCAGCTACATCTACTGTCTCTATTATATTATGACAGATCAGCTAGATCAACTGTTCCTATTATAATATGACAGACCAGCTAGATCTACTGTCTCTATTATATTATGACAGACCAGCTAGATCTACTGTCTCTATTATATTATGACAGACCAGCTAGATCTACTGTCTCTTTGATATTATGACAGACCAGCTAGATCTACTGTCTCTATGATATTATGACAGATCAGCTAGATCAACTGTCTCTATGATATTATGACAGACCAGCTATATCTACTGTCTCTGTTATATTTTGACAGACCATCTAGATCAACAGTCTCTATGATATTATGACAGACCAGCTAGATCTACTGTCTCTATTATATGTTGACAGACCAGCTAGATCAACTGTTCCTATTACAATATGACAGACCAGCTAGATCTAGTGTCTTTATTATAATATGTCAGAGCAGCTAGATCTACTGTCTCTATTATAATATGACAGACCAGCTAGATCTACTGTCTCTGTTATATTATGACAGACCAGCTAGATCTACTGTTCTAATATAATATGACAGACCAGCTAGATCTACTGTCTCTATTATAATATGACAGACCAGCTAGATCTAGTGTCTTTATTATAATATGACAGACCAGCTAGATCTACTGTCTCTATTATATTATGACAGACCAGCTAGATCTACTGTCTCTGTTATATTATGACAGACCAGCTAGATCTACTGTCTCTATTATAATATGACAGACCAGCTAGATCTACTGTCTCTATTATAGTTTGACGGACCAGCTAGATCTACTGTCTCTATGATGTTATGACAGATCAGCTACATCTACTGTCTCTATTATATTATGACAGATCAGCTAGATCAAATGTTCCTATTATAATATGACAGACCAGCTAGATCTAATGTCTCTATTATATTATGACAGACCAGCTAGATCTACTGTCTCTATGATATTATGACAGACCAGCTAGATCTACTGTCTCTATTATATTATGACAGACCAGCTAGATCTACTGTCTCTGTTATATTATGACAGACCAGCTAGATCTACTGTCTCTATTATAATATGACAGACCAGCTAGATCTACTGTCTCTATGATATTATGACAGCCCAGCTACATCTACTGTCTCTATTATATTATGACAGATCAGCTAGATCAACTGTCTCTATGATATTATGACAGACCAGCTATATCTACTGTCTCTGTTATATTTTGACAGACCAGCTAGATCAACAGTCTCTATGATATCATGACAGACCAGCTAGATCTACTGTCTCTATTATATTTTGACAGACCAGCTAGATCAACTGTTCCTATTACAATATGACAGACCAGCTAGATCTAGTGTCTTTATTATAATATGTCAGAGCAGCTAGATCTACTGTCTCTATTATAATATGACAGACCAGCTAGATCTACTGTCTCTGTTATATTATGACAGACCAGCTAGATCTACTGTTCTAATATAATATGACAGACCAGCTAGATCTACTGTCTCTATTATAATATGACAGACCAGCTAGATCTACTGTCTCTATTATATTATGACAGACCAGCTAGATCTACTGTCTCTGTTATATTATGACAGACCAGCTAGATCTACTGTCTCTATTATAATATGACTGACCAGCTAGATCTACTGTCTCTATTATAGTTTGACGGACCAGCTAGATCTACTGTCTCTATGATGTTATGACAGATCAGCTACATCTACTGTCTCTATTATATTATGACAGATCAGCTAGATCAACTGTTCCTATTATAATATGACAGACCAGCTAGATCTACTGTCTCTATTATATTATGACAGACCAGCTAGATCTACTGTCTCTATGATATTATGACAGACCAGCTAGATCTACTGTCTCTATTATATTATGACAGACCAGCTAGATCTACTGTCTCTATTATATTATGACAGACCAGCTAGATCTACTGTCTCTTTGATATTATGACAGACCAGCTAGATCTACTGTCTCTATGATATTATGACAGATCAGCTAGATCAACTGTCTCTATGATATTATGACAGACCAGCTATATCTACTGTCTCTGTTATATTTTGACAGACCATCTAGATCAACAGTCTCTATGATATTATGACAGACCAGCTAGATCTACTGTCTCTATTATATGTTGACAGACCAGCTAGATCAACTGTTCCTATTACAATATGACAGACCAGCTAGATCTAGTGTCTTTATTATAATATGTCAGAGCAGCTAGATCTACTGTCTCTATTATAATATGACAGACCAGCTAGATCTACTGTCTCTGTTATATTATGACAGACCAGCTAGATCTACTGTTCTAATATAATATGACAGACCAGCTAGATCTACTGTCTCTATTATAATATGACAGACCAGCTAGATCTAGTGTCTTTATTATAATATGACAGACCAGCTAGATCTACTGTCTCTATTATATTATGACAGACCAGCTAGATCTACTGTCTCTGTTATATTATGACAGACCAGCTAGATCTACTGTCTCTATTATAATATGACAGACCAGCTAGATCTACTGTCTCTATTATAGTTTGACGGACCAGCTAGATCTACTGTCTCTATGATGTTATGACAGATCAGCTACATCTACTGTCTCTATTATATTATGACAGATCAGCTAGATCAAATGTTCCTATTATAATATGACAGACCAGCTAGATCTAATGTCTCTATTATATTATGACAGACCAGCTAGATCTACTGTCTCTATGATATTATGACAGACCAGCTAGATCTACTGTCTCTATTATATTATGACAGACCAGCTAGATCTACTGTCTCTGTTATATTATGACAGACCAGCTAGATCTACTGTCTCTATTATAATATGACAGACCAGCTAGATCTACTGTCTCTGTTATATTATGACAGACCAGCTAGATCTACTGTCTCTATTATAATATGACAGACCAGCTAGATCTACTGTCTCTATTATAGTTTGACGGACCAGCTAGATCTACTGTCTCTATGATGTTATGACAGATCAGCTACATCTACTGTCTCTATTATATTATGACAGATCAGCTAGATCAACTGTTCTTATTATAATATGACAGACCAGCTAGATCTACTGTCTCTATTATATTATGACAGACCAGCTAGATCTACTGTCTCTATGATATTATGACAGACCAGCTAGATCTACTGTCTCTATTATATTATGACAGACCAGCTAGATCTACTGTCTCTATTATATTATGACAGACCAGCTAGATCTACTGTCTCTATGATATTATGACAGACCAGCTAGATCTACTGTCTCTATGATATTATGACAGATCAGCTAGATCAACTGTCTCTATGATATTATGACAGACCAGCTATATCTACTGTCTCTGTTATATTTTGACAGACCATCTAGATCAACAGTCTCTATGATATTATGACAGACCAGCTAGATCTACTGTCTCTATTATATTTTGACAGACCAGCTAGATCAACTGTTCCTATTACAATATGACAGACCAGCTAGATCTAGTGTCTTTATTATAATATGTCAGAGCAGCTAGATCTACTGTCTCTATTATAATATGACAGACCAGCTAGATCTACTGTCTCTGTTATATTATGACAGACCAGCTAGATCTACTGTTCTAATATAATATGACAGACCAGCTAGATCTACTGTCTCTATTATAATATGACAGACCAGCTAGATCTAGTGTCTTTATTATAATATGACAGACCAGCTAGATCTACTGTCTCTATTATATTATGACAGACCAGCTAGATCTACTGTCTCTGTTATATTATGACAGACCAGCTAGATCTACTGTCTCTATTATATTATGACAGACCAGCTAGATCTACTGTCTCTATGATATTATGACAGACCAGCTAGATCTACTGTCTCTATTATATTATGACAGACCAGCTAGATCTACTGTCTCTATTATATTATGACAGACCAGCTAGATCAACTGTCTCTATGATATTATGACAGACCAGCTATATCTACTGTCTCTGTTATATTTTGACAGACCATCTAGATCAACAGTCTCTATGATATTATGACAGACCAGCTAGATCTACTGTCTCTATTATATTTTGACAGACCAGCTAGATCAACTGTTCCTATTACAATATGACAGATCAGCTACATCTACTGTCTCTATTATATTATGACAGATCAGCTAGATCAACTGTTCCTATTATAATATGACAGACCAGCTAGATCTACTGTCTCTATTATATTATGACAGACCAGCTAGATCTACTGTCTCTATGATATTATGACAGACCAGCTAGATCTACTGTCTCTATTATATTATGACAGACCAGCTAGATCTACTGTCTCTATTATATTATGACAGACCAGCTAGATCTACTGTCTCTATGATATTATGACAGACCAGCTAGATCTACTGTCTCTATGATATTATGACAGATCAGCTAGATCAACTGTCTCTATGATATTATGACAGACCAGCTATATCTACTGTCTCTGTTATATTTTGACAGACCATCTAGATCAACAGTCTCTATGATATTATGACAGACCAGCTAGATCTACTGTCTCTATTATATTTTGACAGACCAGCTAGATCAACTGTTCCTATTACAATATGACAGACCAGCTAGATCTACTGTCGCTATTATATTATGACAGACCAGCTAGATCTACTGTCTTTATTATATTATGACAGATCAGCTAGATCAACTGTTCCTATTATAATATGACAGACCAGCTAGATCTACTGTCTCTATTATAATATGACAGACCAGCTAGATCTACTGTCGCTATTATATTATGACAGACCAGCTAGATCTACTGTCTCTATTATATTATGACATACCAGCTAGATCTATTGTCTCTATTATAATATGACAGACCAGCTAGATCAACTGTCTCTATTATAAAATGACAGACAAGCTAGATCTACTGTCTTTATTATAATATGTCAGAGCAGCTAGATCTACTGTCTCTATTATCATATGACAGACCAGCTAGATCTACTGTCTCTATTATAATATGACAGACCAGCTAGATCTACTGTCTCTATGATATTATGACAGACCAGCTACATCTACTGTCTCTATTATATTATGACAGATCATCTAGATCAACTGTTCCTATTATAATATGACAGACCAGCTAGATCTACTGTCTCTATTATAATATGACAGACCAGCTAGATCTACTGTCGCTATTATATTATGACAGACCAGCTAGATCTACTGTCTCTATTATATTATGACATACCCGCTAGATCTATTGTCTCGATTATATTATGACATACCAGCTAGATCTATTGTCTCTATTATAATATGACAGACCAGCTAGATCAACTGTCTCAATTATAAAATGACAGACAAGCTAGATCTACTGTCTTTATTATAATATGACAGAGCAGCTAGATCTACTGTCTCTATTATAATATGACAGATCAGCTAGATCAACTGTTCCTAATATAATATGACAGACCAGCTAGATCTACTGTCTCTATTATAATATGACAGACCAGCTAGATCTACTGTCTCTGTTATATTATGACAGACCAGCTAGATCTACTGTCTCTATTATAATATGACAGACCAGCTAGATCTACTGTCTCTATTATAATATGACAGACCAGCTATATCAACTGTCTCTATTATAATATGACAGACCAGCTAGATCTACTGTCTCTATTATATTATGACAGATCAGCTAGAACTACTGTCTCTATTATATTATGACAGACCAGCTAGATCTACTGTCTCTATGATATTATGACAGACCAGCTAGATCTACTGTCTCTATGATATTATGACAGATCAGCTAGATCAACTGTCTCTATGATATTATGACAGACCATCTATATCTACTGTCTCTGTTATATTTTGACAGACCAGCTAGATCAACAGTCTCTATGATATTATGACAGACCAGCTAGATCTACTGCCTCTATTATATTTTGACAGACCAGCTAGATCAACTGTTCCTATTACAATATGACAGACCAGCTAGATCTACTGTCTTTATTATATTATGACAGACCAGCTAGATCTACTGTCTTTATTCTATTATGACAGATCAGCTAGATCTACTGTCGCTATTATATTATGACAGACCAGCTAGACCTACTGTCTCTATTATATTATGACATACCAGCAAGATCTACTGTCTCTATTATAATATGACGGACCAGCTAGATCTACTGTCTCTATGATATTATGACAGATCAGCTACATCTACTGTCTCTATTATATTATGACAGATCAGCTAGATCAACTGTTCCTATTATAATATGACAGACCAGCTAGATCTACTGTCTCTATTATAATATGACAAACCAGCTAGATCTACTGTCTCTATTATATTATGACATACCAGCTAGATCTATTGTCTCTATTATATTATGACATACCATCTAGATCTATTGTCTCTATTATAATATGACAGACCAGCTAGATCAACTGTCTCTATTATAAAATGAAAGACAAGCTAGATCTACTGTCTATTATAATATGACAGAGCAGCTAGATCTACTGTCTCTATTATAATATGACAGACCAGTTAGATCTACTGTCTCTGTTATATTATGACAGACCAGCTAGAGCTACTGTCTCTATTATAATATGACAGACCAGCTAGATCTACTGTCTCTATTATACTATGACAGACCAGCTAGATCTACTGTATCTATGATATTATGACAGACCAGCTACATCTACTGTCTCTATTATATTATGACAGATCAGCTAGATCAACTGTTCCTATTATAATATGACAGACCAGCTAGATCTACTGTCTCTATTATAGTATGACAGACCAGCTAGATCTACTGTCTCTATTATAATATGACAGACCAGCTAGATCTACTGTCGCTATTATATTATGACAGACCAGCTAGATCTACTGTCTATATTATATTATGACAGACCAGCCAGATCTATTGTCTATATTATAATATGACAGACCAGCTAGATCTACTGTCTCTGTTATATTATGACAGACCAGCTAGATCTACTGTTCTAATATAATATGACAGACCAGCTAGATCTACTGTCTCTATTATAATATGACAGACCAGCTAGATCTAGTGTCTTTATTATAATATGACAGACCAGCTAGATCTACTGTCTCTATTATATTATGACAGACCAGCTAGATCTACTGTCTCTGTTATATTATGACAGACCAGCTAGATCTACTGTCTCTATTATAATATGACAGACCAGCTAGATCTACTGTCTCTATTATAGTTTGACGGACCAGCTAGATCTACTGTCTCTATGATGTTATGACAGATCAGCTACATCTACTGTCTCTATTATATTATGACAGATCAGCTAGATCAACTGTTCCTATTATAATATGACAGACCAGCTAGATCTACTGTCTCTATTATATTATGACAGACCAGCTAGATCTACTGTCTCTATGATATTATGACAGACCAGCTAGATCTACTGTCTCTATTATATTATGACAGACCAGCTAGATCTACTGTCTCTATTATATTATGACAGACCAGCTAGATCTACTGTCTCTATGATATTATGACAGACCAGCTAGATCTACTGTCTCTATGATATTATGACAGATCAGCTAGATCAACTGTCTCTATGATATTATGACAGACCAGCTATATCTACTGTCTCTGTTATATTTTGACAGACCATCTAGATCAACAGTCTCTATGATATTATGACAGACCAGCTAGATCTACTGTTCTAATATAATATGACAGACCAGCTAGATCTACTGTCTCTATTATAATATGACAGACCAGCTAGATCTAGTGTCTTTATTATAATATGACAGACCAGCTAGATCTACTGTCTCTATTATATTATGACAGACCAGCTAGATCTACTGTCTCTGTTATATTATGACAGACCAGCTAGATCTACTGTCTCTATTATAATATGACAGACCAGCTAGATCTACTGTCTCTATTATAGTTTGACGGACCAGCTAGATCTACTGTCTCTATGATGTTATGACAGATCAGCTACATCTACTGTCTCTATTATATTATGACAGATCAGCTAGATCAAATGTTCCTATTATAATATGACAGACCAGCTAGATCTAATGTCTCTATTATATTATGACAGACCAGCTAGATCTACTGTCTCTATGATATTATGACAGACCAGCTAGATCTACTGTCTCTATTATATTATGACAGACCAGCTAGATCTACTGTCTCTATTATATTATGACAGACCAGCTAGATCTACTGTCTCTATGATATTATGACAGACCAGCTAGATCTACTGTCTCTATGATATTATGACAGATCAGCTAGATCAACTGTCTCTATGATATTATGACAGACCAGCTATATCTACTGTCTCTGTTATATTTTGACAGACCATCTAGATCAACAGTCTCTATGATATTATGACAGACCAGCTAGATCTACTGTCTCTATTATATTTTGACAGACCAGCTAGATCAACTGTTCCTATTACAATATGACAGATCAGCTACATCTACTGTCTCTATTATATTATGACAGATCAGCTAGATCAACTGTTCCTATTATAATATGACAGACCAGCTAGATCTACTGTCTCTATTATATTATGACAGACCAGCTAGATCTACTGTCTCTATGATATTATGACAGACCAGCTAGATCTACTGTCTCTATTATATTATGACAGACCAGCTAGATCTACTGTCTCTATTATATTATGACAGACCAGCTAGATCTACTGTCTCTATGATATTATGACAGACCAGCTAGATCTACTGTCTCTATGATATTATGACAGATCAGCTAGATCAACTGTCTCTATGATATTATGACAGACCAGCTATATCTACTGTCTCTGTTATATTTTGACAGACCATCTAGATCAACAGTCTCTATGATATTATGACAGACCAGCTAGATCTACTGTCTCTATTATATTTTGACAGACCAGCTAGATCAACTGTTCCTATTACAATATGACAGACCAGCTAGATCTACTGTCGCTATTATATTATGACAGACCAGCTAGATCTACTGTCTTTATTATATTATGACAGATCAGCTAGATCAACTGTTCCTATTATAATATGACAGACCAGCTAGATCTACTGTCTCTATTATAATATGACAGACCAGCTAGATCTACTGTCGCTATTATATTATGACAGACCAGCTAGATCTACTGTCTCTATTATATTATGACATACCAGCTAGATCTATTGTCTCTATTATAATATGACAGACCAGCTAGATCAACTGTCTCTATTATAAAATGACAGACAAGCTAGATCTACTGTCTTTATTATAATATGTCAGAGCAGCTAGATCTACTGTCTCTATTATCATATGACAGACCAGCTAGATCTACTGTCTCTATTATAATATGACAGACCAGCTAGATCTACTGTCTCTATGATATTATGACAGACCAGCTACATCTACTGTCTCTATTATATTATGACAGATCATCTAGATCAACTGTTCCTATTATAATATGACAGACCAGCTAGATCTACTGTCTCTATTATAATATGACAGACCAGCTAGATCTACTGTCGCTATTATATTATGACAGACCAGCTAGATCTACTGTCTCTATTATATTATGACATACCAGCTAGATCTATTGTCTCGATTATATTATGACATACCAGCTAGATCTATTGTCTCTATTATAATATGACAGACCAGCTAGATCAACTGTCTCAATTATAAAATGACAGACAAGCTAGATCTACTGTCTTTATTATAATATGACAGAGCAGCTAGATCTACTGTCTCTATTATAATATGACAGATCAGCTAGATCAACTGTTCCTAATATAATATGACAGACCAGCTAGATCTACTGTCTCTATTATAATATGACAGACCAGCTAGATCTACTGTCTCTGTTATATTATGACAGACCAGCTAGATCTACTGTCTCTATTATAATATGACAGACCAGCTAGATCTACTGTCTCTATTATAATATGACAGACCAGCTATATCAACTGTCTCTATTATAATATGACAGACCAGCTAGATCTACTGTCTCTATTATATTATGACAGATCAGCTAGAACTACTGTCTCTATTATATTATGACAGACCAGCTAGATCTACTGTCTCTATGATATTATGACAGACCAGCTAGATCTACTGTCTCTATGATATTATGACAGATCAGCTAGATCAACTGTCTCTATGATATTATGACAGACCATCTATATCTACTGTCTCTGTTATATTTTGACAGACCAGCTAGATCAACAGTCTCTATGATATTATGACAGACCAGCTAGATCTACTGCCTCTATTATATTTTGACAGACCAGCTAGATCAACTGTTCCTATTACAATATGACAGACCAGCTAGATCTACTGTCTTTATTATATTATGACAGACCAGCTAGATCTACTGTCTTTATTCTATTATGACAGATCAGCTAGATCTACTGTCGCTATTATATTATGACAGACCAGCTAGACCTACTGTCTCTATTATATTATGACATACCAGCAAGATCTACTGTCTCTATTATAATATGACGGACCAGCTAGATCTACTGTCTCTATGATATTATGACAGATCAGCTACATCTACTGTCTCTATTATATTATGACAGATCAGCTAGATCAACTGTTCCTATTATAATATGACAGACCAGCTAGATCTACTGTCTCTATTATAATATGACAAACCAGCTAGATCTACTGTCTCTATTATATTATGACATACCAGCTAGATCTATTGTCTCTATTATATTATGACATACCAGCTAGATCTATTGTCTCTATTATAATATGACAGACCAGCTAGATCAACTGTCTCTATTATAAAATGAAAGACAAGCTAGATCTACTGTCTATTATAATATGACAGAGCAGCTAGATCTACTGTCTCTATTATAATATGACAGACCAGTTAGATCTACTGTCTCTGTTATATTATGACAGACCAGCTAGAGCTACTGTCTCTATTATAATATGACAGACCAGCTAGATCTACTGTCTCTATTATACTATGACAGACCAGCTAGATCTACTGTATCTATGATATTATGACAGACCAGCTACATCTACTGTCTCTATTATATTATGACAGATCAGCTAGATCAACTGTTCCTATTATAATATGACAGACCAGCTAGATCTACTGTCTCTATTATAATATGACAGACCAGCTAGATCTATTGTATCTGTTATATTATGACAGACCAGCTAGATATACTGTCTCTATTATAGTATGACAGACCAGCTAGATCTACTGTCTCTATTATAATATGACAGACCAGCTAGATCTACTGTCGCTATTATATTATGACAGACCAGCTAGATCTACTGTCTATATTATATTATGACAGACCAGCCAGATCTATTGTCTATATTATAATATGACAGACCAGCTAGATCTACTGTCTCTGTTATATTATGACAGACCAGCTAGATCTACTGTTCTAATATAATATGACAGACCAGCTAGATCTACTGTCTCTATTATAATATGACAGACCAGCTAGATCTAGTGTCTTTATTATAATATGACAGACCAGCTAGATCTACTGTCTCTATTATATTATGACAGACCAGCTAGATCTACTGTCTCTGTTATATTATGACAGACCAGCTAGATCTACTGTCTCTATTATAATATGACAGACCAGCTAGATCTACTGTCTCTATTATAGTTTGACGGACCAGCTAGATCTACTGTCTCTATGATGTTATGACAGATCAGCTACATCTACTGTCTCTATTATATTATGACAGATCAGCTAGATCAACTGTTCCTATTATAATATGACAGACCAGCTAGATCTACTGTCTCTATTATATTATGACAGACCAGCTAGATCTACTGTCTCTATGATATTATGACAGACCAGCTAGATCTACTGTCTCTATTATATTATGACAGACCAGCTAGATCTACTGTCTCTATTATATTATGACAGACCAGCTAGATCTACTGTCTCTATGATATTATGACAGACCAGCTAGATCTACTGTCTCTATGATATTATGACAGATCAGCTAGATCAACTGTCTCTATGATATTATGACAGACCAGCTATATCTACTGTCTCTGTTATATTTTGACAGACCATCTAGATCAACAGTCTCTATGATATTATGACAGACCAGCTAGATCTACTGTCTCTATTATATTTTGACAGACCAGCTAGATCAACTGTTCCTATTACAATATGACAGACCAGCTAGATCTACTGTCGCTATTATATTATGACAGACCAGCTAGATCTACTGTCTTTATTATATTATGACAGATCAGCTAGATCAACTGTTCCTATTATAATATGACAGACCAGCTAGATCTACTGTCTCTATTATAATATGACAGACCAGCTAGATCTACTGTCGCTATTATATTATGACAGACCAGCTAGATCTACTGTCTCTATTATATTATGACATACCAGCTAGATCTATTGTCTCTATTATAATATGACAGACCAGCTAGATCAACTGTCTCTATTATAAAATGACAGACAAGCTAGATCTACTGTCTTTATTATAATATGTCAGAGCAGCTAGATCTACTGTCTCTATTATCATATCACAGACCAGCTAGATCTACTGTCTCTATTATAATATGACAGACCAGCTAGATCTACTGTCTCTATGATATTATGACAGACCAGCTACATCTACTGTCTCTATTATATTATGACAGATCATCTAGATCAACTGTTCCTATTATAATATGACAGACCAGCTAGATCTACTGTCTCTATTATAATATGACAGACCAGCTAGATCTACTGTCGCTATTATATTATGACAGACCAGCTAGATCTACTGTCTCTATTATATTATGACATACCAGCTAGATCTATTGTCTCGATTATATTATGACATACCAGCTAGATCTATTGTCTCTATTATAATATGACAGACCAGCTAGATCAACTGTCTCAATTATAAAATGACAGACAAGCTAGATCTACTGTCTTTATTATAATATGACAGAGCAGCTAGATCTACTGTCTCTATTATAATATGACAGATCAGCTAGATCAACTGTTCCTATTATAATATGACAGACCAGCTAGATCTACTGTCTCTATTATAATAATGCAGACCAGCTAGATCTACTGTCTCTGTTATATTATGACAGACCAGCTAGATCTACTGTCTCCTTTATAATATGACAGACCAGCTAGATCTACTGTCTCTATTATAATATGACAGACCAGCTAGATCAACTGTCTCTATTATAATATGACAGACCAGCTAGATCTACTGTCTCTATTATATTATGACAGATCAGCTAGAACTACTGTCTCTATTATATTATGACAGACCAGCTAGATCTACTGTCTCTATGATATTATGACAGACCAGCTAGATCTACTGTCTCTATGATATTATGACAGATCAGCTAGATCAACTGTCTCTATGATATTATGACAGACCATCTATATCTACTGTCTTTGTTATATTTTGACAGACCAGCTAGATCAACAGTCTCTATGATATTATGACAGACCAGCTAGATCTACTGCCTCTATTATATTTTGACAGACCAGCTAGATCAACTGTTCCTATTACAATATGACAGACCAGCTAGATCTAGTGTCTTTATTATATTATGACAGACCAGCTAGATCTACTGTCTTTATTCTATTATGACAGATCAGCTAGATCTACTGTCGCTATTATATTATGACAGATCAGCTAGACCTACTGTCTCTATTATATTATGACATACCAGCTAGATCTACTGTCTCTATTATAATATGACGGACCAGCTAGATATACTGTCTCTATGATATTATGACAGATCAGCTACATCTACTGTCTCTATTATATTATGACAGATCAGCTAGATCAACTGTTCCTATTATAATATGACAGACCAGCTAGATCTACTGTCTCTATTATAATATGACAGACCAGCTACATCTACTGTCGCTATTATATTATGACAGACCAGCTAGATCTACTGTCTCTATTATATTATGACATACCAGCTAGATCTATTGTCTCTATTATATTATGACATACCAGCTAGATCTATTGTCTCTATTATAATATGACAGACCAGCTAGATCAACTGTCTCTATTATAAAATGAAAGACAAGCTAGATCTACTGTCTATTATAATATGACAGAGCAGCTAGATCTACTGTCTCTATTATAATATGACAGACCAGTTAGATCTACTGTCTCTGTTATATTATGACAGACCAGCTAGATCTACTGTCTCTATTATAATATGACAGACCAGCTAGATCTACTGTCTCTATTATACTATGACAGACCAGCTAGATCTACTGTATCTATGATATTATGACAGACCAGCTAGATCTACTGTCTCTATTATAATATGTCAGAGCAGCTAGATCTACTGTCTCTATTATAATATGACAGACCATCTAGATCTAATGTCTCTGTTATAATATGACAGACCAGCTAGATCTACTGTCTCTGTTATATTATGACAGACCAGCTAGATCTACTGTCGCTATTATATTATGACAGACCAGCTAGATCTACTGTCTTTATTATATTATGACAGACCAGCTACATCTACTGTTCTATTATAATATGACAGACCAGCTAGAACTACTGTCTCTATTATAATATGACAGACCAGCTAGATCTACTGTCGCTATTATATTATGACAGACCAGCTAGATCTACTGTCTCTATTATATCATGACATACCAGCTAGATCTATTGTCTCTATTATAATATGACAGGCCCGCTAGATCAACTGTCTCTATTGTAAAATGACAGACAAGCTAGATCTACTGTCTTTATTATAATATGACAGATCAGCTAGATCAACTGTTCCTATTATAATATGACAGACCAGCTAGATCTACTGTCTCTATTATAATATGACAGACCAGCTAGATCTACTGTCTCTATTATAATATGACAGACCAGCTAGATCTACTGTCTCTATTATAATATGACAGACCAGCTATATCAACTGTCTCTATTATAATATGACAGACCAGCTAGATCTACTGTCTCTATTATAATATGACAGACCAGCTAGATCTACTGTCTCTGTTATAATATGACAGACCAGCTAGATCTACTGTCTCTATTATATTATGACAGACCAGCTAGATCTACTGTTCTATTATAATATGACAGACCAGCTAGATCTACTGTCTCTATTATAATATGACAGACCAGCTAGATCTACTGTCTCTATGATATTATGACAGCCCAGCTACATCTACTGTCTCTATTATATTATGACAGATCAGCTAGATCTACTGTCTCTATTATAATATGTCAGAGCAGCTAGATCTACTGTCTCTATTATAATATGACAGACCAGCTAGATCTACTGTCTCTGTTATAATATGACAGACCAGCTAGATCTACTGTCTCTATTATAATATGACAGACCAGCTAGATCTACTGTTCTATTATAATATGACAGACCAGCTAGATCTACTGTCTCTATTATAATATGACAGACCAGCTAGATCTACTGTCTCTATGATATTATGACAGCCCAGCTACATCTACTGTCTCTATTATATTATGACAGATCAGCTAGATCAACTGTCTCTATGATATTATGACAGACCAGCTATATCTACTGTCTCTGTTATATTTTGACAGACCATCTAGATCAACAGTCTCTATGATATCATTACAGACCAGCTAGATCTACTGTCTCTATTATATTTTGACAGACCAGCTAGATCAACTGTTCCTATTACAATATGACAGACCAGCTAGATCTAGTGTCTTTATTATAATATGTCAGAGCAGCTAGATCTACTGTCTCTATTATAATATGACAGACCAGCTAGATCTACTGTCTCTGTTATATTATGACAGACCAGCTAGATCTACTGTTCTAATATAATATGACAGACCAGCTAGATCTACTGTCTCTATTATAATATGACAGACCAGCTAGATCTAGTGTCTTTATTATAATATGACAGACCAGCTAGATCTACTGTCTCTATTATATTATGACAGACCAGCTAGATCTACTGTCTCTGTTATATTATGACAGACCAGCTAGATCTACTGTCTCTATTATAATATGACAGACCAGCTAGATCTACTGTCTCTATTATAGTTTGACGGACCAGCTAGATCTACTGTCTCTATGATGTTATGACAGATCAGCTACATCTACTGTCTCTATTATATTATGACAGATCAGCTAGATCAACTGTTCCTATTATAATATGACAGACCAGCTAGATCTACTGTCTCTATTATATTATGACAGACCAGCTAGATCTACTGTCTCTATGATATTATGACAGACCAGCTAGATCTACTGTCTCTATTATATTATGACAGACCAGCTAGATCTACTGTCTCTATTATATTATGACAGACCAGCTAGATCTACTGTCTCTATGATATTATGACAGACCAGCTAGATCTACTGTCTCTATGATATTATGACAGATCAGCTAGATCAACTGTCTCTATGATATTATGACAGACCAGCTAGATCTACTGTCTCTATTATATTTTGACAGACCAGCTAGATCAACTGTTCCTATTACAATATGACAGACCAGCTAGATCTAGTGTCTTTATTATAATATGTCAGAGCAGCTAGATCTACTGTCTCTGTTATATTATGACAGACCAGCTAGATCTACTGTTCTAATATAATATGACAGACCAGCTAGATCTACTGTCTCTATTATAATATGACAGACCAGCTAGATCTAGTGTCTTTATTATAATATGACAGACCAGCTAGATCTACTGTCTCTATTATATTATGACAGACCAGCTAGATCTACTGTCTCTGTTATATTATGACAGACCAGCTAGATCTACTGTCTCTATTATAATATGACAGACCAGCTAGATCTACTGTCTCTATTATAGTTTGACGGACCAGCTAGATCTACTGTCTCTATGATGTTATGACAGATCAGCTGCATCTACTGTCTCTATTATATTATGACAGATCAGCTAGATCAAATGTTCCTATTATAATATGACAGACCAGCTAGATCTACTGTCTCTATTATATTATGACAGACCAGCTAGATCTACTGTCTCTATGATATTATGACAGACCAGCTAGATCTACTGTCTCTATTATATTATGACAGACCAGCTAGATCTACTGTCTCTATTATATTATGACAGACCAGCTAGATCTACTGTCTCTATGATATTATGACAGATCAGCTAGATCAACTGTCTCTATGATATTATGACAGACCAGCTATATCTACTGTCTCTTTTATATTTTGACAGACCATCTAGATCAACAGTCTCTATGATATTATGACAGACCAGCTAGATCTACTGTCTCTATTATATTTTGACAGACCAGCTAGATCAACTGTTCCTATTACAATATGACAGATCAGCTACATCTACTGTCTCTATTATATTATGACAGATCAGCTAGATCAACTGTTCCTATTATAATATGACAGACCAGCTAGATCTACTGTCTCTATTATATTATGACAGACCAGCTAGATCTACTGTCTCTATGATATTATGACAGACCAGCTAGATCTACTGTCTCTATTATATTATGACAGACCAGCTAGATCTACTGTCTCTATTATATTATGACAGACCAGCTAGATCTACTGTCTCTATGATATTATGACAGACCAGCTAGATCTACTGTCTCTATGATATTATGACAGATCAGCTAGATCAACTGTCTCTATGATATTATGACAGACCAGCTATATCTACTGTCTCTGTTATATTTTGACAGACCATCTAGATCAACAGTCTCTATGATATTATGACAGACCAGCTAGATCTACTGTCTCTATTATATTTTGACAGACCAGCTAGATCAACTGTTCCTATTACAATATGACAGACCAGCTAGATCTACTGTCGCTATTATATTATGACAGACCAGCTAGATCTACTGTCTTTATTATATTATGACAGATCAGCTAGATCAACTGTTCCTATTATAATATGACAGACCAGCTAGATCTACTGTCTCTATTATAATATGACAGACCAGCTAGATCTACTGTCGCTATTATATTATGACAGACCAGCTAGATCTACTGTCTCTATTATATTATGACATACCAGCTAGATCTATTGTCTCTATTATAATATGACAGACCAGCTAGATCAACTGTCTCTATTATAAAATGACAGACAAGCTAGATCTACTGTCTTTATTATAATATGTCAGAGCAGCTAGATCTACTGTCTCTATTATCATATGACAGACCAGCTAGATCTACTGTCTCTATTATAATATGACAGACCAGCTAGATCTACTGTCTCTATGATATTATGACAGACCAGCTACATCTACTGTCTCTATTATATTATGACAGATCATCTAGATCAACTGTTCCTATTATAATATGACAGACCAGCTAGATCTACTGTCTCTATTATAATATGACAGACCAGCTAGATCTACTGTCGCTATTATATTATGACAGACCAGCTAGATCTACTGTCACTATTGTATTATGACATACCAGCTAGATCTATTGTCTCGATTATATTATGACATACCAGCTAGATCTATTGTCTCTATTATAATATGACAGACCAGCTAGATCAACTGTCTCAATTATAAAATGACAGACAAGCTAGATCTACTGTCTTTATTATAATATGACAGAGCAGCTAGATCTACTGTCTCTATTATAATATGACAGATCAGCTAGATCAACTGTTCCTAATATAATATGACAGACCAGCTAGATCTACTGTCTCTATTATAATATGACAGACCAGCTAGATCTACTGTCTCTGTTATATTATGACAGACCAGCTAGATCTACTGTCTCTATTATAATATGACAGACCAGCTATATCAACTGTCTCTATTATAATATGACAGACCAGCTAGATCTACTGTCTCTATTATATTATGACAGATCAGCTAGAACTACTGTCTCTATTATATTATGACAGACCAGCTAGATCTACTGTCTCTATGATATTATGACAGACCAGCTAGATCTTCTGTCTCTATGATATTATGACAGATCAGCTAGATCAACTGTCTCTATGATATTATGACAGACCATCTATATCTACTGTCTCTGTTATATTTTGACAGACCAGCTAGATCAACAGTCTCTATGATATTATGACAGACCAGCTAGATCTACTGCCTCTATTATATTTTGACAGACCAGCTAGATCAACTGTTCCTATTACAATATGACAGACCAGCTAGATCTACTGTCTTTATTCTATTATGACAGACCAGCTAGATCTACTGTCTTTATTCTTTTATGACAGATCAGCTAGATCTACTGTCGCTATTATATTATGACAGACCAGCTAGACCTACTGTCTCTATTATATTATGACATACCAGCTAGATCTACTGTCTCTATTATAATATGACGGACCAGCTAGATCTACTGTCTCTATGATATTATGACAGATCAGCTACATCTACTGTCTCTATTATATTATGACAGATCAGCTAGATCAACTGTTCCTATTATAATATGACAGACCAGCTAGATCTACTGTCTTTATTATAATATGACAGACCAGCTACATCTACTGTTGCTATTATATTATGACAAACCAGCTAGATCTACTGTCTCTATTATATTATGACATACCAGCTAGATCTATTGTCTCTATTATATTATGACATACCAGCTAGATCTATTGTCTCTATTATAATATGACAGACCATCTAGATCAACTGTCTCTATTATAAAATGAAAGACAAGCTAGATCTACTGTCTATTATAATATGACAGAGCAGCTAGATCTACTGTCTCTATTATAATATGACAGACCAGTTAGATCTACTGTCTCTGTTATATTATGACAGACCAGCTAGATCTACTGTCTCTATTATAATATGACAGACCAGCTAGATCTACTGTATCTATGATATTATGACAGACCAGCTACATCTACTGTCTCTATTATATTATGACAGATCAGCTAGATCAACTGTTCCTATTATAATATGACAGACCAGCTAGATCTACTGTCTCTATTATAATATGACAGACCAGCTAGATCTACTGTATCTGTTATATTATGACAGACCAGCTAGATATACTGTCTCTATTATAGTATGACAGACCAGCTAGATCTACTGTCTCTATTATAATATGACAGACCAGCTAGATCTACTGTCGCTATTATATTATGACAGACCAGCTAGATCTACTGTCTATATTATATTATGACAGACCAGCCAGATCTATTGTCTATATTATAATATGACAGACCAGCTAGATCTACTGTCTCTGTTATATTATGACAGACCAGCTAGATCTACTGTTCTAATATAATATGACAGACCAGCTAGATCTACTGTCTCTATTATAATATGACAGACCAGCTAGATCTAGTGTCTTTATTATAATATGACAGACCAGCTAGATCTCCTGTCTCTATTATATTATGACAGACCAGCTAGATCTACTGTCTCTGTTATATTATGACAGACCAGCTAGATCTACTGTCTCTATTATAATATGACAGACCAGCTAGATCTACTGTCTCTATTATAGTTTGACGGACCAGCTAGATCTACTGTCTCTATGATGTTATGAAAGATCAGCTACATCTACTGTCTCTATTATATTATGACAGATCAGCTAGATCAACTGTTCCTATTATAATATGACAGACCAGCTAGATCTACTGTCTCTATTATATTATGACAGACCAGCTAGATCTACTGTCTCTATGATATTATGACAGACCAGCTAGATCTACTGTCTCTATTATATTATGACAGACCAGCTAGATCTACTGTCTCTATTATATTATGACAGACCAGCTAGATCTACTGTCTCTATGATATTATGACAGACCAGCTAGATCTACTGTCTCTATGATATTATGACAGATCAGCTAGATCAACTGTCTCTATGATATTATGACAGACCAGCTATATCTACTGTCTCTGTTATATTTTGACAGACCATCTAGATCAACACTCTCTATGATATTATGACAGACCAGCTAGATCTACTGTCTCTATTATATTTTGACAGACCAGCTAGATCAACTGTTCCTATTACAATATGACAGACCAGCTAGATCTACTGTCGCTATTATATTATGACAGACCAGCTAGATCTACTGTCTTTATTATATTATGACAGATCAGCTAGATCAACTGTTCCTATTATAATATGACAGACCAGCTAGATCTACTGTCTCTATTATAATATGACAGACCAGCTAGATCTACTGTCGCTATTATATTATGACAGACCAGCTAGATCTACTGTCTCTATTATATTATGACATACCAGCTAGATCTATTGTCTCTATTATAAGATGACAGACCAGCTAGATCAACTGTCTCTATTATAAAATGACAGACAAGCTAGATCTACTGTCTTTATTATAATATGTCAGAGCAGCTAGATCTACTGTCTCTATTATCATATGACAGACCAGCTAGATCTACTGTCTCTATTATAATATGACAGACCAGCTAGATCTACTGTCTCTATGATATTATGACAGACCAGCTACATCTACTGTCTCTATTATATTATGACAGATCATCTAGATCAACTCTTCCTATTATAATATGACAGACCAGCTAGATCTACTGTCTCTATTATAATATGACAGACCAGCTAGATCTACTGTCGCTATTATATTATGACAGACGAGCTAGATCTACTGTCTCTATTATATTATGACATACCAGCTAGATCTATTGTCTCGATTATATTATGACATACCAGCTAGATCTATTGTCTCTATTATAATATGACAGACCAGCTAGATCAACTGTCTCAATTATAAAATGACAGACAAGCTAGATCTACTGTCTTTATTATAATATGACAGAGCAGCTAGATCTACTGTCTCTATTATAATATGACAGATCAGCTAGATCAACTGTTCCTATTATAATATGACAGACCAGCTAGATCTACTGGCTCTATTATAATATGACAGACCAGCTAGATCTACTGTCTCTGTTATATTATGACAGACCAGCTAGATCTACTGTCTCTATTATAATATGACAGACCAGCTAGATCTACTGTCTCTATTATAATATGACAGACCAGCTATATCAACTGTCTCTATTATAATATGACAGACCAGCTAGATCTACTGTCTCTATTATATTATGACAGATCAGCTAGAACTACTGTCTCTATTATATTATGACAGACCAGCTAGATCTACTGTCTCTATGATATTATGACAGACCAGCTAGATCTACTGTCTCTATGATATTATGACAGATCAGCTAGATCGAATGTCTCTATGATATTATGACAGACCATCTATATCTACTGTCTTTGTTATATTTTGACAGACCAGCTAGATCAACAGTCTCTATGATATTATGACAGACCAGCTAGATCTACTGCCTCTATTATATTTTGACAGACCAGCTAGATCAACTGTTCCTATTACAATATGACAGACCAGCTAGATCTAGTGTCTTTATTATATTATGACAGACCAGCTAGATCTACTGTCTCTATGATATTATGACGGACCAGCTAGATCTACTGTCTCTATGATATTATGACAGATCAGCTACATCTACTGTCTCTATTATATTATGACAGATCAGCTAGATCAACTGTCTCTATTATAATATGACAGACCAGCTAGATCTACTGTCTCTATTATAATATGACAGACCAGCTACATCTACTGTCGCTATTATATTATGACAAACCAGCTAGATCAACTGTCTCTATTATAAAATGAAAGACAAGCTAGATCTACTGTCTATTATAATATGACAGAGCAGCTAGATCTACTGTCTCTATTATAAAATGACAGACCAGTTAGATCTACTGTCTCTGTTATATTATGACAGACCAGCTAGATCTACTGTCTCTATTATAATATGACAGACCAGCTAGATCTACTGTATCTATGATATTATGACAGACCAGCTAGATCTACTGTCTCTATTATAATATGACAGACCAGCTAGATCTATTGTATCTGTTATATTATGACAGACCAGCTAGATATACTGTCTCTATTATAGTATGACAGACCAGCTAGATCTACTGTCTCTATTATAATATGACAGACCAGCTAGATCTACTGTCGCTATTATATAATGACAGACCAGCTAGATCTACTGTCTATATTATATTATGACAGACCAGCCAGATCTATTGTCTATATTATAATATGACAGACCAGCTAGATCTACTGTCTCTATTATACTATGACAGACCAGCTAGATCTACTGTCTCTATTATAATGTGACAGACCAGGTAGATCTACTGGCTCTATTATATTATGACAGACCAGCTAGATCTACTGTCTCTATTGTACTATGACATCCCAGCTAGATCTACTGTCTCTATTATATTATGACAGACCATTTAGATTATACTGTCTCTATTATAATTTGACATACCAGGTAGATCTAATGACTCTGTTATCATATGACAGGCCAGCTAGATCTACTCCCTGTTTTCTATTATGACAGACCAGCTAGATCTACTGTCTCTATTAAATTATGACAGACCAGCTAGATCTACTGTCTCTATGTCTCTATTATATTATGACAGACCAGCTAGATCTACTGTCTCTATGTCTCTATTATATTATGACACACCAGCTAAATCTACTGTCTCTATTATAATATGACAGACCAGGTAGATCTACTGTCTGTATTATAATTCGACAGACCAGCTAGATCTACTGTTTCTATTATATGACAGACCAGCTAGATATACTGTCTCTATTATACTATGACAGACCAGCTAGATCTACTGTCTCTATTATAATATGACAGACCAGGTAGATCTACTGGCTCTGTTGTATTATGACAGACCAGCTAGATCTACTGTCTCTATTATAATATGACAGACCAGCTAGATCTACTGTCGCTATTATATTATGACAGACCAGCTAGATCTACTGTCTCTATTATATTATGACATACCAGCTAGATCTATTGTCTCTATTATAAGATGACAGACCAGCTAGATCAACTGTCTCTATTATAAAATGACAGACAAGCTAGATCTACTGTCTTTATTATAATATGTCAGAGCAGCTAGATCTACTGTCTCTATTATCATATGACAGACCAGCTAGATCTACTGTCTCTATTATAATATGACAGACCAGCTAGATCTACTGTCTCTATGATATTATGACAGACCAGCTACATCTACTGTCTCTATTATATTATGACAGATCATCTAGATCAACTCTTCCTATTATAATATGACAGACCAGCTAGATCTACTGTCTCTATTATAATATGACAGACCAGCTAGATCTACTGTCGCTATTATATTATGACAGACGAGCTAGATCTACTGTCTCTATTATATTATGACATACCAGCTAGATCTATTGTCTCGATTATATTATGACATACCAGCTAGATCTATTGTCTCTATTATAATATGACAGACCAGCTAGATCAACTGTCTCAATTATAAAATGACAGACAAGCTAGATCTACTGTCTTTATTATAATATGACAGAGCAGCTAGATCTACTGTCTCTATTATAATATGACAGATCAGCTAGATCAACTGTTCCTATTATAATATGACAGACCAGCTAGATCTACTGGCTCTATTATAATATGACAGACCAGCTAGATCTACTGTCTCTGTTATATTATGACAGACCAGCTAGATCTACTGTCTCTATTATAATATGACAGACCAGCTAGATCTACTGTCTCTATTATAATATGACAGACCAGCTATATCAACTGTCTCTATTATAATATGACAGACCAGCTAGATCTACTGTCTCTATTATATTATGACAGATCAGCTAGAACTACTGTCTCTATTATATTATGACAGACCAGCTAGATCTACTGTCTCTATGATATTATGACAGACCAGCTAGATCTACTGTCTCTATGATATTATGACAGATCAGCTAGATCGAATGTCTCTATGATATTATGACAGACCATCTATATCTACTGTCTTTGTTATATTTTGACAGACCAGCTAGATCAACAGTCTCTATGATATTATGACAGACCAGCTAGATCTACTGCCTCTATTATATTTTGACAGACCAGCTAGATCAACTGTTCCTATTACAATATGACAGACCAGCTAGATCTAGTGTCTTTATTATATTATGACAGACCAGCTAGATCTACTGTCTCTATGATATTATGACGGACCAGCTAGATCTACTGTCTCTATGATATTATGACAGATCAGCTACATCTACTGTCTCTATTATATTATGACAGATCAGCTAGATCAACTGTCTCTATTATAATATGACAGACCAGCTAGATCTACTGTCTCTATTATAATATGACAGACCAGCTACATCTACTGTCGCTATTATATTATGACAAACCAGCTAGATCAACTGTCTCTATTATAAAATGAAAGACAAGCTAGATCTACTGTCTATTATAATATGACAGAGCAGCTAGATCTACTGTCTCTATTATAAAATGACAGACCAGTTAGATCTACTGTCTCTGTTATATTATGACAGACCAGCTAGATCTACTGTCTCTATTATAATATGACAGACCAGCTAGATCTACTGTATCTATGATATTATGACAGACCAGCTAGATCTACTGTCTCTATTATAATATGACAGACCAGCTAGATCTATTGTATCTGTTATATTATGACAGACCAGCTAGATATACTGTCTCTATTATAGTATGACAGACCAGCTAGATCTACTGTCTCTATTATAATATGACAGACCAGCTAGATCTACTGTCGCTATTATATAATGACAGACCAGCTAGATCTACTGTCTATATTATATTATGACAGACCAGCCAGATCTATTGTCTATATTATAATATGACAGACCAGCTAGATCTACTGTCTCTATTATACTATGACAGACCAGCTAGATCTACTGTCTCTATTATAATGTGACAGACCAGGTAGATCTACTGGCTCTATTATATTATGACAGACCAGCTAGATCTACTGTCTCTATTGTACTATGACATCCCAGCTAGATCTACTGTCTCTATTATATTATGACAGACCATTTAGATTATACTGTCTCTATTATAATTTGACATACCAGGTAGATCTAATGACTCTGTTATCATATGACAGGCCAGCTAGATCTACTCCCTGTTTTCTATTATGACAGACCAGCTAGATCTACTGTCTCTATTAAATTATGACAGACCAGCTAGATCTACTGTCTCTATGTCTCTATTATATTATGACAGACCAGCTAGATCTACTGTCTCTATGTCTCTATTATATTATGACACACCAGCTAAATCTACTGTCTCTATTATAATATGACAGACCAGGTAGATCTACTGTCTGTATTATAATTCGACAGACCAGCTAGATCTACTGTTTCTATTATATGACAGACCAGCTAGATATACTGTCTCTATTATACTATGACAGACCAGCTAGATCTACTGTCTCTATTATAATATGACAGACCAGGTAGATCTACTGGCTCTGTTGTATTATGACAGACCAGCTAGATCTACTGTCTCTATTATATTATGACAGACCAGCTAGATCTACTGTCTCTATGTCTCTATTATATTATGACAAACCAGCTAAATCTACTGTCTCTATTATAATATGACAGACCAGCTAGATATACTGTCTCTATTATATTATGACAGACCATTTAGATTATACTGTCTCTCTTATAATTTGACATACCAGGTAGATCTAATGTCTCTGTTATAATATGACAGACCAGCTAGATCTGCTGTCTCTATTATATTATGACAGACCAGCTAGATCTACTGTCTCTATTGTACTATGACATAACAGCTAGATATCCTGCTCTATTATAATTTGACAGACCAGCTAGAACTACTGTCTCTGTTATAATATGATAGGCCAGCTAGATCTACTCCCTGTTTTCTATTATGACAGTCCAGCTAGATCTATTGTCTCTATTGTAATATGACAGACCAGCTTGATCTACTGTCTCTATTATATTATGACAGAGCAGCTAGATCTACTGTCTCTATTATAATATGACAGGCCAGGTCGATATACTGTCTCTATTATGCTGTGACAGACCAGCTAGATATACTGTCTCTATTATGCTATGACAGACCAGCTGGATCTACTGTCTCTATTATAATATGACACCAGCTGGATCTACTGTCTCTATTATTATATGACAGACCAGCTAGATCTACTGTCTCTATTATATTATGACAGACCAGCTATATCTACTGTCTCTATTATAATATGACACAAGCTAGATCTACTGTCTCTATGTGTCTACTATATTATGAGAGACCAGCTAGATCTACTGTCTCTATTATAATATGACAGACCAGGTAGATCTACTGTCTCTATTATAATATGACAGACCTGCTAGATCTACTGTCTCTATTGTATTATGACAGACCAGCTAGATCTACTGTCTGTATCATAATTCGACAGACCAGCTAGATCTACTGTTTCTATTGTATGACAGACCAGCTAGATATACTGTCTCTATTAGACTATAACAGACCAGCTAGATCTACTGTCTCTATTATAATATGACAGACCAGGTAGATCTACTGGCTCTATTATATTATGACAGACCAGCTAGATCTACTGTCTCTATTGTACTATGACATCCCAGCTAGATCTACTGTCTCTATTATATTATGACAGACCATTTAGATTATACTGTCTCTATTATAATTTGACATACCAGGTAGATCTAATGTCTCTGTTATAATATGACAGACCAGCTAGATCTGCTGTCTCTATTATATTATGACAGACCAGCTAGATCTACTGTCTCTATTGTACTATGACATACCAGGTAGATCTACTGTCTCTATTATAATATGACAGACCAGCTACATCTACTGTCTCTGTTATAATATGACAGGCCAGCTAGATCTACTCCCTGTTTTCTATTATGACAGACCAGCTAGATCTACTGTCTCTATTATAATATGACAGACCAGGTAGATCTACTGTCTCTATTATAATATGAGAGACCATTTAGATTATACTGTCTCTCTTATAATTTGACATACCAGGTAGATCTAATGTCTCAGTTATAATATGACAGACCAGCTAGATCTGCTGTCTCTATTATATTATCACAGACCAGCTAGATCTACTGTCTCTATTATATTATGACATAACAGCTAGATCTACTGTCTCTATGCCTCTATTATGTTATGACAGACCAGCTAGATCTACTGTCTCTTTGTCTCTATTATATTATGAAAAACCAGCTAAATCTACTGTCTCTATTATAATATGACAGACCAGGTAGATCTACTGTCTGTATTATAATTCGACAGACCAGCTAGATCTACTGTTTTTGTTATATGACAGACCAGCTAGATATACTGGCTCTATTATATTATGACAGACCAGCTAGATCTACTGTCTCTATTGTACTATGACATCCCAGCTAGATCTACTGTCTCTATTATATTATGACATACCATTTAGATTATACTGTCTCTATTATAATTTGACATACCAGGTAGATCTAATGTCTCTGTTATAATATGACAGGCCAGCTAGATCTACTCCCTGTTTTCTATTATGACAGACCAGCTAGATCAACTGTCTCTATTGTATCATGACAGACCAGCTAGATCTACTGTCTCTATTAAATTATGACAGACCAGCTAGATCTACTGTCTCTATTATATTATGACAGACCAGCTAGATCTACTGTCTCTATGTCTCTATTATATTATGACACACCAGCTAGATCTACTGTCTCTATTACAATATGACAGACCAGGTAGATTTACTGTCTGTATTATAATTCGACAGACCAGCTAGATCTACTGTTTCTATTATATGACAGACCAGCTAGATATACTGTCTCTATTATAATATGACAGACCAGCTAGATCTACTGTCTCTATTATAATATGACAGACCAGGTAGATCTACTGGCTCTGTTATATTATGACAGACCAGCTAGATCTACTGTCTCTATTATATTATGACAGACCAGCTAGATCTACTGTCTCTATGTCTCTATTATATTATGACAAACCAGCTAAATCTACTGTCTCTATTATAATATGACAGACCAGCTAGATATACTGTCTCTCTTATAATTTGACATACCAGGTAGATCTAATGTCTCTGTTATAATATGACAGACCAGCTAGATCTACTGTTTCTATTATATGACAGACCAGCTAGATATACTGTCTCTATTATAATATGACAGACCAGCTAGATCTACTGTCTCTATTATAATATGACAGACCAGGTAGATCTACTGGCTCTGTTATATTATGACAAACCAGCTAAATCTACTGTCTCTATTATAATATGACAGACCAGCTAGATATACTGTCTCTCTTATAATTTGACATACCAGGTAGATCTAATGTCTCTGTTATAATATGACAGACCAGCTAGATCTGCTGTCTCTATTATATTATGACAGACCAGCTAGATCTACTGTCTCTATTGTACTATGACATAACAGCTAGATATCCTGCTCTATTATAATTTGACAGACCAGCTAGATCTACTGTCTCTGTTATAATATGACAGGCCAGCTAGATCTACTCCCTGTTTTCTATTTTTACAGTCCAGCTAGACCTATTGTCTCTATTATAATATGACAGACCAGCTAGATCTACTGTCTCTATTATATTATGACAGAGCAGCTAGATCTAATGTCTCTATTATAATATGACATACCAGCTAGATCTACTGTATCTATTATAATATGACAGGCCAGGTCGATATACTGTCTCTATTATGCTGTGACAGACCAGCTAGATCTACTGTCTCTATTATAATTTGACAGACCAGCTAGATATACTGTCTCTATTATGCTATGACAGACCAACTAGATCTACTGTCTCTATTATAATATGACACCAGCTAGATCTACTGTCTCTATTATTATATGACAGACCAGCTAGATCTACTGTCTCTATTATATTATGACAGACCAGCTATATCTACTGTCTCTATTATAATATGACACAAGCTAGATCTACTGTCTCTATCTGTCTACTATATTATGAGAGACCAGCTAGATCTACTGTCTCTATTATAATATGACAGACCAGCTAGATCAACTGTCTCTATTGTACTATGACAGACCAGCTATATCTACTGTCTCTATTATAATATGACAGACCAGCTAGATCTACTGTCTCTATTGTATTATGACAGACCAGCTAGATCTACTGTCTCTATTATAATATGACACCAGCTACATCTACTGTCTCTATTATTATATGACAGACCAGCTAGATCTACTGTCTCTATTATATTATGACAGACCAGCTAGATCTACTGTCTCTATTATATGACACCAGCTAGATCTACTGTCTCTATGTGTCTACTATATTATGAGAGACCAGCTAGATCTACTGTCTCTATTATAATATGACAGACCAGGTAGATCTACTGTCTCTATTATAATATGACAGACCAGCTAGATCTACTGTCTCTATTGTATTATGACAGACCAGCTAGATCAACTGTCTCTATTGTACTATGACAGACCAGCTATATCTACTGTCTCTATTATAATATGACAGACCAGCTAGATCTACTGTATCTATGTATCTATTATAATATGACAGACCAGCTAGATCTACTGTCTCTATTGTATTATGACAGACCAGCTTGATATACTGTCTCTATTGTACTATGACATACCAGCTAGATCTACTGTCTCTATTATAATATGACAGGCCAGCTAGATATACTGTCTCTATTATACTATGACAGACCAGCTAGATCTACTGTCTATTATATTATGACAGACCAGCTAGATCTACTGTCTCTATTATAATATGACAGACCAGCTAGATCTACTGTCTCTATTATAATATGACAGACCAGCTAGATCTACTGTCTCTATTATAATTTTACAGACCAGCTAGATCTACTGTCTCTATTATAATATGGCACCAGCTAGATCTACTGTCTCTATTATAATATGACAGACCAGCTAGATCTACTGTCTCTATTATGTTATGACAGATTAGCTAGATCTACTGTCTCTATTATATTATGACAGACCAGCTAGATCTACTGTCTCTGTTATAATATGACAGGCCAGCTAGATCTACTCCCTGTTTTCTATTATGACAGACCAGCTAGATCAACTGTCTCTATTGTATTATGACAGACCAGCTAGATCAAGTGTCTCTATTGTACTATGACAGACCAGCTATATCTACTGTCTCTATTATATTATGACAGACCAGCTAGATCTACTGTCTCTATGTCTCTATTATATTATGACACACCAGCTAAATCTACTGTCTCTATTAAAATATGACAGACCAGGTAGATCTACTGTCTGTATTATAATTCGACAGACCAGCTAGATCTACTGTTTCTATTATATGACAGACCAGCTAGATATACTGTCTATATTATACTATGACAGACCAGCTAGATCTACTGTCTCTATTATAATATGACATACCAGGTAGATCTACTGGCTCTATTAAATTATGACAGACCAGCTAGATCTACTGTCTCTATTGTACTATGACATCCCAGCTAGATCTACTGTCTCTATTATATTATGACAGACCATTTAGATTATACTGTCTCTATTATAATTTGACATACCAGGTAGATCTAATGCCTCTGTTATAATATGACAGACCAGCTAGATCTGCTGTCTCTATTATATTATGACAGACCAGCTAGATCTACTGTCTCTATTATAATTTGACAGACCAGCTAGATCTACTGTCTCTATTATATTATGACAGAGCAGCTAGATCTACTGTCTCTATTGTATTATGACAGACCAGCTTGATATACTGTCTCTATTGTACTATGACATACCAGCTAGATCTACTGTCTCTAATATAATACGACAGGCCAGCTAGATATACTGTCTCTATTATACTATGACAGACCAGCTAGATCTACTGTCTCTATTATAATATGACAGACCAGCTAGATCTACTGTCTCTATTGTATTATGACAGACCAGCTAGATCAACTGTCTCTATTGTACTATGACAGACCAGCTATATCTACTGTCTCTATTATAATATGACAGACCAGCTAGATCTACTGTATCTATGTATCTATTATAATATGACAGACCAGCTAGATCTACTGTCTCTATTGTATTATGACAGACCAGCTTGATATACTGTCTCTATTGTACTATGACATACCAGCTAGATCTACTGTCTCTATTATAATATGACAGGCCAGCTAGATATACTGTCTCTATTATACTATGACAGACCAGCTAGATCTACTGTCTCTATTATATTATGACAGACCAGCTAGATCTACTGTCTCTATTATAATATGACAGACCAGCTAGATCTACTGTCTCTATTATAATATGACAGACCAGCTAGATCTACTGTCTCTATTATAATTTTACAGACCAGCTAGATCTACTGTCTCTATTATAATATGACACCAGCTAGATCTACTGTCTCTATTATAATATGACAGACCAGCTAGATCTACTGTCTCTATTATGTTATGACAGATTAGCTAGATCTACTGTCTCTATTATATTATGACAGACCAGCTAGATCTACTGTCTCTGTTATAATATGACAGGCCAGCTAGATCTACTCCCTGTTTTCTATTATGACAGACCAGCTAGATCAACTGTCTCTATTGTATTATGACAGACCAGCTAGATCAAGTGTCTCTATTGTACTATGACAGACCAGCTATATCTACTGTCTCTATTATATTATGACAGACCAGCTAGATCTACTGTCTCTATGTCTCTATTATATTATGACACACCAGCTAAATCTACTGTCTCTATTAAAATATGACAGACCAGGTAGATCTACTGTCTGTATTATAATTCGACAGACCAGCTAGATCTACTGTTTCTATTATATGACAGACCAGCTAGATATACTGTCTATATTATACTATGACAGACCAGCTAGATCTACTGTCTCTATTATAATATGACATACCAGGTAGATCTACTGGCTCTATTAAATTATGACAGACCAGCTAGATCTACTGTCTCTATTGTACTATGACATCCCAGCTAGATCTACTGTCTCTATTATATTATGACAGACCATTTAGATTATACTGTCTCTATTATAATTTGACATACCAGGTAGATCTAATGCCTCTGTTATAATATGACAGACCAGCTAGATCTGCTGTCTCTATTATATTATGACAGACCAGCTAGATCTACTGTCTCTATTATAATTTGACAGACCAGCTAGATCTACTGTCTCTATTATATTATGACAGAGCAGCTAGATCTACTGTCTCTATTGTATTATGACAGACCAGCTTGATATACTGTCTCTATTGTACTATGACATACCAGCTAGATCTACTGTCTCTAATATAATACGACAGGCCAGCTAGATATACTGTCTCTATTATACTATGACAGACCAGCTAGATCTACTGTCTCTATTATAATATGACAGACCAGGTAGATCTACTGTCTCTATTATAATATGACAGAGCATGTAGATCCACTGTCTCTATTATAATTTTACAGACCAGCTAGATCTACTGTCTCTATTATAATATGACACCAGCTAGATCTACTGTCTCTATTATAATATGACAGACCAGCTAGATCTACTGTCTCTATTATATTATGACAGATTAGCTAGATCTACTGTCTCTATATTATGACAGACCAGCTAGATCTAATGTCTCTATTATAATATGACATACCAGCTAGATCTACTGTATCTATTATAATATGACACCAGCTAGATCTACTGTCTCTATTATAATATGACAGACCAGCTAGATCTACTGTCGCTATTATATTATGACAGACCAGCTAGATCTACTGTCTTTATTATATTATGACAGACCAGCTAGATCTACTGTCTCTATGTCTCTATTATATTATGACAGACCAGCTAGATCTACAGTCTCTATGTGTTTACTATATTATGAGAGACCAGCTAGATCTACTGTCTCTATTATAATATGACAGATCAGGTAGATCTACTGTCTCTATTATAATATGACAGACCAGCTAGATCAACTGTCGCTATTGTACTATGACAGACCAGCTAGATCTGCTGTCTCTATTATACTATGATAGACCAGGTAGCTCTACTCGCTCTGTTATATTATGACAGACCAGCTAGATCTACTGTCTCTATTATATTATGACAGACCAGCTAGATCTACTGTCTCTATGTCTCTATTATATTATGACAAACCAGCTAAATCTACTGTCTCTATTATAATATGACAGACCATCTAGATATACTGTCTCTATTATACTATGACAGACCAGCTAGATCTACTGTCTCTATTATATTATGACAGAGCAGCTAGATCTACTGTCTCTATTATAATATGACAGGCCAGGTCGATATACTGTCTCTATTATAATTTGACAGACCAGCTAGATATACTGCCTCTATTATGCTATGACAGACCAGCTAGATCTACTGTCTCTATTATAATATGACACCAGCTAGATCTACTGTCTCTATTATTATATGACAGACCAGCTAGATCTACTGTCTCTATTATATTATGACAGACCAGCTAGATCTACTGTCTCTATTATAATATGACACAAGCTAGATCTACTGTCTCTATGTGTCTACTATATTATGAGAGACCAGCTAGATCTACTGTCTCTATTATAATATGACAGACCAGGTAGATCTACTGTCTCTATTATAATATGACAGACCAGCTAGATCTACTGTCTCTATTGTATTATGACAGACCAGCTAGATCTACTGTCTCTATTATAATATGACACCAGCTAGATCTACTGTCTCTATTATTATATGACAGACCAGCTAGATCTACTGTCTCTATTATATTATGACAGACCAGCTAGAGCTACTGTCTCTATTATAATATGACAGACCAGCTAGATCAACTGTCTCTATTGTACTATGACAGACCAGCTATATCTACTGTCTCTATTATAATATGACAGGCCAGCTAGATCTACTCCCTGTTTTCTATTATGACATACCAGCTAGATATACGGTCTCTATTATAATTTGACAGACCAGCTAGATCTACTGTCTCTGTTATAATATGACAGGCCAGCTAGATCTACTCCCTGTTTTCTATTATGACAGACCAGCTAGATCAACTGTCTCTATTGTATTATGACAGACCAGCTAGATCAACTGTCTCTATTGTACTATGACAGACCAGCTATATCTACTGTCTCTATTATATTATGACAGACCAGCTAGATCTACTGTCTCTATGTCTCTATTATATTATGACAAACCAGCTAGATCTACTGTCTCTATGTCTCAATTATATTATGACACACCAGCTAAATCTACTGTCTCTATTATAATATGACAGACCAGGTAGATCTACTGTCTGTATTATAATTCGACAGACCAGCTAGATCTACTGTTTCTATTATAAATACAGACCAGCTAGATATACTGTCTCTATTATACTATGACAGACCAGCTAGATCTACTGTCTCTATTATAATATGACAGACCAGGTAGATCTACTGGCTCTATTATATTATGACAGACCAGCTAGATCTACTGTCTCTATTATATTATGACAGACCATTTAGATTATACTATCTCTATTATAATTTGACATACCAGGTAGATCTAATGTCTCTGTTATAATATGACAGACCAGCTAGATCTGCTGTCTCTATTATATTATGACAGACCAGCTAGATCTACTGTCTCTATTATAATTTGACAGACCAGCTAGATCTACTGTCTCTGTTATAATATGACAGTTCAGCTAGATCTACTCCCTGTTTTCTATTATGGCAGACCAGCTAAATCTACTGTCTCTATTATAATATGACAGACCAGGTAGATCTACTGTCTCTATTGTATTATGACAGACCAGCTAGATCTACTGTCTCTATTATAATATGACACCAGCTACATCTACTGTCTCTATTATTATATGACAGACCAGCTAGATCTACTGTCTCTATTATATTATGACAGACCAGCTAGATCTACTGTCTCTATTATAATATGACACCAGCTAGATCTACTGTCTCTATGTGTCTACTATATTATGAGAGACCAGCTAGATCTACTGTCTCTATTATAATATGACAGACCAGGTAGATCTACTGTCTCTATTATAATATGACAGACCAGCTAGATCTACTGTCTCTATTGTATTATGACAGACCAGCTAGATCAACTGTCTCTATTGTACTATGACAGACCAGCTATATCTACTGTCTCTATTATAATATGACAGACCAGCTAGATCTACTGTATCTATGTATCTATTATAATATGACAGACCAGCTAGATCTACTGTCTCTATTGTATTATGACAGACCAGCTTGATATACTGTCTCTATTGTACTATGACATACCAGCTAGATCTACTGTCTCTATTATAATATGACAGGCCAGCTAGATATACTGTCTCTATTATACTATGACAGACCAGCTAGATCTACTGTCTCTATTATATTATGACAGACCAGCTAGATCTACTGTCTCTATTATAATATGACAGACCAGCTAGATCTACTGTCTCTATTATAATATGACAGACCAGCTAGATCTACTGTCTCTATTATAATTTTACAGACCAGCTAGATCTACTGTCTCTATTATAATATGACACCAGCTAGATCTACTGTCTCTATTATAATATGACAGACCAGCTAGATCTACTGTCTCTATTATGTTATGACAGATTAGCTAGATCTACTGTCTCTATTATATTATGACAGACCAGCTAGATCTACTGTCTCTGTTATAATATGACAGGCCAGCTAGATCTACTCCCTGTTTTCTATTATGACAGACCAGCTAGATCAACTGTCTCTATTGTATTATGACAGACCAGCTAGATCAAGTGTCTCTATTGTACTATGACAGACCAGCTATATCTACTGTCTCTATTATATTATGACAGACCAGCTAGATCTACTGTCTCTATGTCTCTATTATATTATGACACACCAGCTAAATCTACTGTCTCTATTAAAATATGACAGACCAGGTAGATCTACTGTCTGTATTATAATTCGACAGACCAGCTAGATCTACTGTTTCTATTATATGACAGACCAGCTAGATATACTGTCTCTATTATACTATGACAGACCAGCTAGATCTACTGTCTCTATTATAATATGACATACCAGGTAGATCTACTGGCTCTATTAAATTATGACAGACCAGCTAGATCTACTGTCTCTATTGTACTATGACATCCCAGCTAGATCTACTGTCTCTATTATATTATGACAGACCATTTAGATTATACTGTCTCTATTATAATTTGACATACCAGGTAGATCTAATGTCTCTGTTATAATATGACAGACCAGCTAGATCTGCTGTCTCTATCATATTATGACAGACCAGCTAGATCTACTGTCTCTATTATAATTTGACAGACCAGCTAGATCTACTGTCTCTGTTTTAATATGACAGTTCAGCTAGATCTACTCCCTGTTTTCTATTATGGCAGACCAGCTAGATCTACTGTCTCTATTATAATATGACAGACCAGCTAGATCTACTGTCTCTATTATATTATGACAGAGCAGCTAGATCTACTGTCTCTATTGTATTATGACAGACCAGCTTGATATACTGTCTCTATTGTACTATGACATACCAGCTAGATCTACTGTCTCTAATATAATACGACAGGCCAGCTAGATATACTGTCTCTATTATACTATGACAGACCAGCTAGATCTACTGTCTCTATTATAATATGACAGACCAGGTAGATCTACTGTCTCTATTATAATATGACAGAGCATGTAGATCCACTGTCTCTATTATAATTTTACAGACCAGCTAGATCTACTGTCTCTATTATAATATGACACCAGCTAGATCTACTGTCTCTATTATAATATGACAGACCAGCTAGATCTACTGTCTCTATTATATTATGACAGATTAGCTAGATCTACTGTCTCTATATTATGACAGACCAGCTAGATCTAATGTCTCTATTATAAAATGACATACCAGCTAGATCTACTGTATCTATTATAATATGACACCAGCTAGATCTACTGTCTCTATTATAATATGACAGACCAGCTAGATCTACTGTCGCTATTATATTATGACAGACCAGCTAGATCTACTGTCTTTATTATATTATGACAGACCAGCTAGATCTACTGTCTCTATGTCTCTATTATATTATGACAGACCAGCTAGATCTACAGTCTCTATGTGTTTACTATATTATGAGAGACCAGCTAGATCTACTGTCTCTATTATAATATGACAGATCAGGTAGATCTACTGTCTCTATTATAATATGACAGACCAGCTAGATCAACTGTCGCTATTGTACTATGACAGACCAGCTAGATCTGCTGTGTCTATTATACTATGATAGACCAGGTAGCTCTACTCGCTCTGTTATATTATGACAGACCAGCTAGATCTACTGTCTCTATTATATTATGACAGACCAGCTAGATCTACTGTCTCTATGTCTCTATTATATTATGACAAACCAGCTAAATCTACTGTCTCTATTATAATATGACAGACCATCTAGATATACTGTCTCTATTATACTATGACAGACCAGCTAGATCTACTGTCTCTATTATATTATGACAGAGCAGCTAGATCTACTGTCTCTATTATAATATGACAGGCCAGGTCGATATACTGTCTCTATTATAATTTGACAGACCAGCTAGATATACTGTCTCTATTATGCTATGACAGACCAGCTAGATCTACTGTCTCTATTATAATATGACACCAGCTAGATCTACTGTCTCTATTATTATATGACAGACCAGCTAGATCTACTGTCTCTATTATATTATGACAGACCAGCTAGATCTACTGTCTCTATTATAATATGACACAAGCTAGATCTACTGTCTCTATGTGTCTACTATATTATGAGAGACCAGCTAGATCTACTGTCTCTATTATAATATGACAGACCAGGTAGATCTACTGTCTCTATTATAATATGACAGACCAGCTAGATCTACTGTCTCTATTGTATTATGACAGACCAGCTAGATCTACTGTCTCTATTATAATATGACACCAGCTAGATCTACTGTCTCTATTATTATATGACAGACCAGCTAGATCTACTGTCTCTATTATATTATGACAGACCAGCTAGAGCTACTGTCTCTATTATAATATGACAGACCAGCTAGATCAACTGTCTCTATTGTACTATGACAGACCAGCTATATCTACTGTCTCTATTATAATATGACAGGCCAGCTAGATCTACTCCCTGTTTTCTATTATGACATACCAGCTAGATCCACTGTCTCTATTATAATTTTACAGACCAGCTAGATCTACTGTCTCTATTATAATATGACACCAGCTAGATCTACTGTCTCTATTATAATATGACAGACCAGCTAGATCTACTGTCTCTATTATAATATGACAGACCAGGTAGATCTACTGTCTCTATTATAATATGACAGACCAGCTAGATCAACTGTCTCTATTGTATTATGACAGACTAGCTAGATCAACTGTCGCTATTGTACTACGACAGACCAGCTAGATCTACTGTCTCTATTATAATATGACAGACAAGCTAGATCAACTGTCTCTATTGTACTATGACAGACCAGCTATATCTACTGTCTCTATTATAATATGACAGGCCAGCTAGATCTACTCCCTGTTTTCTATTATGACATACCAGCTAGATATACGGTCTCTATTATAATTTGACAGACCAGCTAGATCTACTGTCTCTGTTATAATATGACAGGCCAGCTAGATCTACTCCCTGTTTTCTATTATGACAGACCAGCTAGATCAACTGTCTCTATTGTATTATGACAGACCAGCTAGATCAACTGTCTCTATTGTACTATGACAGACCAGCTATATCTACTGTCTCTATTATATTATGACAGACCAGCTAGATCTACTGTCTCTATGTCTCTATTATATTATGACAAACCAGCTAGATCTACTGTCTCTATGTCTCAATTATATTATGACACACCAGCTAAATCTACTGTCTCTATTATAATATGACAGACCAGGTAGATCTACTGTCTGTATTATAATTCGACAGACCAGCTAGATCTACTGTTTCTATTATATGACAGACCAGCTAGATATACTGTCTCTATTATACTATGACAGACCAGCTAGATCTACTGTCTCTATTATAATATGACAGACCAGGTAGATCTACTGGCTCTATTATATTATGACAGACCAGCTAGATCTACTGTCTCTATTGTACTATGACATCCCAGCTAGATCTACTGTCTCTATTATATTATGACAGACCATTTAGATTATACTATCTCTATTATAATTTGACATACCAGGTAGATCTAATGTCTCTGTTATAATATGACAGACCAGCTAGATCTGCTGTCTCTATTATATTATGACAGACCAGCTAGATCTACTGTCTCTATTATAATTTGACAGACCAGCTAGATCTACTGTCTCTGTTATAATATGACAGTTCAGCTAGATCTACTCCCTGTTTTCTATTATGGCAGACCAGCTAGATCTACTGTCTCTATTATAATATGACAGACCAGCTAGATCTACTGTCTCTATTATATTATGACAGAGCAGCTAGATCTACTGTCTCTATTGTATTATGACAGAACAGCTTGATATACTGTCTCTATTGTACTATGACATACCAGCTAGATCCACTGTCTCTATTATAATTTTACAGACCAGCTAGATCTACTGTCTCTATTATAATATGACACCAGCTAGATCTACTGTCTCTATTATAATATGACAGACCAGCTAGATCTACTGTCTCTATTATAATATGACAGACCAGGTAGATCTACTGTCTCTATTATAATATGACAGACCAGCTAGATCAACTGTCTCTATTGTATTATGACAGACCAGCTAGATCTACTGTCTCTATGTCTCTATTATATTATGACAAACCAGCTAGATCTACTGTCTCTATGTCTCAATTATATTATGACACACCAGCTAAATCTACTGTCTCTATTATAATATGACAGACCAGGTAGATCTACTGTCTGTATTATAATTCGACAGACCAGCTAGATCTACTGTTTCTATTATATGACAGACCAGCTAGATATACTGTCTCTATTATACTATGACAGACCAGCTAGATCTACTGTCTCTATTATAATATGACAGACCAGGTAGATCTACTGGCTCTATTATATTATGACAGACCAGCTAGATCTACTGTCTCTATTGTACTATGACATCCCAGCTAGATCTACTGTCTCTATTATATTATGACAGACCATTTAGATTATACTATCTCTATTATAATTTGACATACCAGGTAGATCTAATGTCTCTGTTATAATATGACAGACCAGCTAGATCTGCTGTCTCTATTATATTATGACAGACCAGCTAGATCTACTGTCTCTATTATAATTTGACAGACCAGCTAGATCTACTGTCTCTGTTATAATATGACAGTTCAGCTAGATCTACTCCCTGTTTTCTATTATGGCAGACCAGCTAGATCTACTGTCTCTATTATAATATGACAGACCAGCTAGATCTACTGTCTCTATTATATTATGACAGAGCAGCTAGATCTACTGTCTCTATTGTATTATGACAGAACAGCTTGATATACTGTCTCTATTGTACTATGACATACCAGCTAGATCCACTGTCTCTATTATAATTTTACAGACCAGCTAGATCTACTGTCTCTATTATAATATGACACCAGCTAGATCTACTGTCTCTATTATAATATGACAGACCAGCTAGATCTACTGTCTCTATTATAATATGACAGACCAGGTAGATCTACTGTCTCTATTATAATATGACAGACCAGCTAGATCAACTGTCTCTATTGTATTATGACAGACTAGCTAGATCAACTGTCGCTATTGTACTACGACAGACCAGCTAGATCTACTGTCTCTATTATAATATGACAGACCAGCTAGATCAACTGTCTCTATTGTACTATGACAGACCAGCTATATCTACTGTCTCTATTATAATATGACAGACCAGCTAGATCTACTCCCTGTTTTCTATTATGACATACCAGCTAGATATACGGTCTCTATTATAATTTGACAGACCAGCTAGATCTACTGTCTCTGTTATAATATGACAGGCCAGCTAGATCTACTCCCTGTTTTCTATTATGACAGACCAGCTAGATCAACTGTCTCTATTGTATTATGACAGACCAGCTAGATCAACTGTCTCTATTGTACTATGACAGACCAGCTATATCTACTGTCTCTATTATATTATGACAGACCAGCTAGATCTACTGTCTCTATGTCTCTATTATATTATGACAAACCAGCTAGATCTACTGTCTATGTCTCAATTATATTATGACACACCAGCTAAATCTACTGTCTCTATTATAATATGACAGACCAGGTAGATCTACTGTCTGTATTATAATTCGACAGACCAGCTAGATCTACTGTTTCTATTATATGACAGACCAGCTAGATATACTGTCTCTATTAAACTATGACAGACCAGCTAGATCTACTGTCTCTATTATAATATGACAGACCAGGTAGATCTACTGGCTCTATTATATTATGACAGACCAGCTAGATCTACTGTCTCTATTGTACTATGACATCCCAGCTAGATCTACTGTCTCTATTATATTATGACAGACCATTTAGATTATACTATCTCTATTATAATTTGACATACCAGGTAGATCTAATGTCTCTGTTATAATATGACAGACCAGCTAGATCTGCTGTCTCTATTATATTATGACAGACCAGCTAGATCTACTGTCTCTATTATAATTTGACAGACCAGCTAGATCTACTGTCTCTGTTATAATATGACAGTTCAGCTAGATCTACTCCCTGTTTTCTATTATGGCAGACCAGCTAGATCTACTGTCTCTATTGTACTATGACAGACCAGCTATATCTACTGTCTCTATTATAATTCGACAGACCAGCTAGATCTACTGTTTCTATTATATGACAGACCAGCTAGATATACTGTCTCTATTATAATATGACAGACCAGCTAGATCTACTGTCTCTATTATATTATGACAGAGCAGCTAGATCTACTGTCTCTATTGTATTATGACAGAACAGCTTGATATACTGTCTCTATTGTACTATGACATACCAGCTAGATCCACTGTCTCTATTATAATTTTACAGACCAGCTAGATCTACTGTCTCTATTATAATATGACACCAGCTAGATCTACTGTCTCTATTATAATATGACAGACCAGCTAGATCTACTGTCTCTATTATAATATGACAGACCAGCTAGATCAACTGTCTCTATTGTATTATGACAGACCAGCTAGATCAACTGTCGCTATTGTACTATGACAGACCAGCTAGATCTACTGTCTCTATTATAATATGACAGACCAGCTAGATCTACTGTCTCTATTATATTATGACAGACCAGCTAGATCTACTGTCTCTATGTCTCTATTATATTATGACAAACCAGCTAAATCTACTGTCTCTATTATAATATGACAGACCAGCTAGATATACTGTCTCTATTATACTATGACAGACCAGCTAGATTTACTGTCTCTATTATAATATGACAGACCAGGTAGATCTACTGTCTCTATTATATTATGACAGACCATTTAGATTATACTGTCTCTATTATAATTTGACATACCAGGTAGATCTAATGTCTCTGTTATAATATGACAGACCAGCTAGATCTGCTGTCTCTATTATAATATGACAGACCAGGTAGATCTACTGTCTCTATTATAATATGACAGACCAGCTAGATCAACTGTCTCTATTGTATTATGACAGACCAGCTAGATCAACTGTCGCTATTGTACTATGACAGACCAGCTAGATCTGCTGTCTCTATTATAATATGACAGACCAGGTAGATCTACTGGCTCTGTTATATTATGACAGACCAGCTAGATCTACTGTCTCTATTATATTATGACAGACCAGCTAGATATACTGTCTCTATGTCTCTATTATATTATGACAAACCAGCTAAATCGATTATTATATTATAATATGACAGGCCAGGTCGATATACTGTCTCTATTGTGCTGTGACAGACCAGCTAGATCTACTGTCTCTATTATAATTTGACAGACCAGCTAGATATACTGTCTCTATTATGCTATGACAGACCAGCTAGATCTACTGTCTCTATTATAATATGACACCAGCTAGATCTACTGTCTCTATTATTATATGACAGACCAGCTAGATCTACTGTCTCTATTATATTATGACAGACCAGCTATATCTACTGTCTCTATTATAATATGACACAAGCTAGATCTACTGTCTCTATAGTGTCTACTATATTATGAGAGACCAGCTAGATCTACTGTCTCTATTATAATATGACAGACCAGGTAGATCTACTGTCTCTATTATAATATGACAGACCAGCTAGATCTACTGTCTCTATTATATTATGACAGACCAGCTAGATCTACTGTCTCTATTATAATATGACACCAGCTAGATCTACTGTCTCTATTGTATTATGACAGACCAGCTAGATCAACTGTCTCTATTGTACTATGACAGACCAGCTATATCTACTGTCTCTATTATAATATGACAGGCCAGCTAGATCTACTCCCTGTTTTCTATTATGACATACCAGCTAGATATACGGTCTCTATTATAATTTGACAGACCAGCTAGATCTACTGTCTCTGTTATAATATGACAGGCCAGCTAGATCTACTCCCTGTTTTCTATTATGACAGACCAGCTAGATCAACTGTCTCTATTGTATTATGACAGACCAGCTAGATCAACTGTCTCTATTGTACTATGACAGACCAGCTATATCTACTGTCTCTATTATATTATGACAGACCAGCTAGATCTACTGTCTCTATGTCTCTATTATATTATGACAGACCAGCTAGATCTACTGTCTCTGTGTCTCAATTATATTATGACACACCAGCTAAATCTACTGTCTCTATTATAATATGACAGACCAGGTAGATCTACTGTCTGTATTATAATTCGACAGACCAGCTAGATCTACTGTTTCTATTATATGACAGACCAGCTAGATATACTGTCTCTATTATATTATGACAGACCAGCTAGATCTACTGTCTCTATTATAATATGACAGACCAGGTAGATCTACTGGCTCTATTATATTATGACAGACCAGCTAGATCTACTGTCTCTATTGTACTATGACATCCCAGCTAGATCTACTGTCTCTATTATATTATGACAGACCATTTAGATTATACTATCTCTATTATAATTTGACATACCAGGTAGATCTAATGTCTCTGTTATAATATGACAGACCAGCTAGATCTGCTGTCTCTATTATATTATGACAGACCAGCTAGATATACTGTCTCTATTATAATTTGACAGACCAGCTAGATCTACTGTCTCTGTTATAATATGACAGTTCAGCTAGATCTACTCCCTGTTTTCTATTATGGCAGACAAGCTAGATCTACTGTCTCTATTATAATATGACAGACCAGCTAGATCTACTGTCTCTATTATATTATGACAGAGCAGCTAGATCTACTGTCTCTATTGTATTATGACAGACCAGCTTGATATACTGTCTCTATTGTACTATGACATACCAGCTAGATCTACTGTCTCTATTATAATATGACAGACCAGCTAGATCTGCTGTCTCTATTATAATATGACAGAGCATGTAGATCCACTGTCTCTATTATAATTTTACAGACCAGCTAGATCTACTGTCTCTATTATAATATGACACCAGCTAGATCTACTGTCTCTATTATAATATGACAGACCAGCTAGATCTACTGTCTCTATTATATTATGACAAATTAGCTAGATCAACTGTCTCTATATTATGACAGACCAGCTAGATCTACTGTCTCTATTATAATATGACATACCAGCTAGATCTACTGTCTCTATAATAATATGACACCAGCTAGATCTACTGTCTCTATTATAATATGACAGACCAGCTAGATCTACTGTCGCTATTATATTATGACAGACCAGCTAGATCTACTGTCTTTATTATATTATGACAGACCAGCTAGATCTACTGTCTCTATGTCTCTATTATATTATGACAGACCAGCTAGATCTACAGTCTCTATGTGTCTACTATATTATGAGAGACCAGCTAGATATACTGTCTCTATTATAATATGACAGACCAGGTAGATCTACTGTCTCTATTATAATATGACAGAACAGCTAGATCAACTGTCTCTATTGTATTATGACAGACCAGCTAGATCAACTGTCGCTATTGTACTATGACAGACCAGCTAGATCTACTGTCTCTATTATAATATGACAGAACAGCTAGATCAACTGTCTCTATTGTATTATGACAGACCAGCTAGATCTACTGTCTCTATTATATTATGACAGACCAGCTAGATCAACTGTCGCTATTGTACTATGACAGACCAGCTAGATCTACTGTCTCTATTATAATATGACAGACCAGCTAGATCTACTGTCTCTATTATATTATGACAGACCAGCTAGATCTACTGTCTCTATGTCTCTATTATATTATGACAAACCAGCTAAATCTACTGTCTCTATTATAATATGACAGACCAGCTAGATATACTGTCTCTATTATACTATGACAGACCAGCTAGATTTACTGTCTCTATTATAATATGACAGACCAGGTAGATCTACTGTCTCTATTATATTATGACAGACCATTTAGATTATACTGTCTCTATTATAATTTGACATACCAGGTAGATCTAATGTCTCTGTTATAATATGACAGACCAGCTAGATCTGCTGTCTCTATTATAATATGACAGACCAGGTAGATCTACTGTCTCTATTATAATATGACAGACCAGCTAGATCAACTGTCTCTATTGTATTATGACAGACCAGCTAGATCAACTGTCGCTATTGTACTATGACAGACCAGCTAGATCTGCTGTCTCTATTATAATATGACAGACCAGGTAGATCTACTGGCTCTGTTATATTATGACAGACCAGCTAGATCTACTGTCTCTATTATATTATGACAGACCAGCTAGATATACTGTCTCTATGTCTCTATTATATTATGACAAACCAGCTAAATCGATTATTATATTATAATATGACAGGCCAGGTCGATATACTGTCTCTATTGTGCTGTGACAGACCAGCTAGATCTACTGTCTCTATTATAATTTGACAGACCAGCTAGATATACTGTCTCTATTATGCTATGACAGACCAGCTAGATCTACTGTCTCTATTATAATATGACACCAGCTAGATCTACTGTCTCTATTATTATATGACAGACCAGCTAGATCTACTGTCTCTATTATATTATGACAGACCAGCTATATCTACTGTCTCTATTATAATATGACACAAGCTAGATCTACTGTCTCTATAGTGTCTACTATATTATGAGAGACCAGCTAGATCTACTGTCTCTATTATAATATGACAGACCAGGTAGATCTACTGTCTCTATTATAATATGACAGACCAGCTAGATCTACTGTCTCTATTATATTATGACAGACCAGCTAGATCTACTGTCTCTATTATAATATGACACCAGCTAGATCTACTGTCTCTATTGTATTATGACAGACCAGCTAGATCAACTGTCTCTATTGTACTATGACAGACCAGCTATATCTACTGTCTCTATTATAATATGACAGGCCAGCTAGATCTACTCCCTGTTTTCTATTATGACATACCAGCTAGATATACGGTCTCTATTATAATTTGACAGACCAGCTAGATCTACTGTCTCTGTTATAATATGACAGGCCAGCTAGATCTACTCCCTGTTTTCTATTATGACAGACCAGCTAGATCAACTGTCTCTATTGTATTATGACAGACCAGCTAGATCAACTGTCTCTATTGTACTATGACAGACCAGCTATATCTACTGTCTCTATTATATTATGACAGACCAGCTAGATCTACTGTCTCTATGTCTCTATTATATTATGACAGACCAGCTAGATCTACTGTCTCTATGTCTCAATTATATTATGACACACCAGCTAAATCTACTGTCTCTATTATAATATGACAGACCAGGTAGATCTACTGTCTGTATTATAATTCGACAGACCAGCTAGATCTACTGTTTCTATTATATGACAGACCAGCTAGATATACTGTCTCTATTATATTATGACAGACCAGCTAGATCTACTGTCTCTATTATAATATGACAGACCAGGTAGATCTACTGGCTCTATTATATTATGACAGACCAGCTAGATCTACTGTCTCTATTGTACTATGACATCCCAGCTAGATCTACTGTCTCTATTATATTATGACAGACCATTTAGATTATACTATCTCTATTATAATTTGACATACCAGGTAGATCTAATGTCTCTGTTATAATATGACAGACCAGCTAGATCTGCTGTCTCTATTATATTATGACAGACCAGCTAGATATACTGTCTCTATTATAATTTGACAGACCAGCTAGATCTACTGTCTCTGTTATAAAATGACAGTTCAGCTAGATCTACTCCCTGTTTTCTATTATGGCAGACAAGCTAGATCTACTGTCTCTATTATAATATGACAGACCAGCTAGATCTACTGTCTCTATTATATTATGACAGAGCAGCTAGATCTACTGTCTCTATTGTATTATGACAGACCAGCTTGATATACTGTCTCTATTGTACTATGACATACCAGCTATATCTACTGTCTCTATTATAATATGACAGGCCAGCTAGATCTACTCCCTGTTTTCTATTATGACATACCAGCTAGATATACGGTCTCTATTATAATTTGACAGACCAGCTAGATCTACTGTCTCTGTTATAATATGACAGGCCAGCTAGATCTACTCCCTGTTTTCTATTATGACAGACCAGCTAGATCAACTGTCTCTATTGTATTATGACAGACCAGCTAGATCAACTGTCTCTATTGTACTATGACAGACCAGCTATATCTACTGTCTCTATTATATTATGACAGACCAGCTAGATCTACTGTCTCTATGTCTCTATTATATTATGACAGACCAGCTAGATCTACTGTCTCTATGTCTCAATTATATTATGACACACCAGCTAAATCTACTGTCTCTATTATAATATGACAGACCAGGTAGATCTACTGTCTGTATTATAATTCGACAGACCAGCTAGATCTACTGTTTCTATTATATGACAGACCAGCTAGATATACTGTCTCTATTATATTATGACAGACCAGCTAGATCTACTGTCTCTATTATAATATGACAGACCAGGTAGATCTACTGGCTCTATTATATTATGACAGACCAGCTAGATCTACTGTCTCTATTGTACTATGACATCCCAGCTAGATCTACTGTCTCTATTATATTATGACAGACCATTTAGATTATACTATCTCTATTATAATTTGACATACCAGGTAGATCTAATGTCTCTGTTATAATATGACAGACCAGCTAGATCTGCTGTCTCTATTATATTATGACAGACCAGCTAGATATACTGTCTCTATTATAATTTGACAGACCAGCTAGATCTACTGTCTCTGTTATAATATGACAGTTCAGCTAGATCTACTCCCTGTTTTCTATTATGGCAGACAAGCTAGATCTACTGTCTCTATTATAATATGACAGACCAGCTAGATCTACTGTCTCTATTATATTATGACAGAGCAGCTAGATCTACTGTCTCTATTATAATATGACAGGCCAGCTAGATCTACTCCCTGTTTTCTATTATGACATACCAGCTAGATATACGGTCTCTATTATAATTTGACAGACCAGCTAGATCTACTGTCTCTGTTATAATATGACAGGCCAGCTAGATCTACTCCCTGTTTTCTATTATGACAGACCAGCTAGATCAACTGTCTCTATTGTATTATGACAGACCAGCTAGATCAACTGTCTCTATTGTACTATGACAGACCAGCTATATCTACTGTCTCTATTATATTATGACAGACCAGCTAGATCTACTGTCTCTATGTCTCTATTATATTATGACAGACCAGCTAGATCTACTGTCTCTATGTCTCAATTATATTATGACACACCAGCTAAATCTACTGTCTCTATTATAATATGACAGACCAGGTAGATCTACTGTCTGTATTATAATTCGACAGACCAGCTAGATCTACTGTTTCTATTATATGACAGACCAGCTAGATATACTGTCTCTATTATATTATGACAGACCAGCTAGATCTACTGTCTCTATTATAATATGACAGACCAGGTAGATCTACTGGCTCTATTATATTATGACAGACCAGCTAGATCTACTGTCTCTATTGTACTATGACATCCCAGCTAGATCTACTGTCTCTATTATATTATGACAGACCATTTAGATTATACTATCTCTATTATAATTTGACATACCAGGTAGATCTAATGTCTCTGTTATAATATGACAGACCAGCTAGATCTGCTGTCTCTATTATATTATGACAGACCAGCTAGATATACTGTCTCTATTATAATTTGACAGACCAGCTAGATCTACTGTCTCTGTTATAATATGACAGTTCAGCTAGATCTACTCCCTGTTTTCTATTATGGCAGACAAGCTAGATCTACTGTCTCTATTATAATATGACAGACCAGCTAGATCTACTGTCTCTATTATATTATGACAGAGCAGCTAGATCTACTGTCTCTATTGTATTATGACAGACCAGCTTGATATACTGTCTCTATTGTACTATGACATACCAGCTAGATCTACTGTCTCTATTATAATATGACAGACCAGCTAGATCTGCTGTCTCTATTATAATATGACAGAGCATGTAGATCCACTGTCTCTATTATAATTTTACAGACCAGCTAGATCTACTGTCTCTATTATAATATGACACCAGCTAGATCTACTGTCTCTATTATAATATGACAGACCAGCTAGATCTACTGTCTCTATTATATTATGACAAATTAGCTAGATCAACTGTCTCTATATTATGACAGACCAGCTAGATCTACTGTCTCTATTATAATATGACATACCAGCTAGATCTACTGTCTCTATAATAATATGACACCAGCTAGATCTACTGTCTCTATTATAATATGACAGACCAGCTAGATCTACTGTCGCTATTATATTATGACAGACCAGCTAGATCTACTGTCTTTATTATATTATGACAGACCAGCTAGATCTACTGTCTCTATGTCTCTATTATATTATGACAGACCAGCTAGATCTACAGTCTCTATGTGTCTACTATATTATGAGAGACCAGCTAGATATACTGTCTCTATTATAATATGACAGACCAGGTAGATCTACTGTCTCTATTATAATATGACAGAACAGCTAGATCAACTGTCTCTATTGTATTATGACAGACCAGCTAGATCAACTGTCGCTATTGTACTATGACAGACCAGCTAGATCTACTGTCTCTATTATAATATGACAGAACAGCTAGATCAACTGTCTCTATTGTATTATGACAGACCAGCTAGATCTACTGTCTCTATTATATTATGACAGACCAGCTAGATCAACTGTCGCTATTGTACTATGACAGACCAGCTAGATCTACTGTCTCTATTATAATATGACAGACCAGCTAGATCTACTGTCTCTATTATATTATGACAGACCAGCTAGATCTACTGTCTCTATGTCTCTATTATATTATGACAAACCAGCTAAATCTACTGTCTCTATTATAATATGACAGACCAGCTAGATATACTGTCTCTATTATACTATGACAGACCAGCTAGATTTACTGTCTCTATTATAATATGACAGACCAGGTAGATCTACTGTCTCTATTATATTATGACAGACCATTTAGATTATACTGTCTCTATTATAATTTGACATACCAGGTAGATCTAATGTCTCTGTTATAATATGACAGACCAGCTAGATCTGCTGTCTCTATTATAATATGACAGACCAGGTAGATCTACTGTCTCTATTATAATATGACAGACCAGCTAGATCAACTGTCTCTATTGTATTATGACAGACCAGCTAGATCAACTGTCGCTATTGTACTATGACAGACCAGCTAGATCTGCTGTCTCTATTATAATATGACAGACCAGGTAGATCTACTGGCTCTGTTATATTATGACAGACCAGCTAGATCTACTGTCTCTATTATATTATGACAGACCAGCTAGATATACTGTCTCTATGTCTCTATTATATTATGACAAACCAGCTAAATCGATTATTATATTATAATATGACAGGCCAGGTCGATATACTGTCTCTATTGTGCTGTGACAGACCAGCTAGATCTACTGTCTCTATTATAATTTGACAGACCAGCTAGATATACTGTCTCTATTATGCTATGACAGACCAGCTAGATCTACTGTCTCTATTATAATATGACACCAGCTAGATCTACTGTCTCTATTATTATATGACAGACCAGCTAGATCTACTGTCTCTATTATATTATGACAGACCAGCTATATCTACTGTCTCTATTATAATATGACACAAGCTAGATCTACTGTCTCTATAGTGTCTACTATATTATGAGAGACCAGCTAGATCTACTGTCTCTATTATAATATGACAGACCAGGTAGATCTACTGTCTCTATTATAATATGACAGACCAGCTAGATCTACTGTCTCTATTATATTATGACAGACCAGCTAGATCTACTGTCTCTATTATAATATGACACCAGCTAGATCTACTGTCTCTATTGTATTATGACAGACCAGCTAGATCAACTGTCTCTATTGTACTATGACAGACCAGCTATATCTACTGTCTCTATTATAATATGACAGGCCAGCTAGATCTACTCCCTGTTTTCTATTATGACATACCAGCTAGATATACGGTCTCTATTATAATTTGACAGACCAGCTAGATCTACTGTCTCTGTTATAATATGACAGGCCAGCTAGATCTACTCCCTGTTTTCTATTATGACAGACCAGCTAGATCAACTGTCTCTATTGTATTATGACAGACCAGCTAGATCAACTGTCTCTATTGTACTATGACAGACCAGCTATATCTACTGTCTCTATTATATTATGACAGACCAGCTAGATCTACTGTCTCTATGTCTCTATTATATTATGACAGACCAGCTAGATCTACTGTCTCTATGTCTCAATTATATTATGACACACCAGCTAAATCTACTGTCTCTATTATAATATGACAGACCAGGTAGATCTACTGTCTGTATTATAATTCGACAGACCAGCTAGATCTACTGTTTCTATTATATGACAGACCAGCTAGATATACTGTCTCTATTATATTATGACAGACCAGCTAGATCTACTGTCTCTATTATAATATGACAGACCAGGTAGATCTACTGGCTCTATTATATTATGACAGACCAGCTAGATCTACTGTCTCTATTGTACTATGACATCCCAGCTAGATCTACTGTCTCTATTATATTATGACAGACCATTTAGATTATACTATCTCTATTATAATTTGACATACCAGGTAGATCTAATGTCTCTGTTATAATATGACAGACCAGCTAGATCTGCTGTCTCTATTATATTATGACAGACCAGCTAGATATACTGTCTCTATTATAATTTGACAGACCAGCTAGATCTACTGTCTCTGTTATAATATGACAGTTCAGCTAGATCTACTCCCTGTTTTCTATTATGGCAGACAAGCTAGATCTACTGTCTCTATTATAATATGACAGACCAGCTAGATCTACTGTCTCTATTATATTATGACAGAGCAGCTAGATCTACTGTCTCTATTGTATTATGACAGACCAGCTTGATATACTGTCTCTATTGTACTATGACATACCAGCTAGATCTACTGTCTCTATTATAATATGACAGACCAGCTAGATCTGCTGTCTCTATTATAATATGACAGAGCATGTAGATCCACTGTCTCTATTATAATTTTACAGACCAGCTAGATCTACTGTCTCTATTATAATATGACACCAGCTAGATCTACTGTCTCTATTATAATATGACAGACCAGCTAGATCTACTGTCTCTATTATATTATGACAAATTAGCTAGATCAACTGTCTCTATATTATGACAGACCAGCTAGATCTACTGTCTCTATTATAATATGACATACCAGCTAGATCTACTGTCTCTATAATAATATGACACCAGCTAGATCTACTGTCTCTATTATAATATGACAGACCAGCTAGATCTACTGTCGCTATTATATTATGACAGACCAGCTAGATCTACTGTCTTTATTATATTATGACAGACCAGCTAGATCTACTGTCTCTATGTCTCTATTATATTATGACAGACCAGCTAGATCTACAGTCTCTATGTGTCTACTATATTATGAGAGACCAGCAAGATATACTGTCTCTATTATAATATGACAGACCAGGTAGATCTACTGTCTCTATTATAATATGACAGAACAGCTAGATCAACTGTCTCTATTGTATTATGACAGACCAGCTAGATCAACTGTCGCTATTGTACTATGACAGACCAGCTAGATCTACTGTCTCTATTATAATATGACAGAACAGCTAGATCAACTGTCTCTATTGTATTATGACAGACCAGCTAGATCTACTGTCTCTATTATATTATGACAGACCAGCTAGATCTACTGTCGCTATGTCTCTATTATATTATGACAAACCAGCTAGATCTACTGTCTCTATTATAATATGACAGAACAGCTAGATCAACTGTCTCTATTATAATATGACAGACCAGCTAGATATACTGTCTCTATTATACTATGACAGACCAGCTAGATTTACTGTCTCTATTATAATATGACAGACCAGGTAGATCTACTGTCTCTATTATATTATGACAGACCATTTAGATTATACTGTCTCTATTATAATTTGACATACCAGGTAGATCTAATGTCTCTGTTATAATATGACAGACCAGCTAGATCTGCTGTCTCTATTATATTATGACAGACCAGCTAGATCTACTGTCTCTATTGTACTATGACATAACAGCTAGATATCCTGCTCTATTATAATATGACAGACCAGCTAGATCTACTGTCTCTGTTATAATATGACAGGCCAGCTAGATCTACTCCTTGTTTTCTATTATGACAGTCCAGCTAGATCTACTGTCTCTATTATAATATGACAGACCAGCTAGATCTACTGTCTCTATTATATTATGACAGAGCAGCTAGATCTACTGTCTGTATTATAATATGACAGGCCAGGTCGATATACTGTCTCTATTATGCTGTGACAGACCAGCTAGATCTACTGTCTCTATTATAATTTGACAGACCAGCTAGATATACTGTCTCTATTATGCTATGACAGACCAGCTAGATCTACTGTCTCTATTATAATATGACACCAGCTAGATCTACTCTCTCTATTATCATATGACAGACCAGCTAGATCTACTGTCTCTATTATATTATGACAGACCAGCTATATCTACTGTCTCTATTATAATATGACACAAGCTAGATCTACTGTCTCTATGTGTCTACTATATTATGAGCGACCAGCTAGATCTACTGTCTCTATTATAATATGACAGACCAGGTAGATCTACTGTCTCTATTATAATATGACAGACCAGCTAGATCTACTGTCTCTATTGTATTATGACAGACCAGATAGATCTACTGTCTCTATTATAATATGACACCAGCTAGATCTACTGTCTCTATTATTTTATGACAGACCAGCTAGATCTACTGTCTCTATTATATTATGACAGACCAGCTAGATCTACTGTCTCTATTATAATATGACACCAGCTAGATCTACTGTCTCTATGTGTCTACTATATTATGAGAGACCAGCTTGATCTACTGTCTCTATTATAATATGACAGACCAGGTAGATCTACTGTCTCTATTATAATATGACAGACCTGCTAGATCTACTGTCTCTATTGTATTATGACAGACCAGCTAGATCAACTGTCTCTATTGTACTATGACAGACCAGCTATATCTACTGTCTCTATTATAATATGACAGACCAGCTAGATCTACTGTCTCTATTGTATTATGACAGACCAGCTTGATATACTGTCTCTATTGTACTATGACATACCAGCTAGATCTACTGTCTCTATTATAATATGACAGGCCAGCTAGATATACTGTCTCTATTATACTATGACAGACCAGCTAGATCTACTGTCTTTATTATATTATGACAGACCAGCTAGATCTACTGTCTCTATGTCTCTATTATATTATGACAGACCAGCTAGATCTACAGTCTCTATGTGTCTACTATATTATGAGAGACCAGCTAGATATACTGTCTCTATTATAATATGACAGACCAGGTAGATCTACTGTCTCTATTATAATATGACAGAACAGCTAGATCAACTGTCTCTATTGTATTATGACAGACCAGCTAGATCAACTGTCGCTATTGTACTATGACAGACCAGCTAGATCTACTGTCTCTATTATAATATGACAGAACAGCTAGATCAACTGTCTCTATTGTATTATGACAGACCAGCTAGATCTACTGTCTCTATTATATTATGACAGACCAGCTAGATCAACTGTCGCTATTGTACTATGACAGACCAGCTAGATCTACTGTCTCTATTATAATATGACAGACCAGCTAGATCTACTGTCTCTATTATATTATGACAGACCAGCTAGATCTACTGTCTCTATGTCTCTATTATATTATGACAAACCAGCTAAATCTACTGTCTCTATTATAATATGACAGATCAGCTAGATATACTGTCTCTATTATACTATGACAGACCAGCTAGATTTACTGTCTCTATTATAATATGACAGACCAGGTAGATCTACTGTCTCTATTATATTATGACAGACCATTTAGATTATACTGTCTCTATTATAATTTGACATACCAGGTAGATCTAATGTCTCTGTTATAATATGACAGACCAGCTAGATCTGCTGTCTCTATTATAATATGACAGACCAGGTAGATCTACTGTCTCTATTATAATATGACAGACCAGCTAGATCAACTGTCTCTATTGTATTATGACAGACCAGCTAGATCAACTGTCGCTATTGTACTATGACAGACCAGCTAGATCTGCTGTCTCTATTATAATATGACAGACCAGGTAGATCTACTGGCTCTGTTATATTATGACAGACCAGCTAGATCTACTGTCTCTATTATATTATGACAGACCAGCTAGATATACTGTCTCTATGTCTCTATTATATTATGACAAACCAGCTAAATCGATTATTATATTATAATATGACAGGCCAGGTCGATATACTGTCTCTATTGTGCTGTGACAGACCAGCTAGATCTACTGTCTCTATTATAATTTGACAGACCAGCTAGATATACTGTCTCTATTATGCTATGACAGACCAGCTAGATCTACTGTCTCTATTATAATATGACACCAGCTAGATCTACTGTCTCTATTATTATATGACAGACCAGCTAGATCTACTGTCTCTATTATATTATGACAGACCAGCTATATCTACTGTCTCTATTATAATATGACACAAGCTAGATCTACTGTCTCTATAGTGTCTACTATATTATGAGAGACCAGCTAGATCTACTGTCTCTATTATAATATGACAGACCAGGTAGATCTACTGTCTCTATTATAATATGACAGACCAGCTAGATCTACTGTCTCTATTATATTATGACAGACCAGCTAGATCTACTGTCTCTATTATAATATGACACCAGCTAGATCTACTGTCTCTATTGTATTATGACAGACCAGCTAGATCAACTGTCTCTATTGTACTATGACAGACCAGCTATATCTACTGTCTCTATTATAATATGACAGGCCAGCTAGATCTACTCCCTGTTTTCTATTATGACATACCAGCTAGATATACGGTCTCTATTATAATTTGACAGACCAGCTAGATCTACTGTCTCTGTTATAATATGACAGGCCAGCTAGATCTACTCCCTGTTTTCTATTATGACAGACCAGCTAGATCAACTGTCTCTATTGTATTATGACAGACCAGCTAGATCAACTGTCTCTATTGTACTATGACAGACCAGCTATATCTACTGTCTCTATTATATTATGACAGACCAGCTAGATCTACTGTCTCTATGTCTCTATTATATTATGACAGACCAGCTAGATCTACTGTCTCTATGTCTCAATTATATTATGACACACCAGCTAAATCTACTGTCTCTATTATAATATGACAGACCAGGTAGATCTACTGTCTGTATTATAATTCGACAGACCAGCTAGATCTACTGTTTCTATTATATGACAGACCAGCTAGATATACTGTCTCTATTATATTATGACAGACCAGCTAGATCTACTGTCTCTATTATAATATGACAGACCAGGTAGATCTACTGGCTCTATTATATTATGACAGACCAGCTAGATCTACTGTCTCTATTGTACTATGACATCCCAGCTAGATCTACTGTCTCTATTATATTATGACAGACCATTTAGATTATACTATCTCTATTATAATTTGACATACCAGGTAGATCTAATGTCTCTGTTATAATATGACAGACCAGCTAGATCTGCTGTCTCTATTATATTATGACAGACCAGCTAGATATACTGTCTCTATTATAATTTGACAGACCAGCTAGATCTACTGTCTCTGTTATAATATGACAGTTCAGCTAGATCTACTCCCTGTTTTCTATTATGGCAGACAAGCTAGATCTACTGTCTCTATTATAATATGACAGACCAGCTAGATCTACTGTCTCTATTATATTATGACAGAGCAGCTAGATCTACTGTCTCTATTGTATTATGACAGACCAGCTTGATATACTGTCTCTATTGTACTATGACATACCAGCTAGATCTACTGTCTCTATTATAATATGACAGACCAGCTAGATCTGCTGTCTCTATTATAATATGACAGAGCATGTAGATCCACTGTCTCTATTATAATTTTACAGACCAGCTAGATCTACTGTCTCTATTATAATATGACACCAGCTAGATCTACTGTCTCTATTATAATATGACAGACCAGCTAGATCTACTGTCTCTATTATATTATGACAAATTAGCTAGATCAACTGTCTCTATATTATGACAGACCAGCTAGATCTACTGTCTCTATTATAATATGACATACCAGCTAGATCTACTGTCTCTATAATAATATGACACCAGCTAGATCTACTGTCTCTATTATAATATGACAGACCAGCTAGATCTACTGTCGCTATTATATTATGACAGACCAGCTAGATCTACTGTCTTTATTATATTATGACAGACCAGCTAGATCTACTGTCTCTATGTCTCTATTATATTATGACAGACCAGCTAGATCTACAGTCTCTATGTGTCTACTATATTATGAGAGACCAGCAAGATATACTGTCTCTATTATAATATGACAGACCAGGTAGATCTACTGTCTCTATTATAATATGACAGAACAGCTAGATCAACTGTCTCTATTGTATTATGACAGACCAGCTAGATCAACTGTCGCTATTGTACTATGACAGACCAGCTAGATCTACTGTCTCTATTATAATATGACAGAACAGCTAGATCAACTGTCTCTATTGTATTATGACAGACCAGCTAGATCTACTGTCTCTATTATATTATGACAGACCAGCTAGATCTACTGTCGCTATGTCTCTATTATATTATGACAAACCAGCTAGATCTACTGTCTCTATTATAATATGACAGAACAGCTAGATCAACTGTCTCTATTATAATATGACAGACCAGCTAGATATACTGTCTCTATTATACTATGACAGACCAGCTAGATTTACTGTCTCTATTATAATATGACAGACCAGGTAGATCTACTGTCTCTATTATATTATGACAGACCATTTAGATTATACTGTCTCTATTATAATTTGACATACCAGGTAGATCTAATGTCTCTGTTATAATATGACAGACCAGCTAGATCTGCTGTCTCTATTATATTATGACAGACCAGCTAGATCTACTGTCTCTATTGTACTATGACATAACAGCTAGATATCCTGCTCTATTATAATATGACAGACCAGCTAGATCTACTGTCTCTGTTATAATATGACAGGCCAGCTAGATCTACTCCTTGTTTTCTATTATGACAGTCCAGCTAGATCTACTGTCTCTATTATAATATGACAGACCAGCTAGATCTACTGTCTCTATTATATTATGACAGAGCAGCTAGATCTACTGTCTGTATTATAATATGACAGGCCAGGTCGATATACTGTCTCTATTATGCTGTGACAGACCAGCTAGATCTACTGTCTCTATTATAATTTGACAGACCAGCTAGATATACTGTCTCTATTATGCTATGACAGACCAGCTAGATCTACTGTCTCTATTATAATATGACACCAGCTAGATCTACTCTCTCTATTATCATATGACAGACCAGCTAGATCTACTGTCTCTATTATATTATGACAGACCAGCTATATCTACTGTCTCTATTATAATATGACACAAGCTAGATCTACTGTCTCTATGTGTCTACTATATTATGAGCGACCAGCTAGATCTACTGTCTCTATTATAATATGACAGACCAGGTAGATCTACTGTCTCTATTATAATATGACAGACCAGCTAGATCTACTGTCTCTATTGTATTATGACAGACCAGATAGATCTACTGTCTCTATTATAATATGACACCAGCTAGATCTACTGTCTCTATTATTTTATGACAGACCAGCTAGATCTACTGTCTCTATTATATTATGACAGACCAGCTAGATCTACTGTCTCTATTATAATATGACACCAGCTAGATCTACTGTCTCTATGTGTCTACTATATTATGAGAGACCAGCTTGATCTACTGTCTCTATTATAATATGACAGACCAGGTAGATCTACTGTCTCTATTATAATATGACAGACCTGCTAGATCTACTGTCTCTATTGTATTATGACAGACCAGCTAGATCAACTGTCTCTATTGTACTATGACAGACCAGCTATATCTACTGTCTCTATTATAATATGACAGACCAGCTAGATCTACTGTCTCTATTGTATTATGACAGACCAGCTTGATATACTGTCTCTATTGTACTATGACATACCAGCTAGATCTACTGTCTCTATTATAATATGACAGGCCAGCTAGATATACTGTCTCTATTATACTATGACAGACCAGCTAGATCTACTGTCTCTATTATATTATGACAGACCAGCTAGATCTACTGTCTCTATTATAATATGACAGACCAGCTAGATCTACTGTCTAAATTATAATATGACAGACCAGCTAGATCTACTGTCTCTATTATAATTTTACAGACCAGCTAGATCTACTGTCTCTATTGTACTATGACATCCCAGCTAGATCTACTGTCTCTATTATATTATGACAGACCATTTAGATTATACTGTCTCTATTATAATTTGACATACCAGGTAGATCTAATGTCTCTGTTATAATATGACAGACCAGCTAGATCTGCTGTCTCTATTATATTATGACAGACCAGCTAGATCTACTGTCTCTATTATAATTTGACAGACAAGCTAGATCTACTGTCTCTGTTATAATATGACAATTCAGCTAGATCTACTCCCTGTTTTCTATGATGGCAGACCAGCTAGATCTACTGTCTATATTATAATATGACAGACCAGCTAGATCTAATGTCTCTATTATATTATGACAGAGCAGCTAGATCTACTGTCTCTATTGTATTATGACAGACCAGCTTGATCTACTGTCTCTATTATATTATGACAGACCATTTAGATTATACTGTCTCTATTATAATTTGACATACCAGGTAGATCTAATGTCTCTGTTATAATATGACAGACCAGCTAGATCTGCTGTCTCTATTATATTATGACAGACCAGCTAGATCTACTGTCTCTATTATAATTTGACAGACAAGCTAGATCTACTGTCTCTGTTATAATATGACAATTCAGCTAGATCTACTCCCTGTTTTCTATGATGGCAGACCAGCTAGATCTACTGTCTATATTATAATATGACAGACCAGCTAGATCTAATGTCTCTATTATATTATGACAGAGCAGCTAGATCTACTGTCTCTATTGTATTATGAGAGACCAGCTTGATATACTGTCTCTATTGTACTATTACGTACCAGCTAGATCTACTGTCTCTATTATAATACGACAGGCCAGCTAGATCTACTGTCTTTATTATACTATGACAGACCAGCTAGATCTACTGTCTCTATTATAATATGACAGACCAGGTAGATCTACTGTCTCTATTATATTCTGACAGACCAGCTAGATCTATTGTCTCTATTATAATATGACAGACCAGCTAGATCTACTGTCTCTATTATAATATGACAGAGCATGTAGATCCACGGTCTCTATTATAATTTTACAGACCAGCTAGATCTACTTTCTCTATTATAATATGACACCAGCTAGATCTACTGTCTCTATTATAATATGACAGATCAGCTAGATCTACTGTCTCTATTATATTATGACAGATTAGCTAGATCTACTGTCTCTATATTATGACAGACCAGCTAGATCTACTGTCTCTATTATAATATGACATACCAGCTAGATCTACTGTCTCTATTATAGTATGACACCAGCTAGATCTACTGTCTCTATTATAATATGACATACCAGCTAGATCTACTGTCGCTATTATATTATGACAGACCAGCTAGATCTACTGTCTTTATTATATTATGAGAGACCAGCTAGATCTACTGTCTCTATGTCTCTATTATATTATGACAGACCAGCTAGATCTACAGTCTCTATGTGTCTACTATATTATGAGAGACCAGCTAGATCTACTGTCTCTATTATAATATGACAGACCAGGTAGATCTACTGTCTCTATTATAATATGACAGACCAGCTAGATCTACTGTCTCTATTATAATATGACAGAGCATGTAGATCCACGGTCTCTATTATAATTTTACAGACCAGCTAGATCTACTTTCTCTATTATAATATGACACCAGCTAGATCTACTGTCTCTATTATAATATGACAGATCAGCTAGATCTACTGTCTCTATTATATTATGACAGATTAGCTAGATCTACTGTCTCTATATTATGACAGACCAGCTAGATCTACTGTCTCTATTATAATATGACATACCAGCTAGATCTACTGTCTCTATTATAGTATGACACCAGCTAGATCTACTGTCTCTATTATAATATGACATACCAGCTAGATCTACTGTCGCTATTATATTATGACAGACCAGCTAGATCTACTGTCTTTATTATATTATGAGAGACCAGCTAGATCTACTGTCTCTATGTCTCTATTATATTATGACAGACCAGCTAGATCTACAGTCTCTATGTGTCTACTATATTATGAGAGACCAGCTAGATCTACTGTCTCTATTATAATATGACAGACCAGGTAGATCTACTGTCTCTATTATAATATGACAGACCAGCTAGATCAACTGTCTCTATTGTATTATGACAGACCAGCTAGATCAACTGTCGCTATTGTACTATGACAGACCAGCTATATCTATTGTCTCTATTATCTTATGACAGACCAGCTAGATCTACTGTCTCCATGTCTCTATTATATTATGACACACCAGCTAGATCTGCTGTCTCTACTATAATACGACAGGACAGCTAGATCTACTCCCTGTTTTCTATTATGACAGACCAGCTAGATCTACTGTCTCTATTATAATATGACAGACCAGATAGATTTACTGTCTCTATTATATTATGACAGAGCAGCTAGATCTACTGTCTCTATTATAATATGACAGGCCAGGTCGATATACTGTCTCTATTATGCTGTGACAGACCAGCTAGATCTACTGTCTCTATTTTAATTTGACAGACCAGCTAGATATACTGTCTCTATTATGCTATGACAGACCAGCTAGATCTACTATCTCTATTATAATATGGCACCAGCTAGATCTACTGTCTCTATTATTATATGACAGACCAGCTAGATCTACTGTCTCTATTATATTATGACAGACCAGCTATATCTACTGTCTCTATTATAATATGACACCAGCTAGATCTACTGTCTCTGTGTCTACTATATTATGAGAGACCAGCTAGATCTACTGTCTCTATTATAATATGACAGACCAGTTAGATATACTGTCTCTATTATACTATGACAGACCAGCTAGATCTACTGTCTCTATTATAATATGACAGACCAGGTAGATCTACTGTCTCTATTATATTATGACAGACCAGCTAGATCTACTGTCTCTATTATTATAAGACAGACCAGCTAGATCTACTGTCTCTATTATAATATGACAGAGCAGGTAGATCTACTGTCTCTATTATAATTTTACAGACCAGCAAGATCTACTGTCTCTATTATAATATGACACCAGCTAGATCTACTGTCTCTATTATAATATGACAGACCAGCTAGATCTACTGTCGCTATTATAATATGACATACCAGCTAGATCTACTGTCTCTATTATAATATGACACAAGCTAGATCTACTGTCTCTATTATAATATGACAGACCAGCTAGATCTACTGTCGCAATTATATTATGACAGACCAGCTAGATCTACTGTCTTTATTATATTATGACAGACCAGCTAGATCTACTGTCTCTATGTCTCCATTATATTATGACAGACCAGCTAGATCTACAGTCTCTATGTGTCTACTATATTATGAGAGACCAGCTAGATCTACTGTCTCTATTATAATATGACAGACCAGGTAGATCTACTGTCTCTATTATAATATGACAGACCAGCTAGATCAACTGTCTCTATTGTATTATGACAGACCAGCTAGATCAACTGTCGCTATTGTACTATGACAGACCAGCTATATCTATTGTCTCTATTATATTATGACAGACCAGCTAGATCTACTGTCTCTATTGTACTATGACATACCAGCTAGATATACTGTCTCTATTATAATTTGACAGACCAGCTAGATCTGCTGTCTCTGTTATAATATGACAGGCCAGCTAGATCTACTGTCTCAACTATATTTTGAAAGACCAGCTAGATTTACTGTCTCTATTATATTACGAAAAACCAGCTAGATCTGCTGTCTCTATTATAATATGACAGACCAGCTAGATCAACTGTCTCTATTATATTATGATAGAGCAGCTAGATCTACTTTCTCAATTATAATATGACAGGCCAGCTAGATATACTGTCTCTATTATGCTATGACAGACCAGCTAGATCTGTCTCTATTATAATTTGACAGACCAGCTAGATATACTGTCTCTATTATAATTTGACAGACCAGCTAGATATACTGTCTCTATTATGCTATGACAGACCAGCTAGATCTACCGTCTCTATTATAATTTGACAGACCAGCTAAATCTACTTTCTATGCTTGCTGTTTGGGGTTTTAGGCTGGGTTTCTGTACAGCACTTTGAGATATCAGCTGATGTACGAAGGGCTATATAAATACATTTTATTTTATTTTATTTGATATTATATTATGACAGACCAGCTAGATCTATTGTCTCTATGTCTCTATTGTATTATGACAGACCAGCTAGATCTACAGTTTCTATGTGTCTACTATATTATGAGAGACCAGCTAGATCTACTGTCTCTATTATAATATGACAGACCACGTAGATCTACTGTCTCTATTATTATATGACAGACCAGCTAGATCTACTGTCTCTATTATATTATGACAGACCAGCTATATCTACTGTCTCTATTATAATATGACACCAGCTAGATCTACTGTCTCTGTGTCTACTATATTATGAGAGACCAGCTAGATCTACTGTCTCTATTATAATATGACAGACCAGTTAGATATACTGTCTCTATTATACTATGACAGACCAGCTAGATCTACTGTCTCTATTATAATATGACAGACCAGGTAGATCTACTGTCTCTATTATATTATGACAGACCAGCTAGATCTACTGTCTCTATTATTATAAGACAGACCAGCTAGATCTACTGTCTCTATTATAATATGACAGAGCAGGTAGATCTACTGTCTCTATTATAATTTTACAGACCAGCAAGATCTACTGTCTCTATTATAATATGACACCAGCTAGATCTACTGTCTCTATTATAATATGACAGACCAGCTAGATCTACTGTCGCTATTATAATATGACATACCAGCTAGATCTACTGTCTCTATTATAATATGACACAAGCTAGATCTACTGTCTCTATTATAATATGACAGACCAGCTAGATCTACTGTCGCAATTATATTATGACAGACCAGCTAGATCTACTGTCTTTATTATATTATGACAGACCAGCTAGATCTACTGTCTCTATGTCTCCATTATATTATGACAGACCAGCTAGATCTACAGTCTCTATGTGTCTACTATATTATGAGAGACCAGCTAGATCTACTGTCTCTATTATAATATGACAGACCAGGTAGATCTACTGTCTCTATTATAATATGACAGACCAGCTAGATCAACTGTCTCTATTGTATTATGACAGACCAGCTAGATCAACTGTCGCTATTGTACTATGACAGACCAGCTATATCTATTGTCTCTATTATATTATGACAGACCAGCTAGATCTACTGTCTCTATTGTACTATGACATACCAGCTAGATATACTGTCTCTATTATAATTTGACAGACCAGCTAGATCTGCTGTCTCTGTTATAATATGACAGGCCAGCTAGATCTACTGTCTCAACTATATTTTGAAAGACCAGCTAGATTTACTGTCTCTATTATATTACGAAAAACCAGCTAGATCTGCTGTCTCTATTATAATATGACAGACCAGCTAGATCAACTGTCTCTATTATATTATGATAGAGCAGCTAGATCTACTTTCTCAATTATAATATGACAGGCCAGCTAGATATACTGTCTCTATTATGCTATGACAGACCAGCTAGATCTGTCTCTATTATAATTTGACAGACCAGCTAGATATACTGTCTCTATTATAATTTGACAGACCAGCTAGATATACTGTCTCTATTATGCTATGACAGACCAGCTAGATCTACCGTCTCTATTATAATTTGACAGACCAGCTAAATCTACTTTCTATGCTTGCTGTTTGGGGTTTTAGGCTGGGTTTCTGTACAGCACTTTGAGATATCAGCTGATGTACGAAGGGCTATATAAATACATTTTATTTTATTTTATTTGATATTATATTATGACAGACCAGCTAGATCTATTGTCTCTATGTCTCTATTGTATTATGACAGACCAGCTAGATCTACAGTTTCTATGTGTCTACTATATTATGAGAGACCAGCTAGATCTACTGTCTCTATTATAATATGACAGACCACGTAGATCTTCTGTCTCTATTATAATATGACAGACCAGCTAGATCTACTGTCTCTATTGTATTATGACAGACCAGCTAGATCAACTGTCGCTATTGTACTATGACAGACCAGCTATATCTATTGTCTCTATTATATTATGACAGACCAGCTAGATCTACTGTCTCTATGTCTCTATTATATTATGACACACCAGCTAGATCTACTGTCTCTATTATAATGTGACAGACCAGGTAGATCTACTGTCTGTATTATAATATGACAGACCAGCTAGATCTACTGTCTCTATTATAATACGACAGGCCAGCTAGATATACTGTCTCTATTATACTATGGCAGACCAGGTAGATCTACTGTCTCTATTAAAATATGACAGACTAGGTAGATCTACTGTCTCTATTATATTATGACAGACCAGCTAGATCTACTGTCTCTATTATAATATGACAGACAAGCTCGATCTACTGTTTCTATTATATGACAGACCAGCTAGATCTACTGTCTCTATTGTATTATGACAGACCAGCTTGATATACTGTCTCTATTGTACTATGACATACCAGCTAGACCTACTGTATCTATTATAATACGACAGGCCAGCTAGATATACTGTCTCTATTATAATATGACAGACCAGGTAGATCTACTGTCTCTACTATATTATGACAGACCAGCTAGATCTACTGTCTCTATTATAATATGACACCAGCTAGATCTACTCTCTCTATTATTATATGACAGACCAGCTAGATCTACTGTCTCTATTATATTATGACAGACCAGCTAGATCTACTGTCTCTATTATAATATGACACCAGCTAGATCTACTGTCTCTATGTGTCTACTATATTATGAGAGACCAGCTAGATCTACTGTCTCTATTATAATATGACAGACCAGGTAGATCTACTGTCTCTATTGTATTATGACAGACCAGCTAGATCAAATCAAAATCAAATCAAATCAATTCAAATTTATTTATATAGCCCTTCGTACATCAGCTGATATCTCAAAGTGCTGTACAGAAACCCAGCCTAAAACCCCAAACAGCAAGCAATGCAGGTGTAGAAGCACGGTGGCTAGGAAAAACTCCCTAGAAAGGCCAAAACCTAGGAAGAAACCTAGAGAGGAACCAGGCTATGTGGGGTGGCCAGTCCTCTTCTGGCTGTGCCGGGTGGAGATTATAACAAAACATGGTCAAGATGTTCAAATGTCCATAAATGACCAGCGTGGTCAAATTATAATAAGGCAGAATAGTTGAAACTGGAGCAGCAGCACAGTCAGGTGGACTGGGGACAGCAAGGAGTCATCATGTCAGGTATTCCTGGGGCATGGTCCTATGGCTCAGGTCAGTTGAAACTGGAGCAGCAGCACAGCCAGGTGGACTGGGGACAGCAAGGAGTCATCATGTCAGGTAGTCCTGGGGCATGGTCCTAGGGCTCAGGTCCTCCGAGAGAGAGAAAGAGAGAAGGAGAGAATTAGAGAACGCACACTTAGATTCACACAGGACACCGAATAGGACAGGAGAAGTACTCCAGATAGAACAAACTGACCCTAGCCCCCCGACACATAAACTACTGCAGCATAAATACTGGAGGCTGAGACAGGAGGGGTCAGGAGACACTGTGGCCCCATCCGAGGACACCCCCGGACAGGGCCAAACAGGAAGGATATAACCCCACCCACTTTGCCAAAGCACAGCCCCCACAACACTAGAGGGATATCTTCAACCACCAACTTACCATCCTGAGACAAGGCTGAGTATAGCCCACAAAGACCTCCGCCACGGCACAACCCAAGGGGGGGGGGGGGCGCCAACCCAGACAGGATGACCACATCAGTGACTCAACCCACTCAGGTGACGCACCCCCTCCAGGGACGGCATGAGAGAGCCCCAGTAAAGCCAGTGACTCAGCCCCTGTAATAGGGTTAGAGGCAGAGAATCCCAGTGGAAAGAGGGGAACCGGCCAGGCAGAGACAGCAAGGGCGGTTCGTTGCTCCAGAGCCTTTCCGTTCACCCTCCCACTCCTGGGCCAGACTACACTCAATCATATGACCCACTGAAGAGATGAGTCTTCAGTAGAGACTTAAAGGTTGAGACCGAGTTTGCGTCTCTGACATGGGTAGGCAGACCGTTCCATAAAAATGGAGCTCTATAGGAGAAAGCCCTGCCTCCAGCTGTTTGCTTAAAAATTCTAGGGACAATTAGGAGGCCTGCGTCTTGTGACCGTAGCGTACGTGTAGGTATGTACGGCAGGACCAAATCAGAGAGATAGGTAGGAGCAAGCCCATGTAATGCTTTGTAGGTTAGCAGTAAAACCTTGAAATCAGCCCTTGCTTTGACAGGAAGCCAGTGTAGAGAGGCTAGCACTGGAGTAATATGATCAAATTTTTGGGTTCTAGTCAGGATTCTAGCAGCCGTATTTAGCACTAACTGAAGTTTATTTAGTGCTTTATCCGGGTAGCCGGAAAGTAGAGCATTGCAGTAGTCTAACCTGGAAGTGACAAAAGCATGGATTAATTTTTCTGCATCATTTTTGGACAGAAAGTTTCAGATTTTTGCAATGTTACGTAGATGGAAAAAAGCTGTCCTTGAAATGGTCTTGATATGTTCTTCAAAAGAGAGATCAGGGTCCAGAGTAACACCGAGGTCCTTCACAGTTTTATTTGAGACGACTGTACAACCATTAAGATTAATTGTCAGATTCAACAGAAGATCTCTTTGTTTCTTGGGACCTAGAACAAGCATCTCTGTTTTGTCCGAGTTTAAAAGTAGAAAGTTTGCAGCCATCCACTTCCTTATGTCTGAAACACATTCTTCTAGCAAGGGCAATTTTGGGGCTTCACCATGTTTAATTGAAATGTACAGCTGTGTGTCATCCGCATAGCAGTGAAAGTTAACATTATGTTTTCGAATGACATCCCCAAGAGGTAAAATATATAGTGAAAACAATAGTGGTCCTAAAACAGAACCTTGAGGAACACCGAAATTTACAGTTGATTTGTCAGAGGACAAACCATTCACAGAGACAAACTGATATCTTTCCGACAGATAAGATCTAAACCAGGCCAGAACTTGTCCGTGTAGACCAATTTGGGTTTCCAATCTCTCCAAAAGAATGTGGTGATCGATGGTATCAAAAGCAGCACTAAGGTCTAGGAGCACGAGGACAGATGCAGAGCCTCGGTCCGATGCCATTAAAATGTCATTTACCACCTTCACAAGTGCCGTCTCAGTGCTATGATGGGGTCTAAAACCAGACTGAAGCATTTCGTATACATTGTTTGTCTTCAGGAAGGCAGTGAGTTGTTGCGCAACAGCCTTTTCTAAAATTTTTGAGAGGAATGGAAGATTCGATATAGGCCGATAGTTTTTTATATTTTCTGGGTCAAGGTTTGGCTTTTTCAAGAGAGGCTTTATTACTGCCACTTTTAGTGAGTTTGGTACACATCCGGTGGATAGAGAGCCGTTTATTATGTTCAACATAGGAGGGCCAAGCACAGGAAGCAGCTCTTTCAGTAGTTTAGTTGGAATAGGGTCCAGTATGCAGCTTGAAGGTTTAGAGGCCATGATTATTTTCATCATTGTGTCAAGAGATATAGTACTAAAACACTTGAGCGTCTCTCTTGATCCTAGGTCCTGGCAGAGTTGTGCAGACTCAGGACAACTGAGCTTTGAAGGAATACACAGATTTAAGGAGGAGTCCGTAATTTGCTTTCTAATAATCAAAATCTTTTCCTCAAAGAAGTTCATGAATTTATCACTGCTAAAGTGAAAGTCATCCTCTCTTGGGGACTGCTGCTTTTTAGTTAGCTTTGCGACAGTATCAAAAAGGAATTTCGGATTGTTCTTATTTTCCTCAATTAAGTTAGAAAAATAGGATGATCGAGCAGCAGTAAGGGCTCTTCGGTACTGCACAGTACTGTCTTTCCAAGCTAGTCGGAAGACTTCCAGTTTGGTGTGGCGCCATTTCCGTTCCAATTTTCTGGAAGCTTGCTTCAGAGCTCGGGTATTTTCTGTGTACCAGGGAGCTAGTTTCTTATGAGAAATGTTTTTAGTTTTTAGGGGTGCAACTGCATCAAGGGTATTGCGCAAGGTTAAGTTGAGTTCCTCAGTTAGGTGGTTAACTGATTTTTGTCCTCTGGCGTCCTTGGGTAGACAGAGGGAATCTGGAAGGACATCAAGGAATCTTTGTGTTGTCTGTGAATTTATAGCACGACTTTTGATGATCCTTGGTTGGGGTCTGAGCAGATTATTTGTTGCAATTGCAAACGTAATAAAATGGTGGTCCGATAGTCCAGGATTATGAGGAAAAACATTAAGATCCACAACATTTATTCCATGGGACAAAACTAGGTCCAGCGTATGACTGTGACAGTGAGTGGGTCCAGAGACATGTTGGACAAAACCCACTGAGTCGATGATGGCTCCGAAAGCCTTTTGGAGTGGGTCTGTGGACTTTTCCATGTGAATATTAAAGTCACCAAAGATTAGAATATTATCCGCTATGACTACAAGGTCCGATAGGAATTCAGGGAACTCAATGAGGAACACTGTATATGGCCCAGGAGGCCTGTAAACAGTAGCTATAAAAAGTGATTGAGTAGGCTGCATAGATTTCATGACTAGAAGCTCAAAAGACGAAAACGTCATTTTTTTTTTTGTAAATTGAAATTTGCTATCGTAAATGTTAGCAACACCTCCGCCTTTGCGGGATGCACGGGGGATATGGTCACTAGTGTAGCCAGGAGGTGAGGCCTCATTTAACACAGTAAATTCATCAGGCTTAAGCCATGTTTCAGTCAGGCCAATCACATCAAGATTATGATCAGTGATTAGTTCATTGACTATAATTGCCTTTGAAGTAAGGGATCTAACATTAAGTAGCCCTATTTTGAGATGTGAGGTATCATGATCTCTTTCAATAATGACAGGAATGGAGGTGGTCTTTATCCTAGTGAGATTGCTAAGGCGAACACCGCCATGTTTAGTTTTGCCCAACCCAGGTCGAGGCACAGACACGGTCTCAATGGTGATAGCTGAGCTGACTACACTGACTGTGCTAGTGGCAGACTCCACTATGCTGGCAGGCTGGCTAACAGCCTGCTGCCTGGCCTGCACCCTATTTCATTGTGGAGCTAGAGGAGTTAGAGCCCTGTCTATGTTGGTAGATAAAATGAGAGCACCCCTCCAGCTAGGATGGAGTCCGTCACTCCTCAGCAGGTCAGGCTTGGTCCTGTTTGTGGGTGAGTCCCAGAAAGAGGGCCAATTATCTACAAATTCTATCTTTTGGGAGGGGCAGAAAACAGTTTTCAACCAGCGATTGAGTTGTGAGACTCTGCTGTAGAGCTCATCACTCCCCCTAACTGGAGTGATCAACTGTCTCTATTGTACAATGACAGACCAGCTATATCTACTGTCTCTATTATATTATGACAGACCAGCTAGATCTACTGTATATATGTCTCTATTATAATATGACAGACCAGGTAGATCTACTGTCTGTATTATAATATGACAGACAAGCTCGATCTACTGTTTCTATTATATGACAGACCAGCTAGATCTACTGTCTCTATTGTATTATGACAGACCAGCTTGATATACTGTCTCTATTGTACTATGACATACCAGCTAGACCTACTGTATCTATTATAATACGACAGGCCAGCTAGATATACTGTCTCTATTATAATATGACAGACCAGGTAGATCTACTGTCTCTACTATATTATGACAGACCAGCTAGATCTACTGTCTCTATTATAATATGACAGACCAGCTAGATCTACTATCTCTATTATAATATGACAGAGCAGGTAGATCTACTGTCTCTATTATAATTTTATAGACCAGCTAGATCTACTGTCTCTATTATAATGACACCAGCTAGATCTACTGTCTCTATTATAATATGACAGACCAGCTAGATCTACTGTCTCTATTGTATTATGACAGACCAGCTAGATCAACTGTCGCTATTGTACTATGACAGACCAGCTATATCTATTGTCTCTATTATATTATGACAGACCAGCTAGATCTACTGTCTCTATTGTACTATGACATACCAGCTAGATATACTGTCTCTATTATAATTTGACAGACCAGCTAGATCTGCTGTCTCTGTTATAATATGACAGGCCAGCTAGATCTACTGTCTCAACTATATTTTGAAAGACCAGCTAGATTTACTGTCTCTATTATATTACGAAAAACCAGCTAGATCTGCTGTCTCTATTATAATATGACAGACCAGCTAGATCAACTGTCTCTATTATATTATGATAGAGCAGCTAGATCTACTTTCTCAATTATAATATGACAGGCCAGCTAGATATACTGTCTCTATTATGCTATGACAGACCAGCTAGATCTGTCTCTATTATAATTTGACAGACCAGCTAGATATACTGTCTCTATTATAATTTGACAGACCAGCTAGATATACTGTCTCTATTATGCTATGACAGACCAGCTAGATCTACCGTCTCTATTATAATTTGACAGACCAGCTAAATCTACTTTCTATGCTTGCTGTTTGGGGTTTTAGGCTGGGTTTCTGTACAGCACTTTGAGATATCAGCTGATGTACGAAGGGCTATATAAATACATTTTATTTTATTTTATTTGATATTATATTATGACAGACCAGCTAGATCTATTGTCTCTATGTCTCTATTGTATTATGACAGACCAGCTAGATCTACAGTTTCTATGTGTCTACTATATTATGAGAGACCAGCTAGATCTACTGTCTCTATTATAATATGACAGACCACGTAGATCTACTGTCTCTATTATTATATGACAGACCAGCTAGATCTACTGTCTCTATTATATTATGACAGACCAGCTATATCTACTGTCTCTATTATAATATGACACCAGCTAGATCTACTGTCTCTGTGTCTACTATATTATGAGAGACCAGCTAGATCTACTGTCTCTATTATAATATGACAGACCAGTTAGATATACTGTCTCTATTATACTATGACAGACCAGCTAGATCTACTGTCTCTATTATAATATGACAGACCAGGTAGATCTACTGTCTCTATTATATTATGACAGACCAGCTAGATCTACTGTCTCTATTATTATAAGACAGACCAGCTAGATCTACTGTCTCTATTATAATATGACAGAGCAGGTAGATCTACTGTCTCTATTATAATTTTACAGACCAGCAAGATCTACTGTCTCTATTATAATATGACACCAGCTAGATCTACTGTCTCTATTATAATATGACAGACCAGCTAGATCTACTGTCGCTATTATAATATGACATACCAGCTAGATCTACTGTCTCTATTATAATATGACACAAGCTAGATCTACTGTCTCTATTATAATATGACAGACCAGCTAGATCTACTGTCGCAATTATATTATGACAGACCAGCTAGATCTACTGTCTTTATTATATTATGACAGACCAGCTAGATCTACTGTCTCTATGTCTCCATTATATTATGACAGACCAGCTAGATCTACAGTCTCTATGTGTCTACTATATTATGAGAGACCAGCTAGATCTACTGTCTCTATTATAATATGACAGACCAGGTAGATCTACTGTCTCTATTATAATATGACAGACCAGCTAGATCAACTGTCTCTATTGTATTATGACAGACCAGCTAGATCAACTGTCGCTATTGTACTATGACAGACCAGCTATATCTATTGTCTCTATTATATTATGACAGACCAGCTAGATCTACTGTCTCTATTGTACTATGACATACCAGCTAGATATACTGTCTCTATTATAATTTGACAGACCAGCTAGATCTGCTGTCTCTGTTATAATATGACAGGCCAGCTAGATCTACTGTCTCAACTATATTTTGAAAGACCAGCTAGATTTACTGTCTCTATTATATTACGAAAAACCAGCTAGATCTGCTGTCTCTATTATAATATGACAGACCAGCTAGATCAACTGTCTCTATTATATTATGATAGAGCAGCTAGATCTACTTTCTCAATTATAATATGACAGGCCAGCTAGATATACTGTCTCTATTATGCTATGACAGACCAGCTAGATCTGTCTCTATTATAATTTGACAGACCAGCTAGATATACTGTCTCTATTATAATTTGACAGACCAGCTAGATATACTGTCTCTATTATGCTATGACAGACCAGCTAGATCTACCGTCTCTATTATAATTTGACAGACCAGCTAAATCTACTTTCTATGCTTGCTGTTTGGGGTTTTAGGCTGGGTTTCTGTACAGCACTTTGAGATATCAGCTGATGTACGAAGGGCTATATAAATACATTTTATTTTATTTTATTTGATATTATATTATGACAGACCAGCTAGATCTATTGTCTCTATGTCTCTATTGTATTATGACAGACCAGCTAGATCTACAGTTTCTATGTGTCTACTATATTATGAGAGACCAGCTAGATCTACTGTCTCTATTATAATATGACAGACCACGTAGATCTTCTGTCTCTATTATAATATGACAGACCAGCTAGATCTACTGTCTCTATTGTATTATGACAGACCAGCTAGATCAACTGTCGCTATTGTACTATGACAGACCAGCTATATCTATTGTCTCTATTATATTATGACAGACCAGCTAGATCTACTGTCTCTATGTCTCTATTATATTATGACACACCAGCTAGATCTACTGTCTCTATTATAATGTGACAGACCAGGTAGATCTACTGTCTGTATTATAATATGACAGACCAGCTAGATCTACTGTCTCTATTATAATACGACAGGCCAGCTAGATATACTGTCTCTATTATACTATGGCAGACCAGGTAGATCTACTGTCTCTATTAAAATATGACAGACTAGGTAGATCTACTGTCTCTATTATATTATGACAGACCAGCTAGATCTACTGTCTCTATTATAATATGACAGACAAGCTCGATCTACTGTTTCTATTATATGACAGACCAGCTAGATCTACTGTCTCTATTGTATTATGACAGACCAGCTTGATATACTGTCTCTATTGTACTATGACATACCAGCTAGACCTACTGTATCTATTATAATACGACAGGCCAGCTAGATATACTGTCTCTATTATAATATGACAGACCAGGTAGATCTACTGTCTCTACTATATTATGACAGACCAGCTAGATCTACTGTCTCTATTATAATATGACACCAGCTAGATCTACTCTCTCTATTATTATATGACAGACCAGCTAGATCTACTGTCTCTATTATATTATGACAGACCAGCTAGATCTACTGTCTCTATTATAATATGACACCAGCTAGATCTACTGTCTCTATGTGTCTACTATATTATGAGAGACCAGCTAGATCTACTGTCTCTATTATAATATGACAGACCAGGTAGATCTACTGTCTCTATTGTATTATGACAGACCAGCTAGATCAAATCAAAATCAAATCAAATCAATTCAAATTTATTTATATAGCCCTTCGTACATCAGCTGATATCTCAAAGTGCTGTACAGAAACCCAGCCTAAAACCCCAAACAGCAAGCAATGCAGGTGTAGAAGCACGGTGGCTAGGAAAAACTCCCTAGAAAGGCCAAAACCTAGGAAGAAACCTAGAGAGGAACCAGGCTATGTGGGGTGGCCAGTCCTCTTCTGGCTGTGCCGGGTGGAGATTATAACAAAACATGGTCAAGATGTTCAAATGTCCATAAATGACCAGCGTGGTCGAATTATAATAAGGCAGAATAGTTGAAACTGGAGCAGCAGCACAGTCAGGTGGACTGGGGACAGCAAGGAGTCATCATGTCAGGTATTCCTGGGGCATGGTCCTATGGCTCAGGTCAGTTGAAACTGGAGCAGCAGCACAGCCAGGTGGACTGGGGACAGCAAGGAGTCATCATGTCAGGTAGTCCTGGGGCATGGTCCTAGGGCTCAGGTCCTCCGAGAGAGAGAAAGAGAGAAGGAGAGAATTAGAGAACGCACACTTAGATTCACACAGGACACCGAATAGGACAGGAGAAGTACTCCAGATAGAACAAACTGACCCTAGCCCCCCGACACATAAACTACTGCAGCATAAATACTGGAGGCTGAGACAGGAGGGGTCAGGAGACACTGTGGCCCCATCCGAGGACACCCCCGGACAGGGCCAAACAGGAAGGATATAACCCCACCCACTTTGCCAAAGCACAGCCCCCACAACACTAGAGGGATATCTTCAACCACCAACTTACCATCCTGAGACAAGGCTGAGTATAGCCCACAAAGACCTCCGCCACGGCACAACCCAAGGGGGGGGGGGGCGCCAACCCAGACAGGATGACCACATCAGTGACTCAACCCACTCAGGTGACGCACCCCCTCCAGGGACGGCATGAGAGAGCCCCAGTAAAGCCAGTGACTCAGCCCCTGTAATAGGGTTAGAGGCAGAGAATCCCAGTGGAAAGAGGGGAACCGGCCAGGCAGAGACAGCAAGGGCGGTTCGTTGCTCCAGAGCCTTTCCGTTCACCCTCCCACTCCTGGGCCAGACTACACTCAATCATATGACCCACTGAAGAGATGAGTCTTCAGTAGAGACTTAAAGGTTGAGACCGAGTTTGCGTCTCTGACATGGGTAGGCAGACCGTTCCATAAAAATGGAGCTCTATAGGAGAAAGCCCTGCCTCCAGCTGTTTGCTTAAAAATTCTAGGGACAATTAGGAGGCCTGCGTCTTGTGACCGTAGCGTACGTGTAGGTATGTACGGCAGGACCAAATCAGAGAGATAGGTAGGAGCAAGCCCATGTAATGCTTTGTAGGTTAGCAGTAAAACCTTGAAATCAGCCCTTGCTTTGACAGGAAGCCAGTGTAGAGAGGCTAGCACTGGAGTAATATGATCAAATTTTTGGGTTCTAGTCAGGATTCTAGCAGCCGTATTTAGCACTAACTGAAGTTTATTTAGTGCTTTATCCGGGTAGCCGGAAAGTAGAGCATTGCAGTAGTCTAACCTGGAAGTGACAAAAGCATGGATTAATTTTTCTGCATCATTTTTGGACAGAAAGTTTCAGATTTTTGCAATGTTACGTAGATGGAAAAAAGCTGTCCTTGAAATGGTCTTGATATGTTCTTCAAAAGAGAGATCAGGGTCCAGAGTAACACCGAGGTCCTTCACAGTTTTATTTGAGACGACTGTACAACCATTAAGATTAATTGTCAGATTCAACAGAAGATCTCTTTGTTTCTTGGGACCTAGAACAAGCATCTCTGTTTTGTCCGAGTTTAAAAGTAGAAAGTTTGCAGCCATCCACTTCCTTATGTCTGAAACACATTCTTCTAGCAAGGGCAATTTTGGGGCTTCACCATGTTTAATTAAAATGTACAGCTGTGTGTCATCCGCATAGCAGTGAAAGTTAACATTATGTTTTCGAATGACATCCCCAAGAGGTAAAATATATAGTGAAAACAATAGTGGTCCTAAAACAGAACCTTGAGGAACACCGAAATTTACAGTTGATTTGTCAGAGGACAAACCATTCACAGAGACAAACTGATATCTTTCCGACAGATAAGATCTAAACCAGGCCAGAACTTGTCCGTGTAGACCAATTTGGGTTTCCAATCTCTCCAAAAGAATGTGGTGATCGATGGTATCAAAAGCAGCACTAAGGTCTAGGAGCACGAGGACAGATGCAGAGCCTCGGTCCGATGCCATTAAAATGTCATTTACCACCTTCACAAGTGCCGTCTCAGTGCTATGATGGGGTCTAAAACCAGACTGAAGCATTTCGTATACATTGTTTGTCTTCAGGAAGGCAGTGAGTTGTTGCGCAACAGCCTTTTCTAAAATTTTTGAGAGGAATGGAAGATTCGATATAGGCCGATAGTTTTTTATATTTTCTGGGTCAAGGTTTGGCTTTTTCAAGAGAGGCTTTATTACTGCCACTTTTAGTGAGTTTGGTACACATCCGGTGGATAGAGAGCCGTTTATTATGTTCAACATAGGAGGGCCAAGCACAGGAAGCAGCTCTTTCAGTAGTTTAGTTGGAATAGGGTCCAGTATGCAGCTTGAAGGTTTAGAGGCCATGATTATTTTCATCATTGTGTCAAGAGATATAGTACTAAAACACTTGAGCGTCTCTCTTGATCCTAGGTCCTGGCAGAGTTGTGCAGACTCAGGACAACTGAGCTTTGAAGGAATACACAGATTTAAGGAGGAGTCCGTAATTTGCTTTCTAATAATCAAAATCTTTTCCTCAAAGAAGTTCATGAATTTATCACTGCTAAAGTGAAAGTCATCCTCTCTTGGGGACTGCTGCTTTTTAGTTAGCTTTGCGACAGTATCAAAAAGGAATTTCGGATTGTTCTTATTTTCCTCAATTAAGTTAGAAAAATAGGATGATCGAGCAGCAGTAAGGGCTCTTCGGTACTGCACAGTACTGTCTTTCCAAGCTAGTCGGAAGACTTCCAGTTTGGTGTGGCGCCATTTCCGTTCCAATTTTCTGGAAGCTTGCTTCAGAGCTCGGGTATTTTCTGTGTACCAGGGAGCTAGTTTCTTATGAGAAATGTTTTTAGTTTTTAGGGGTGCAACTGCATCAAGGGTATTGCGCAAGGTTAAGTTGAGTTCCTCAGTTAGGTGGTTAACTGATTTTTGTCCTCTGGCGTCCTTGGGTAGACAGAGGGAATCTGGAAGGACATCAAGGAATCTTTGTGTTGTCTGTGAATTTATAGCACGACTTTTGATGATCCTTGGTTGGGGTCTGAGCAGATTATTTGTTGCAATTGCAAACGTAATAAAATGGTGGTCCGATAGTCCAGGATTATGAGGAAAAACATTAAGATCCACAACATTTATTCCATGGGACAAAACTAGGTCCAGCGTATGACTGTGACAGTGAGTGGGTCCAGAGACATGTTGGACAAAACCCACTGAGTCGATGATGGCTCCGAAAGCCTTTTGGAGTGGGTCTGTGGACTTTTCCATGTGAATATTAAAGTCACCAAAGATTAGAATATTATCCGCTATGACTACAAGGTCCGATAGGAATTCAGGGAACTCAATGAGGAACACTGTATATGGCCCAGGAGGCCTGTAAACAGTAGCTATAAAAAGTGATTGAGTAGGCTGCATAGATTTCATGACTAGAAGCTCAAAAGACGAAAACGTCATTTTTTTTTTTGTAAATTGAAATTTGCTATCGTAAATGTTAGCAACACCTCCGCCTTTGCGGGATGCACGGGGGATATGGTCACTAGTGTAGCCAGGAGGTGAGGCCTCATTTAACACAGTAAATTCATCAGGCTTAAGCCATGTTTCAGTCAGGCCAATCACATCAAGATTATGATCAGTGATTAGTTCATTGACTATAATTGCCTTTGAAGTAAGGGATCTAACATTAAGTAGCCCTATTTTGAGATGTGAGGTATCATGATCTCTTTCAATAATGACAGGAATGGAGGTGGTCTTTATCCTAGTGAGATTGCTAAGGCGAACACCGCCATGTTTAGTTTTGCCCAACCCAGGTCGAGGCACAGACACGGTCTCAATGGTGATAGCTGAGCTGACTACACTGACTGTGCTAGTGGCAGACTCCACTATGCTGGCAGGCTGGCTAACAGCCTGCTGCCTGGCCTGCACCCTATTTCATTGTGGAGCTAGAGGAGTTAGAGCCCTGTCTATGTTGGTAGATAAAATGAGAGCACCCCTCCAGCTAGGATGGAGTCCGTCACTCCTCAGCAGGTCAGGCTTGGTCCTGTTTGTGGGTGAGTCCCAGAAAGAGGGCCAATTATCTACAAATTCTATCTTTTGGGAGGGGCAGAAAACAGTTTTCAACCAGCGATTGAGTTGTGAGACTCTGCTGTAGAGCTCATCACTCCCCCTAACTGGAGTGATCAACTGTCTCTATTGTACAATGACAGACCAGCTATATCTACTGTCTCTATTATATTATGACAGACCAGCTAGATCTACTGTATATATGTCTCTATTATAATATGACAGACCAGGTAGATCTACTGTCTGTATTATAATATGACAGACAAGCTCGATCTACTGTTTCTATTATATGACAGACCAGCTAGATCTACTGTCTCTATTGTATTATGACAGACCAGCTTGATATACTGTCTCTATTGTACTATGACATACCAGCTAGACCTACTGTATCTATTATAATACGACAGGCCAGCTAGATATACTGTCTCTATTATAATATGACAGACCAGGTAGATCTACTGTCTCTACTATATTATGACAGACCAGCTAGATCTACTGTCTCTATTATAATATGACAGACCAGCTAGATCTACTATCTCTATTATAATATGACAGAGCAGGTAGATCTACTGTCTCTATTATAATTTTATAGACCAGCTAGATCTACTGTCTCTATTATAATGACACCAGCTAGATCTACTGTCTCTATTATAATATGACAGACCAGCTAGATCTACTGTCTCTATTATAATATGACACCAGCTACATCTCTGTCTCTATTATAATATGACAGACCAGCTAGATCTACTGTCGCTATTATATTATGACACACCAGCTAGATCTACTGTCTCTATGTCTCTATTATATTATGACACACCAGCTAGATCTACTGTCTCTATTATAATATGACAGACCAGGTAGATCTACTGTCTGTATTATAATATGACAGACCAGCTAGATCTACTGTCTCAATTATATTACGAAAGACCAGCTAGATTTACTGTCTCTATTATATTACGAAAAACCAGCTAGATCTACTGTCTCTATTATAATATGACAGACCAGCTAGATCAACTGTCTCTATTATATTATGATAGAGCAGCTAGATCTACTGTTCTCAATTATAATATGACAGGCCAGCTAGATATACTGTCTCTATTATATTATGACAGACCAGCTAGATCTGTCTCTATTATAATTTGACAGACCAGCTAGATATACTGTCTCTATTATAATTTGACAGACCAGCTAGATATACTGTCTCTATTATGCTATGACAGACCAGCTAGATCTACTGTCTCTATTATAATTTGACAGACCAGCTAAATCTACTTTCTATGCTTGCTGTTTGGGGTTTTAGGCTGGGTTTCTGTACAGCACTTTGAGATATCAGCTGATGTACGAAGGGCTATATAAATACATTTTATTTTATTTTATTTGATATTATATTATGACAGACCAGCTAGATCTATTGTCTCTATGTCTCTATTGTATTATGACAGACCAGCTAGATCTACAGTTTCTATGTGTCTACTATATTATGAGAGACCAGCTAGATCTACTGTCTCTATTATAATATGACAGACCACGTAGATCTACTGTCTCTATTATTATATGACTAGACCAGCTAGATCTACTGTCTCTATTATATTATGACAGACCAGCTAGATCTACTGTCTCTATTATAATATGACACCAGCTAGATCTACTGTCTCTGTGTCTACTATATTATGACAGACCAGCTAGATCTACTGTCTCTATTATAATATGACAGACCAGTTAGATCTACTGTCTCTATTATACTATGACAGACCAGCTAGATCTACTGTCTCTATTATAATATGACAGACCAGGTAGATCTACTGTCTCTATTATATTATGACAGACCAGCTAGATCTACTGTCTCTATTATTATAATGACAGACCAGCTAGATCTACTGTCTCTATTATAATATGACAGAGCAGGTAGATCTACTGTCTCTATTATAATTTTACAGACCAGCTAGATCTACTGTCTCTATTATAATATGACACCAGCTAGATCTACTGTCTCTATTATAATATGACAGACCAGCTAGATCTACTGTCTCTATTATAATATGACATACCAGCTAGATCTACTGTCTCTATTATAATATGACACAAGCTAGATCTACTGTCTCTATTATAATATGACAGACCAGCTAGATCTACTGTCGCTATTATATTATGACAGACCAGCTAGATCTACTGTCTTTATTATATTATGACAGACCAGCTAGATCTACTGTCTCTATGTCTCCATTATATTATGACAGACCAGCTAGATCTACAGTCTCTATGTGTCTACTATATTATGAGAGACCAGCTAGATCTACTGTCTCTATTATAATATGACAGACCAGGTAGATCTACTGTCTCTATTATATTATGACAGACCAGCTAGATCAACTGTCTCTATTGTATTATGACAGACCAGCTAGATCTACTGTCTCTATTATACTATGACAGACCAGCTATATCTATTGTCTCTATTATATTATGACAGACCAGCTAGATCTACTGTCTCTATTGTACTATGACATACCAGCTAGATATACTGTCTCTATTATAATTTGACAGACCAGCTAGATCTACTGTCTCTATTATAATATGACAGGCCAGCTAGATCTACTGTCTCAACTATATTATGACAGACCAGCTAGATCTACTGTCTCTATTATATTATGACAGACCAGCTAGATCTACTGTCTCTATTATAATATGACAGACCAGCTAGATCAACTGTCTCTATTATATTATGACAGAGCAGCTAGATCTACTGTCTCTATTATAATATGACAGGCCAGCTAGATATACTGTCTCTATTATGCTATGACAGACCAGCTAGATCTAATGTCTCTATTATAATTTGACAGACCAGCTAGATATACTGTCTCTATTATAATATGACAGACCAGCTAGATCTACTGTCTCTATTATGCTATGACAGACCAGCTAGATCTACTGTCTCTATTATAATTTGACAGACCAGCTAAATCTACTTTCTATGCTTGCTGTTTGGGGTTTTATCTACTGTCTGATGTATTATATTTTTATTTTATTTTATTTGACAGACCAGCTAGATCTACTGTCTCTATGTCTCTATTGTATTATGACAGACCAGCTAGATCTACAGTTTCTATGTGTCTACTATATTATGAGAGACCAGCTAGATCTACTGTCTCTATTATAATATGACAGACCAGGTAGATCTACTGTCTCTATTATAATATGACAGACCAGCTAGATCTACTGTCTCTATTGTATTATGACAGACCAGCTAGATCAACTGTCGCTATTGTACTATGACAGACCAGCTATATCTATTGTCTCTATTATATTATGACAGACCAGCTAGATCTACTGTCTCTATGTCTCTATTATATTATGACACACCAGCTAGATCTACTGTCTCTATTATAATGTGACAGACCAGGTAGATCTACTGTCTGTATTATAATATGACAGACCAGCTAGATCTACTGTCTCTATTATAATACGACAGGCCAGCTAGATATACTGTCTCTATTATACTATGGCAGACCAGGTAGATCTACTGTCTCTATTAAAATATGACAGACTAGGTAGATCTACTGTCTCTATTATATTATGACAGACCAGCTAGATCTACTGTCTCTATTATAATATGACAGACAAGCTAGATCTACTGTTTCTATTATATGACAGACCAGCTAGATCTACTGTCTCTATTGTATTATGACAGACCAGCTTGATATACTGTCTCTATTGTACTATGACATACCAGCTAGACCTACTGTATCTATTATAATACGACAGGCCAGCTAGATATACTGTCTCTATTATAATATGACAGACCAGGTAGATCTACTGTCTCTATTATATTATGACAGACCAGCTAGATCTACTGTCTCTATTATAATATGACAGACCAGCTAGATCTACTGTCTCTATTATTATATGACAGACCAGCTAGATCTACTGTCTCTATTATATTATGACAGACCAGCTAGATCTACTGTCTCTATTATAATATGACACCAGCTAGATCTACTGTCTCTATGTGTCTATAATTATGACAGACCAGCTAGATCTACTGTCTCTATTATAATATGACAGACCAGGTAGATCTACTGTCTCTATTGTATTATGACAGACCAGCTAGATCAAATCAAAATCAAATCAAATCAATTCAAATTTATTTATATAGCCCTTCGTACATCAGCTGATATCTCAAAGTGCTGTACAGAAACCCAGCCTAAAACCCCAAACAGCAAGCAATGCAGGTGTAGAAGCACGGTGGCTAGGAAAAACTCCCTAGAAAGGCCAAAACCTAGGAAGAAACCTAGAGAGGAACCAGGCTATGTGGGGTGGCCAGTCCTCTTCTGGCTGTGCCGGGTGGAGATTATAACAAAACATGGTCAAGATGTTCAAATGTCCATAAATGACCAGCGTGGTCGAATTATAATAAGGCAGAATAGTTGAAACTGGAGCAGCAGCACAGTCAGGTGGACTGGGGACAGCAAGGAGTCATCATGTCAGGTATTCCTGGGGCATGGTCCTATGGCTCAGGTCAGTTGAAACTGGAGCAGCAGCACAGCCAGGTGGACTGGGGACAGCAAGGAGTCATCATGTCAGGTAGTCCTGGGGCATGGTCCTAGGGCTCAGGTCCTCCGAGAGAGAGAAAGAGAGAAGGAGAGAATTAGAGAACGCACACTTAGATTCACACAGGACACCGAATAGGACAGGAGAAGTACTCCAGATAGAACAAACTGACCCTAGCCCCCCGACACATAAACTACTGCAGCATAAATACTGGAGGCTGAGACAGGAGGGGTCAGGAGACACTGTGGCCCCATCCGAGGACACCCCCGGACAGGGCCAAACAGGAAGGATATAACCCCACCCACTTTGCCAAAGCACAGCCCCCACAACACTAGAGGGATATCTTCAACCACCAACTTACCATCCTGAGACAAGGCTGAGTATAGCCCACAAAGACCTCCGCCACGGCACAACCCAAGGGGGGGGGGGGGCGCCAACCCAGACAGGATGACCACATCAGTGACTCAACCCACTCAGGTGACGCACCCCCTCCAGGGACGGCATGAGAGAGCCCCAGTAAAGCCAGTGACTCAGCCCCTGTAATAGGGTTAGAGGCAGAGAATCCCAGTGGAAAGAGGGGAACCGGCCAGGCAGAGACAGCAAGGGCGGTTCGTTGCTCCAGAGCCTTTCCGTTCACCCTCCCACTCCTGGGCCAGACTACACTCAATCATATGACCCACTGAAGAGATGAGTCTTCAGTAGAGACTTAAAGGTTGAGACCGAGTTTGCGTCTCTGACATGGGTAGGCAGACCGTTCCATAAAAATGGAGCTCTATAGGAGAAAGCCCTGCCTCCAGCTGTTTGCTTAAAAATTCTAGGGACAATTAGGAGGCCTGCGTCTTGTGACCGTAGCGTACGTGTAGGTATGTACGGCAGGACCAAATCAGAGAGATAGGTAGGAGCAAGCCCATGTAATGCTTTGTAGGTTAGCAGTAAAACCTTGAAATCAGCCCTTGCTTTGACAGGAAGCCAGTGTAGAGAGGCTAGCACTGGAGTAATATGATCAAATTTTTGGGTTCTAGTCAGGATTCTAGCAGCCGTATTTAGCACTAACTGAAGTTTATTTAGTGCTTTATCCGGGTAGCCGGAAAGTAGAGCATTGCAGTAGTCTAACCTGGAAGTGACAAAAGCATGGATTAATTTTTCTGCATCATTTTTGGACAGAAAGTTTCAGATTTTTGCAATGTTACGTAGATGGAAAAAAGCTGTCCTTGAAATGGTCTTGATATGTTCTTCAAAAGAGAGATCAGGGTCCAGAGTAACACCGAGGTCCTTCACAGTTTTATTTGAGACGACTGTACAACCATTAAGATTAATTGTCAGATTCAACAGAAGATCTCTTTGTTTCTTGGGACCTAGAACAAGCATCTCTGTTTTGTCCGAGTTTAAAAGTAGAAAGTTTGCAGCCATCCACTTCCTTATGTCTGAAACACATTCTTCTAGCAAGGGCAATTTTGGGGCTTCACCATGTTTAATTAAAATGTACAGCTGTGTGTCATCCGCATAGCAGTGAAAGTTAACATTATGTTTTCGAATGACATCCCCAAGAGGTAAAATATATAGTGAAAACAATAGTGGTCCTAAAACAGAACCTTGAGGAACACCGAAATTTACAGTTGATTTGTCAGAGGACAAACCATTCACAGAGACAAACTGATATCTTTCCGACAGATAAGATCTAAACCAGGCCAGAACTTGTCCGTGTAGACCAATTTGGGTTTCCAATCTCTCCAAAAGAATGTGGTGATCGATGGTATCAAAAGCAGCACTAAGGTCTAGGAGCACGAGGACAGATGCAGAGCCTCGGTCCGATGCCATTAAAATGTCATTTACCACCTTCACAAGTGCCGTCTCAGTGCTATGATGGGGTCTAAAACCAGACTGAAGCATTTCGTATACATTGTTTGTCTTCAGGAAGGCAGTGAGTTGTTGCGCAACAGCCTTTTCTAAAATTTTTGAGAGGAATGGAAGATTCGATATAGGCCGATAGTTTTTTATATTTTCTGGGTCAAGGTTTGGCTTTTTCAAGAGAGGCTTTATTACTGCCACTTTTAGTGAGTTTGGTACACATCCGGTGGATAGAGAGCCGTTTATTATGTTCAACATAGGAGGGCCAAGCACAGGAAGCAGCTCTTTCAGTAGTTTAGTTGGAATAGGGTCCAGTATGCAGCTTGAAGGTTTAGAGGCCATGATTATTTTCATCATTGTGTCAAGAGATATAGTACTAAAACACTTGAGCGTCTCTCTTGATCCTAGGTCCTGGCAGAGTTGTGCAGACTCAGGACAACTGAGCTTTGAAGGAATACACAGATTTAAGGAGGAGTCCGTAATTTGCTTTCTAATAATCAAAATCTTTTCCTCAAAGAAGTTCATGAATTTATCACTGCTAAAGTGAAAGTCATCCTCTCTTGGGGACTGCTGCTTTTTAGTTAGCTTTGCGACAGTATCAAAAAGGAATTTCGGATTGTTCTTATTTTCCTCAATTAAGTTAGAAAAATAGGATGATCGAGCAGCAGTAAGGGCTCTTCGGTACTGCACAGTACTGTCTTTCCAAGCTAGTCGGAAGACTTCCAGTTTGGTGTGGCGCCATTTCCGTTCCAATTTTCTGGAAGCTTGCTTCAGAGCTCGGGTATTTTCTGTGTACCAGGGAGCTAGTTTCTTATGAGAAATGTTTTTAGTTTTTAGGGGTGCAACTGCATCAAGGGTATTGCGCAAGGTTAAGTTGAGTTCCTCAGTTAGGTGGTTAACTGATTTTTGTCCTCTGGCGTCCTTGGGTAGACAGAGGGAATCTGGAAGGACATCAAGGAATCTTTGTGTTGTCTGTGAATTTATAGCACGACTTTTGATGATCCTTGGTTGGGGTCTGAGCAGATTATTTGTTGCAATTGCAAACGTAATAAAATGGTGGTCCGATAGTCCAGGATTATGAGGAAAAACATTAAGATCCACAACATTTATTCCATGGGACAAAACTAGGTCCAGCGTATGACTGTGACAGTGAGTGGGTCCAGAGACATGTTGGACAAAACCCACTGAGTCGATGATGGCTCCGAAAGCCTTTTGGAGTGGGTCTGTGGACTTTTCCATGTGAATATTAAAGTCACCAAAGATTAGAATATTATCCGCTATGACTACAAGGTCCGATAGGAATTCAGGGAACTCAATGAGGAACACTGTATATGGCCCAGGAGGCCTGTAAACAGTAGCTATAAAAAGTGATTGAGTAGGCTGCATAGATTTCATGACTAGAAGCTCAAAAGACGAAAACGTCATTTTTTTTTTGTAAATTGAAATTTGCTATCGTAAATGTTAGCAACACCTCCGCCTTTGCGGGATGCACGGGGGATATGGTCACTAGTGTAGCCAGGAGGTGAGGCCTCATTTAACACAGTAAATTCATCAGGCTTAAGCCATGTTTCAGTCAGGCCAATCACATCAAGATTATGATCAGTGATTAGTTCATTGACTATAATTGCCTTTGAAGTAAGGGATCTAACATTAAGTAGCCCTATTTTGAGATGTGAGGTATCATGATCTCTTTCAATAATGACAGGAATGGAGGTGGTCTTTATCCTAGTGAGATTGCTAAGGCGAACACCGCCATGTTTAGTTTTGCCCAACCCAGGTCGAGGCACAGACACGGTCTCAATGGTGATAGCTGAGCTGACTACACTGACTGTGCTAGTGGCAGACTCCACTATGCTGGCAGGCTGGCTAACAGCCTGCTGCCTGGCCTGCACCCTATTTCATTGTGGAGCTAGAGGAGTTAGAGCCCTGTCTATGTTGGTAGATAAAATGAGAGCACCCCTCCAGCTAGGATGGAGTCCGTCACTCCTCAGCAGGTCAGGCTTGGTCCTGTTTGTGGGTGAGTCCCAGAAAGAGGGCCAATTATCTACAAATTCTATCTTTTGGGAGGGGCAGAAAACAGTTTTCAACCAGCGATTGAGTTGTGAGACTCTGCTGTAGAGCTCATCACTCCCCCTAACTGGAGTGATCAACTGTCTCTATTGTACAATGACAGACCAGCTATATCTACTGTCTCTATTATATTATGACAGACCAGCTAGATCTACTGTATATATGTCTCTATTATAATATGACAGACCAGGTAGATCTACTGTCTGTATTATAATATGACAGACAAGCTCGATCTACTGTTTCTATTATATGACAGACCAGCTAGATCTACTGTCTCTATTGTATTATGACAGACCAGCTTGATATACTGTCTCTATTGTACTATGACATACCAGCTAGACCTACTGTATCTATTATAATACGACAGGCCAGCTAGATATACTGTCTCTATTATAATATGACAGACCAGGTAGATCTACTGTCTCTACTATATTATGACAGACCAGCTAGATCTACTGTCTCTATTATAATATGACAGACCAGCTAGATCTACTATCTCTATTATAATATGACAGAGCAGGTAGATCTACTGTCTCTATTATAATTTTATAGACCAGCTA